>NW_011494846.1:6332700-6357021 GCF_000754665.1 Bison bison bison
TGGAAGGAAAGTTATGACCAACCTAGATAGCATATTCAAAAGCAGAGACATTACTTTGCCAACAAAGGTTCATCTAGTCAAGGCTATGGTTTTTCCTGTGGTCATGTATGGATGTGAGAGTTGGACTGTGAAGAAGGCTAAGTGCCGAAGAATTGATGCTTTTGAACTGTGGTGTTGGAGAAGACCCTTGAGAGTCCCTTGGACTACAAGGAGATCCAACCAGTCCATTCTGAAGCAGATCAGCCCTGGGATTTCTTTGGAAGGAATGATGCTAAGGCTGAAACTCCAGTACTTTGGCCACCTCATGCAAAGAGTTGACTCATTGGAAAAGACCCTGATTCTGGGAGGGATTGGGGGCAGAAGAAGGGGATGACAGAGGATGATATGGCTGGATGGCATCACTGACTTGATGGGTGTGAGTCTGGGTGAACTCCAGGAGTTGGTGATGGACAGGGAGGCCTGGCATGCTTGGATTCATGGGGTCGCAAAGAGTCGGACATGACTGAGCGACTGAACTGAACTGAACTGATGTGTATAGATAAAATACACATACAGATAAAATGATCACTTTAAAGTATCTTATTTAATAATTTATAAAGCCAAAACAGCACCAATTTAACATGTGATCAATATAAAAAAATGATTCATGAGCTCTTTGACCCTTAGTTTTTGAAATCCAGTGTGTGTCTTACATGGACAGCACGTGTCAGTTCACATGAGCCTCCTGTGGCTCATGGCCACTGTAGTGAACAGAATGAATTTAGCTGATAACTTTTCCGTAGAGAAGCTGGATATGTGTCATCAGCTGATAAGTTGTTACTTCAGTGTCTACATCATGCGGAGTTATTTTGAAATTGTGAATCTCCTCATTAGAAGAATCCGCCCTGAAATGAGCCTAAATGCACATTGCTGTGTGGGTGTCTAGTTGGTACCACCCCTGTCTGAACGCCCTTCACACCCATGCAGTCAGCAGTCGGCAATTACTTACTTAATTACCTGGCTTCTTTCCTGGTCTCTGCACAGTAGGAACCAAGGGACTCTTTATCTGTCTTGCTTAGCTCTGTTCCCTAAGCCCAGAGCCCAGTACACAAAAGACACAAAGTGGATATTTTTAAAGTGAAAATCAGATGAAAAAGTTGGGTGAGAACTTCTCGTTTGCCCAAGTTGATAACAAAATGCAGAAAGTAATCCCAGTGGAAGCCCAAGATTGAGTGTTTGTGGTATTTTTTATCCTGATGAATGACCATTTGTAGTCTGTGACTAGTTGTGTTCCTGTTCAATCACTCTTTCTTTCATTGAATATATCAATATATGTATATATAGAGAGAGACTGTATGTGTGATTGAATACCTACAGAAACCCAGGCTCTGTGCCAAGCCCTAGGTCTGCAAGGATAAATGGGAAACAGTCCCTGCCTTAAAGGAAATGAGAAACAGATAAGTAAAATAACTCTTATATCCAGCAAGTGTTATGATACCAACAAACACAGAGTGTATGGGGGAACACATGGAAGGGGGTTCAGTCCAGGTCAGAGATGGAGGTAGCAGCCGAGGTTTGCTGGGGGAAAGTGAATTAAAGTTCCACGGTGCCTGTGGTATTCTTAGTCTCCAGCCCCATGCCTGGCACATGTGTTGAATCCATGAGTAAATGAACAAAGTGCCTGCAGAGCCTAAGCCTGAAGGATCGTTGGATCTGTCCATCTGTGCACAGGAGGCCAGAGCCCCGTCTTGGAGGGTTCCGGGGAGCCCAGGCTGGAGGGAACTGAGGCCCAGAGGAGGCTGAGGGGGCCAGGGTAGGGCTGATGCAAGCCTGCTGCGTTTGGCAGGAGCCAGGCCGCAGCCTCACTTGCGATTGTCCACATGACCCGCGACCAACAACTGTACTCTCTCATTCCAGGCAAAGCGCAGGCTGGAGCTAGGAGAAAGCGGCCAGCAGTACCTCTCAGATGGTTTAAAAACCCCCAAGGGCAAAGGAAGAGCTGCACTCCGGAGTCCAGACAGCCCAAAAAGTAAGGATTGTGTCGTCTTTCCCTCCCCCAGGTGTGAACTTCCCAACTTTCAGAGCTCGTGGCTGAAGGGACCCGAGGTGTGGACAATTTTGGCATGTTTGGTTCTTTTTCATTTCTGTCTTTGCCTGTCCAAAAAAATAAATATGATGTCTGCAGACACCCAGTGAAAGGTGTACAGAGTGAGTCCTGTTACCTGTAAGCTGACCTCAGGGGAGGCCTCTGTTGGTATGCACAATTTCATTTTTCAACTCAGAATGTAAACTCCTTGGTACCATTCCATGGTCAAATCTAACTAACTTGCCTTCATGGACCTTATTTGAGGGACCAAGGCTAGCTGGGCATTAGGTGTTACCTCTGTTGGCCTAAATCTCTAGCTCAGCATATGGCAGCCTAAGACTTGATGGAGACCAGTGAATTGCAGCTAGTTTGCATTTCCATCAACATGATCATTGTTTCTTTAAGAGAAAAGGAGGTTGTAAACAGCTAAATTGTCCTTTATGTCTCTGGCATTTAATGTGGAGGCTAAATTCATTTAGACTTCATCCTCTCCTAACGTGTAGTTTATGAATTAGGGAGTCCACAAATTGTGTGTCATATTCAGTTAAACCCTTGACCTGTATACCTATAAGAGAATAAATACAATATTAAATGGGGATATTTCATACCAGAGGGATGGGGAGATGGGATTGAAAGACATTTCCTAGGCATTCTTCATCTACATTATTTGGAAAGTTGGTGAACAAGTTATATGCAAACAGATAAAGGAGTCTGAAAAGCCAGTTAGGATGGGTCTGTCATCAAAAGCTGGAGAAGTTCACAGTCTGAACCCATTGACTTAGGCTCCATGTTGCTACAGCTCCATGAGGCTACAGCACTTTTCATTCATTCAACAGATAGTTTTGAACACCTACCATCTGTGAGATACTTCACTAGTCCCAGAGTAAGATAAGTCAAAATAGAAACTACTGAGAAATTCGCAGTGAAACACTTTCATCAAACAGGAATTTTTACCATCATTTCCTTTTCTAATAAAGCAGTTCATAGCTTTCTATGACTCACCAAAAACATCAGCAACAACAGCTTTGCTTCTGATGCTAATACCTGGGCTGCTGGGGGAGAGGGGGCTTGCTTGACTGCAAAGAAACCCTTCATTTCTTTACCTTTCCCCCTATTCCCCCTACCCGCTCGGTTTTTGTTTTTCTTTAAGCTCCAAAATCTCCCTCAGAAAAAACGCGGTATGATACATCCCTTGGTCTGCTCACCAAGAAGTTCATTCAGCTCCTGAGCCAGTCACCTGATGGGGTCTTGGATTTGAACAAGGCGGCAGAGGTGCTGAAGGTGCAAAAGAGAAGGATTTACGACATCACCAACGTCCTGGAAGGCATCCACCTCATTAAGAAGAAGTCTAAAAACAACGTGCAGTGGATGTGAGTACGGGTCACCCCCCACCCCCAGTTCGCTGGCTCTGGGCTGGGTTGGGGGTGGGGTACCTTGCAAACTGCAGCGGGGTTTCTCCCAGCCCCAGCTTTCACACTCATGCCCACACTTTCATTCCTTTTTCCTCCTACTCTTCTCCCTCCTCTCTTCCCTCCTCAGTTCCTTAGCCGAAGTTCAGAGTCTCTTTACAAAGAGACCTTCTGTTTAGCTGGTGTCATAGATAAAAGGATTTATATTCAGTTAGCCTCAAGCAAGGGGACCCTGGGATTAAATAGGGCCCTGCAGATGTACAGTAACTTGCTGTTCAGCTGTCACCATCATATCAGCATGTGTGCTCTCATGTAATCTAACAGATGCTTACACAGGCCTCTGGCTTGTCTCTAGTAGGAATTTAGAAACTATCTATGGCTGGTATCCACACATACGTGTATTACACAGTATCTTTGTCCATGGTTCTCACTGCAGATGAACTCACTTTCTCTGTAAATTAAGTCAAGACTTAAATGCCTTGGTTCCTTCTGGAAAGCCGAGATGATAATACTTGTCACCTACACACCCACACGCATGATTAAATGTGTGATCACATCATTTGTGAATTATGGACAGAGAATCTGAACACCCAGTATTTGAGAAGCAACTTCCAAAGCCTTATTAGAGGGGTTGACTTTGAAAAAACACTGCTTCTAACGTAAGACAAACAGGTAGTTTTTTGTACTTTTTGGAATTTTGTGACAATTCAGTAACCCACTTTAGCTAGTAGTTGAGACAGACCTGTTGGGGATTGGTCTTTGTTCTTGCTTCCAGCACATCTGTGTTTCCTTAACCTCCTTTTCCTTCTTAGTTGTTGGTATAAGACCCTCAGAAATTACCTAGGTTTTTCATGCTTTTTTGGGGTGATGTTTGGTTGAATTTTTGAACCATTCCGTCTTTTCCTTCCAGTCTTTCTACCTTGCTGTTTCTTTCCTTTCCCCCCCACACCGCCCCACCCCCGCCATTTCTTTTTCCCCGCTGGGAGGCACGTGGCAGGAAGAAGAGCTGCCTCCTTCTGCCCTTTGAATTTGAGTCTTCTAAAGAAACAGGCCTCCTATGGAGGAAAGAAACCTGAAAATAGCAGTGTTTCTTCACTTAATTTCTATGGTGTGAAAAGTGAAGGACTGTATGTATAAAAAAAATATGTATAAACGTTCTAATTTTAACACTTGGCTAACAAGCAGTGTGACCTCCTGCATAAAGAGGGGACGTTTACCCGAAGGACCATTTCTCCCAGCCCTCCCTTTCACTGCCCCACCCCTACCCCCCGACCCTTTTGGCCTGTTGAACAGCCAGGCAGAGTCTGTGTTTGGATTTCCAGGGGCTGCAGTCTGTCTGAGGACGGGGGCATGCTGGCCCAGTGTCAAGGCCTGTCAAAAGAAGTGACCGAGCTCAGTCAGGAAGAGAAGAAATTAGATGAACTGATCCAAAGCTGCACCCTGGACCTCAAACTGTTAACCGAGGATTCAGAGAATCAAAGATATCCTTTGTGCCACCTGTTCAGTGGGGGTCAGTGCTTTCTAGACTATTTCCAGAGTTGACCATCTGACTTTTATGTGCAAGGTAGAATTTTACCCAAGTTTCATCCAAGTAAGTGGGGGGGGGGGGGGAGTGCGGGGGGCACGTGTATGTGTATTCATTATTTATGGAATGATAGTTATTAGACTGCATCCTATCATCTCTCTTCTGATAACCAGATGGGAACTATTTTTTAAAGCATTTTATTCACATGTGGTTGGGACATACGGGTACATTCATAGCATAGGACAACACTATTAATGAGATCCATAAGGTGTCAGTATTCATATTAATGATAACATTAAGCAGATTCATCTTAGGCTTCCCGGATTTTGGATGGGTGTTAGCTGTCATTGTTGCGATTCTCATATTCTATTTTCATTTCATCAGATATTGGAAGCAGTTGGAATTTATTGACTCTGTGTGACTGAACTATAGTTGAAGGAGTTGAATGAGTGTAAGAAGAATTGTTCTATAATTTTTAAAGCACATTATGGTGGCTCAGCGGTAAAGAATCTGCCTGCCAATGCAGGAGAGGCGGGTCAGATTCCTGGGTGGGGAAGGTCCCCTGGAGAAAGAAATGGCAACCCACTCTAGTCTTCTTGCCTGGAGAATGCTATGGACAGATGAGCCTTGTGGGCTGCAGTCCATGGGGTCACAGAGTCAGACATGGCTGATCGACTAAACAACAACAACACCAGTGCTGAATCACAGCACTGAAAACTGATTGCAGAAGCACCCTAAGGCTTAAGAAATCTCAGTTTATCCATTCTTCTAGTCATTGGAAGTAAAAGTATTAAAAAGCCAACTCTTGTTCTTAACTGGCTGGCAGTCTGTTGACTACCTGAAGGAAACTTACTGGTCATCACTTCACGTCAGACCATAGCGGAGGGCGATTACTTCATTGTGTTGACAAGAAGGTTTTGCAATCTTCTCAGTTATTAGTAGAAAACAAAACCAGTATTTTAAATAATCTTGTTTCTAATTTTAGCTCCACGTTTATCTTTGTTAGACAAAAAATAAAATGTGACCTGCCCAGTTTCTTGTAGTGTCTCATCTAAAGTAACCTTTTGCTAAAAGTTATGGAGACATTTGTTTTCCAATTCAAGCAGTTTTCTCAATTGTTCATTTCCTGTTGGCCAAAGGATTAACCTTGTCAGCTGATGGTTAGGGAGCTGGAGAAGAGGTGTGATGATTTGACGCCCACCACCCGCCGCCTCGTTGGCCAGGGTGGTTTTACAGGGGAAGAAAGAAGAATAGCCGTAGCTGGGCTGTTTGCTACTTTGTGTAGTCGGGAACCCCTTAGAGGAGGAGATGGGGTTTTTACACACGATTGGCAACTTGTAGCCTTATCACCTACATTCGCTTTCTCTGGGGCCTTTTCTGCAGAAGTGAAAGCTTCCTTACAAGGGGCTGCTATCCCAAGAAACAAATTCAGGAGGGAGCCACAGTGGAAGCACTTGCAAGTTTGTAAGATTAGAGAATATGTTTGCACAATTTATTTCAATTTGCCATCCAGTTCCGAATGTGGTACAGCTTGTTCACAAATGTGTTGAAATTTTCCTTCCTGCAGCATGTTGGGTAATTGTAGATGAGCTTTTGTTTTAATAAGTTGTCAGATAGCTTTCTGACAGTGGGCTATGGGGCAAGTACCTAGTTATCAGTTTCCCCACTGTTCTCAGTAAAAATTCACAACTGTCAAGTCTTCCATAAAGATAGCAATTGGCTTCCTTGATGAGACAGATGATGACCTAAAACCTAGAATCCTGCATGAGCTGTTCTGTCAAGCTCAACAGTAAATTAGCTGTTGTCTAAACTACTGAGACTTAACATGATAGTCTGTGTGATGCTGGATGCTCAGTCACTGCAGTCGTGTCCCAACTCTTTGTGACCCCATGGACTGTAGCCCACCAGGCTCCTCTGTTTATGTGATTCTCCAGGCAAGAAGCCTGGAGTGGGTTGCCATTTCCTACTCCAATAGTCTGTGAGAGATGCCCCTAAATGTGCATGCAGGGACTTCCCTGGGCTCCAGTGTTTAAGAGTCTGTACTTCCACTGCAGGGGGCAGGTTTGATCGCTGGTCAGAGAATTAAGAGCCCACATTCCACTCAGTGCAGCCAAAAAAAATATTTTTAATGTGCATGCAGATTATGGGTGAAGGAGTTTTTTTTCTGGACAGTAGGTTCATAGCTTCCTTTAATTTCTAATAAAAAGCTACTAATCTAAGGGACATCATTTCCTCTAGGCTAAGACCTATAACTGTATCAAACATATTAGATCACAGACTCCTTTCACTGTGTTATCTTCAGAAATGCCTTCATTGGCTTGTGATTTGCTATTTCATCTTAGGCATTTTTTGGTACGTTAATATAAAAAAGCAACTGGCTAAAGCCATTGTAGATTAATTATGTTATTCCATGTCCCTTATAAAAGAAAGCTATGTGAGCTCTTCTCTAGTAGCACCAAGTCAAAGCCTGTCTCTCTAAGCAAGCTTGCACAAATACTTTTATCATATAATAAATTCCATATTCTTTCGTAATATCCTCTTAGGTTTGACTGTCAGGGCACTTTAAAGAATTGTTCAGTGCCCAGAAGTAGCTACCGAGAGTACTGAATATTATTTTATTTTCTTTTCCTCAATCATTTGGTTTGCAGAGCATCTGGAAGCTGCTTTCCTCCTTGTGAGCACTGAAATCTTATAGTTAATAGTATTATAGAAAGGACAGTTTTCCTAACAGAGAAATAATGACACTCTTATCAGCAAGCAGTCTATAACACAACCAGCCCAGGTGCACTTAAGAAAACAAGCTGTCTGCCTGAGTGGGACTTGGAGTTCTTCCACGGATAAATGTAGTTGCTACTCATTCATTCATTTTGGGTGGCTGCTGACACTTTATAATAGTAGAGTAGCAGATATAAGTTACTGCAATTTCAACAAAATTATGGCTAATAGAGCTCAAATTTTTTCTGTAAATTGGGATTCTGCGGTCATTCAACTTGAATGACAGAACACTCAGAATCTGGTTTGAAAAGCCCTGACCAAACTGAGTTTTAGTTTTCTTTTGAGAGTTTAACTATTCTGTTTGTTTTTATGTTAATATCTTAAGTAGCTGTGGACTTTTTAGAAATGGGCAGGAAAAAAGCTATATATTTAATTTGTTGTTTGGAAGATCTAGAAGGAGATAAGACATAAAATACTTAAAATTTTTTCCATGCATCTATTTGGTTCTGTTCATAGTGGTTACATCTGAGACAATTAGTTGGAAGAGTTCCTTAACACTCATTACGTTAGCTTATGTTACATATCAAGATATTCGAAAAATTAGTGGCCTTAAAGACCAAACTGTTATAGTTGTGAAAGCCCCTCCAGAAACAAGACTTGAAGTGCCTGACCCAATAGAGGTAAGGAGATAACATCTCTGTTCACCTGCAGAGATCTTTTTGGAGTGCCCGGTGCTTTTTGGTTTTTTCCTTATAAACTCTATTTTGTATTGGAGCATAGCTGATTATGTCATGATAGTTTCAGGTGAACAGTGAAGGGACTCAGCCATATATAGACAGGTATCCATCCTCCCCCAGACTCCCCTCCCATCCAGGCTGCCATGTAACACTGAGCAGAGTTTCGTGTGCTGTATGGTAGGTCCTTGTTGGTTATCCATTTTAAATATAGCAATGTGTACCTGACCATTCCAAACTCCCAGCTGTCCCCCCACCCCCACAACCATAAGTTCATTTTCTAAGTCTGTGAGTCTGTGTCTTGTAAGTTGTACCATTTCCTTTTAGATTCCCCATATATGGGATGTCATATGATATTTTCCTTCTCTAGCTGACTTAGTTCCCTCAGTGTGACGCTCTCGGGGTCCTTTTAGATTCCCCATATATGGGATGTCATACGATATTTTCCTTCTCTAGCTGACTTAGTTCCCTCAGTATGACGCTCTCGGGGTCCTTTTAGATTCCCCATGTATGGGATGTCATACGATATTTTCCTTCTCTAGCTGACTTAGTTCCCTCAGTATGACGCTCTCGGGGTCCTTTTAGATTCCCCATGTATGGGATGTCATACGATATTTTCCTTCTCTAGCTGACTTAGTTCCCTCAGTATGACGCTCTCGGGGTCCTTTTAGATTCCCCATGTATGGGATGTCATACGATATTTTCCTTCTCTAGCTGACTTAGTTCCCTCAGTGTGACGCTCTCGGGGTCCATCCGTGTCGCTGCAAATTGGAATGCCTAGTGTTTAAAGAATCATTGATGTCAGTTAAAATCCATATTTTCCTGAAAGCTTGAGAGTTCTTCCCCATCTGTTTTACTTAATCCTAACCTTAAAAATGTATGAACAGTTTGCTATGTATTGAATGTCCATAAAGTCTAATTTTAACATACCAGGGCATTCAACTCAAAGTAGTTGATAGTTTACAAAGTGGTATATGGGGCCCTGTCCCTCTTGTGGTTTACTCTTTTTCATAATTTGTTATCTAGTGGTTCTGATTGATTTGAACCAGTGGGGACTTTTATGTTGATTACCCTGGATATGGTCCCCACCATGAATAAAGATATAGATGTTTTAAAGTAGCTCCCTACCTTGTCTTAGCACATTTAAAGAATTTATTCATTTATAACAGATTAACATTTATAAAATCAAATGAGACTTTGGGTTTGCTGATAGATGAGAATATTATAAGGAGCATATTTTTGTGATTGTTTTCAAATATACTTTGATAATATAAGCTTAGACTATAAGATAAAGAAATGTAGTAAAAGAAGCACACAAAATAAAAAGAATGAAATTTACAAACTCCCATCTAGTGTAGAGTTCTCATCTTAAATGATCATAATAGGTTTATGACCTAGATGAAGAATTTTAAATATTAGTGTGCTGTATTCTTTTATTAAACTCAGTTTCTAGCACTTAAGACTACTTACTATTCATGCAGTGGCGATTAAAGTTCAGTATAAACAAACCCTACTCTTCAGGAATGAGTAACATAGAAATATGGTATTTGGAACATTTAAAAGACCTTTTAATAGTTTGCATAAAAGAAATAATTTTTTTTAAAAGATTCACCTCCTCTTGGCAGGGATCAGCAAAGTTTTTCTTTATAAAGAGCCAGACAGTAAATATTGTTGTCTGTGTGAGCCCTGTAGTCTGTTGGGACTACTCAACTGCACAGTCCTACCATTATAGCATTAAAAAAAAAAAAGAAGAAGAAGCCAGAGGCAACATATAAGCAATGAGAATAGGTATAACTTTTCCCAATAAAACTTTATTTACAAAGCCAGTTGGTGGACAGGATTTCCCTTCGGGCTGTAGTTTGCTGACCCCTGCTCTAGAGGTTGACAGTCATTGACTGAGATAGACTACCAGTGGAGAAGCAAAAGCAACAATGAAAATTACCCTTTCCATTTTTCCATGAAAATTACAAAACAGCTTCCAGTTTGAACTTTTCTCACTTCTATTCATAGAGCCTACAAATACATTTGGCAAGTACCCAAGGACCCATTGAGGTTTATTTGTGTCCAGAAGAGACTGAAACACACAGTCCAATGAAAACAAACAACCAAGACCACAATGGGAATATCCCTAAACCCACTTCCAAAGGTAAAAATTCCACTTTTGTCATTTGGAAACTATGTTAAAAATGAAGGTAACTAGAAGGATCCTGTATCAGAATCACAAGTCTTGGCAAGAAACAAAAATTTCTATCATTAATGTTACATTAAAAAAAATTTCGAATAGTTTTCAGAAGAAAATAATGATCTTGGGCAAATGGCTCCTCCACCCACTTAATGGAGTCCCCTCAGGCTTTTGCTATTGGCAGAAACTGTTTCTTTGCAGTGTTTTGGAAAACCAGCAAAAGTGAAGAGTGGAGGTGTGATAGCTGTCCAGCTGAATCACCAGCTATACTTGGCCACATACCTCTGAGTGATATCACTGATCATTGGAGAGGGAACTGAAAAAAAGTTGGGAGAAGGAAGCCTTTTGCCCAAGAAGTTTTATCTTAATTTTTCCCCCCAGTGTGATGGGGAGAGAATAAGGGAAGAGAAGAAAAAATAAATCTAATTCCTCCCTTCATTGTCTCCACAGCAAAGGAAGCTCTTTGTAGTCTTTTTGTTGTCTCAGATTGGAGATATGTACTTAATTTTTTCTCCCTCCCAAGATAGCAGCAAGAAGTGATTTAAGTATTCAGATCTGACTTAATATTGAGAGGAAAAAAAAAAGGGCACCTCAAATGGTAAAACCAAAGACCACTTTTTTCCCCCACCCTAGAACTTCAAAGTAGATGTGTCCTTTTATTTGTATTTTTAGAATTATCTTTAATAAGCTAGTTGTTCAAAAAAAGACTAAAATCAGTGACCTCTACTGGGGAGCCAACTTTTCAGTCTGCATGTTTTGTTTTGCTTTTCCTAAAGGATGACTAACTGGTATTAGAAACTTGTTTTTGAACTTGTTAGTCTCTAATCTTTGAAGCTACCTGTATTCTTGTTTGCTAACAGTTGATATTTTAAAAGATGAGCGAGTAGACAAGAACAAGAAAAGGCTGACCAGAGTCCCTACTCAACAATGCACGTTAGTATAAAAGCTGATCTATACCATAATGGCAGGTTTCCCCAGTGGCTCAGTGGTAAAGAATCTGCCTGCCAATACAGGAGACGTGGGTTCCATCCCTGGGTTGTGAAGTTCCCCTGGAGAAGGAAGTGGCAACCCACTCCAGTATTCTTGCCTGAGAAATCCCATGGACAGAGGAGCCTGGCAGGCCACAGTCCATGGAGACACAAGAGTCGAACATGACTTATAGACTAAACAACAACAGTGTCGTAATGTCATCTAATTGTCCTTAGCAAAAGAATGCATGCTTCTATGACAGCAACGTATATATGCTTCCTCCAGATTAGATTTTTACCTGACTCATTTTCTTGTTTCCACCACCTTTTTCTTTCTTCTCAGACTTGGCTTCAACCAACTCAGGACATAGTGATTGCTCGATTTCTATGGCAAACCTTTCTCCTCTGGCCTCCCCGGCCAACCTTTTACAGCAGACTGAGGACCAAATTCCTTCCAACCTAGAAGGACCATTTGTGAACTTACTGCCTCCCCTGCTCCAAGAAGACTATCTCCTAAGCCTCGGGGAGGAAGAAGGCATCAGCGATCTCTTTGATGCTTACGATTTGGAAAAGCTCCCGCTGGTGGAAGACTTTATGTGTAGTTGATTATGCTTCGTGTGAACTCCCCTTATAAACCAATATTTTTTTATTATGGAACCAGAACATGTGTCATGCAGTGTTGTCCCTTCCGCCCTTCTTCCTCCAAGATAGTATCATGAAGTAAACTACAGACTTCAGAACAAAGCTGACATTTTAATGAATTTAAAAAAACAAAACTATCAACGCACAGTTGCAGGCTCCCTTGGGAAAGCCCTGCCTTGCCCCAGGCTCCAAAATCTCCTGGATGAGTCAGCAAGTGAGAAAATGTGCAATCAGGTGTCTCTCACCCGCCCTCTTCCTCCCTCCCTCCCTCCTGGATTGGCTTGCTGTGCCTGACGGATGGGCTGTAGAATGGGGTCTGGCCACCTGGCCCACTCGAAAACAGCAATCTTCCTTAATAGCATTTCAAGCCGTGCCTTCTCCGCAGAATGCATGTCTTTGGGGTCTGCTAATTTGGGATGGAAACTGCAGGAACTGTAAACTTGAAGTCATGCAAAAGTATGAAATGAATTTCTTCAGCTCTTCTTAGGAATATTTAAATTACTGTCATAATTCAGTTTAAGCTATGGACCGCATGTCCCACTCGGAGGCCAAGAGATCTTCCACAGCCTTTCAGATGAAGAAACTGTTCTCCAATACTCATCGCAGATACAGAAGAACAGTCGAGTTCTGCCCCTCTAAGCTGTTGTGGATTTTCCTGTCTCCATAAACCACTCCCACTCTCTTGCCCCCAACGTATTTGTAAGTTTGAAGTTTATAGCAAATGCCTACTTAGGAGTTCTTTGTGGATTGTTTTTTTTTTTTTCTTTTTCTTTTTTTTAGCTGCCATTTAAGCATTCCTGTGGCACCCATCAACCATTTCAATTTAATTGTTTACTTTGAAGCGGTTTTTGCTAATTCAAATTATTTTAAGCAGAGGTAGAGAACCTCTACTGATCAGAGCATGTGTGATCTAAGGCTTAATAGCCTCGGCGAGAAGCTTTGCCCCATCTCGCTTCCTTCCCCAGGAGGGGGTGCTCGGAGCGAGTGGAGCTCACTGAAGGGGGTGGCCCATTGGAGAGAACCAGGTCAGACCCCCAAGAAGCAGCAGGTATGGATGGATCCCTCCGTCCCTTGGGCTTCCCAGGCCCCCTGTGACCGGGGAAAGGGCTCTTACACTGCACTCAGGGAGACCACTTCTCAGGATGGGGTCGGATGGAGAGGCCTCTGGGGAGAAGGACATCCCCCGTCATGAGTAGCATGCTATCAGTGGCACTTCGCTTCAGCCATTGAGAGCAGGGAGCTCCCACTGTGTCTGGGGCTACAGGAGTCCTGGCCAGAACCCCCGTTCCCCCTTCCACTGTGAAGGAGCAGGTTGGACCAAGGAAAGCTGGGGCTATAGAAAAAAGGCAGGGCAGGATGCCAGGACATCTCCCACTTAACTCTTCAGGAATGGCGTCCCAAGTCGGAGGCTTCCTGACAGTGGCAAAATCCTACCAGTTGAGTCCAAGAATGGCTTTCCCATTGGCCAGGGGGTAGATGGCCATCTCCCACTGGGAATGTGGCAGAGTACCTCACATCCATTCCTTGGATGCTAATGACTGTGGGAATGAGGGAGTCATCTAATAAATAAAACCTCACACCAAGAATGGTTGAGTTGAATTGCTGTTCTGCCCGACACAGTGGGAGGCACATGGTAGGCACTCGATTCAACAGGATGGGAAAAAAGAAATACTGGGTTGGCCAAAAAGTTCATTTGGGCTTTTCCATACCATCTTATGGAATATTCCTTACTTATATCCCTTAGGAAAAGTACAAAACCTACGAAAGCCCCAGCCGATTTACTCTAGGTAGATTTCCACAATATGCAAAGTGGTGGTGGGGTCAACACAAATGACACCAGCACTTTAAACTATTTGTGTAGGTATGCATGGGTGTATGTTTGAGAAGAAAAACAAAGGTGCAGTTTATCCTCCTTTTTCTTCGGCCTCCATCCCCGCCCTCCTCCCCTGGACACACACTGGACCTGGTCCGAGATGAAGCATTGGGTGGGGGAGGGAGGGGGAGCTTTGTGTCAAGTGCCTACTGGAAATGCACTGTGGGGTTTTTTTCCTCTATGGGAAACCATTTATGCCAAGCTTTTCCCTATTTCCCATATTTATCTCATCTGGTTAGCTGCCTCTGCTTCCAGCTTTGTGTAATTCTCTTTGCCAGCTGCACAAAGCTGATTTTTTTCCAAAGTCTAAAGACTGAGCTCACCTGGCTATGTGGTTGTGTGTTTGGTTGAATTTCTTGTTAAACCTTTTCGTAACGTGATGCCGTATTTATTGTTTTAAAAAACGAAAAGAATCCTAATAAGTCTTAAAAGTTCCTTCATGCATAAGGCTTTCCCAGTTAATGGGCTTAACTGGTGTACAGTAAGTAGACGTCCATACTGTATTCTGTTTGCATTAGTCATTTTCTTTTTGACATAAGTTTCTGGCACACGAAGTGGGTTAGTACTACAGTATTTGTGTTACTTTAAGTACTGAGTATGCAGGTTTCCTGGTACCATTGAGTTGCTGCTATTAAAGCTCACACATGAAATGGCTAAAAGTTACAAGTGTGCGAATTATGACTGCGTGAGCCTTAGAGAGTAAATTGTATAAAGAGCAACACATGAGCTGTCAAACAGTGTTAGGTGTGTGTTTATATGTACAGATTTGTGCTTAGTAATCATTTTATTTAAGTTGATACGCAGTCTCCTCATATTTTCATTATCTAGCAATTTTGTACAAAATAGCAATTAATTTGTAAACACTGCCAGAATATTTTCTAGCTGGTTTGTAATTTTTTAAGAGTGTTATTTTTTTTTCTTGTTGTTGTTCTTGTTGTTGTGGTGGTTCTTGTGTTCATTTTTGTTGTAAGTGTAGATCTGTAAATACAATTGCAGTATTTAAAGCTTTAGCTTTCAGGAAAAAGAAAGTAAGAACTCAGTGTGTGCATGACAACTCGTGTGTACGAAATGAGGGATTTGAAGGAAGATGCCTTGCAGAGTGAGTTGGGTGGCAACTGTCCGATTGTGGGAATTTCTTTTCCTGTGGGGTACGAGATTTTGTCAAAAGGAAGTATTTCTCCCAGAATTGGGAGTATGCAAACTACTAATCAGTTTAGCTTTGTGTTGTATGCTAGTTTAAAAAAGAAAATATGTAATATAATGTAAAAAAAAAAAAAAAGCTTTTATGATGGATTTTGTAAATAGATTTGTTACAGGGTAACCTGTTCTCTAGCTGTGATCTTACCACTTCAAATGGGTGTAATTTGAATAAATTTTGTATGGTAAAGGATCAATAAAATGATTTTTTTTTAAGAGTTCAGCCTTGTGAATGGTTTCTTACTATTGTCTTATGCTCTTACATTATATTTATAAAGACATGCTTAAGTTAAGGGGAAAGTTTGAATAAAAACTCAAAACATCATATGCTTTACTGTTCTGGGAATCTGGGGAGCATTAAGCAAAAGGCTTTTTGACCACTTGTGAGTGTTTGCCACTTTAGGAAGCAAAAGAACTTGCCATGTCTCTGATCACCTGCAGAAGCCACCCCAGGTGTGGAAGAAGGATTTGTACACCGAGAAAACACCAAGTCAAGTTTTCTTCCTCATAAGGAGCTTGAAGCAAGTAGATTATTTCTCAATACAGGTAATTGCCTCCCTTGTTCTAGATTCACTCCATGTTCTTTAAGTGAAGTAGTTGTTCATTTATTCATTCAGTCACTCTGAATGAGCATGAAGTGATTACTATATGCTGGATATGGTTGTAAGTGCTGGAGTCCAAATAGAAAAAGACAAAGATCCTTATCAGCATGAAGAAGCTTACAGTCTAGTAGGGAAAGAAATAAGTTTTAATTAGAATTAAATTCTGAGGACAGGCTCTTAAATGATTTTTTCTTCTGAAGCCATATTTGGAAGACTTAAGGATAGATGCTTTGAGGCAAAAATGGAAATGAAGGGAACATAAAAGCCTTGCTATTGGAGAGCTGTACAAGGAGGAGAGATTCTGATCCAGAGAGCTTTAGGGGCCTATGCATCTGGATGCAGGAAGGTTTGCAGAAGACTGCCTGGGTGGGTACAACTCAAACCTGAATAGCCAATGGATTCATCTAGGATCCAGGAAGCTGGGGAGCACCTGAATTCAATCTAGACTACAATCCAGATATCATGAAAGAAAATGGAAAGATTAAATGGTAGGTCATGCCTTGGGATATGGATGAGAATCCCTGCCCTGCCTACTTAGAATTAATCACCCAGGAGTCAGTCAGAAGTTAACAGAAATACCATTAACAGCAGGAAGTTGCAGTGATCCACAGAATGCAAAGAGCAAGCTTTCTGTTGTGCCCTTAAATCTGGGACTTAAAGACTGAAAGACAAATAGAACAATTTCTTAAAATACTCTGGAATGTTTATAACACTAGGAATTACTATTATACTTTGTTGTGCAAAGAGTACTATCAAAAAGTTCTGGAATTCCTTATGCCGGGGTGTCTGAAAAGTGTTGTGGGAAACAGAAGGGACAAAGTCCCATGTTATCACGTGCCTTAGAAACAAAACTGGAAATTCTGGCATGTTGGGCTTCTGTTGGGCTGTTTTAGGACTTGAGTATATACAACAGAAAAGACAGAGTTCGTTCCTAGGGAAAACAGGATGTGTGTGTTTTCTCTTTCCTGCATCAATTTCAGTAGCTGCCTGCACACATCAGGAATACAGAAACAAGGGAATCAGAATCATGTTTTAATTTAAGCAGGAAATTCAGATAAACCAAAAACATTCATTAAGGCCTACTTTTTCAACTTGAACAAAACCATGTCAACTGATAATGACCAGAGAGTCACAGGATTTGAGTTGGAAAGCAACCTGATCCTGAACAAGGAGCTGGTTTCATCATGTGACAATTCAGCCATCATTTTTTTTTCACCAAGAAAACCATCTCCAGAATCCTAATCCAGTGCTCTTCCTGCAATATTTTAAGGTCTCCTAGTTCCTCCTCCTCAGACACATATATCAGAAACTGGCCTATTCTCAGTTTTACTCTTGGAACCACAGCCTGGCTGACGTGGTTAATTCATCCTTCTGAGTTAACTTCACCTGGAAGCTCTGTGACCATCCTGTCCACGGGCACTAATTTCTTGTACTCTTCCCCATCATATTTGATGAATGCGATCACTATCTTCTGTGCCTCTGTGCACAGTTACAAACTGAGAGAGATGGAAACCATTGGAAGTCTAAGTTGAAGGACTCCTCAGTGGTTCTTCTGTCCTCAGTCTTTGATAAAAATGGATTTGCTGTATTTAAACAGAGGAAGAATTGAATCCACAACAGCTTCTAAATAGGATGTTCCATTTCCCCCTTGAAAGACTCAAACTTCTCTTCCTGTACAGACTACTTTTCAGCTCCAGAAGCCTTTAAGACTTTTTTTCTGCATAATCAAATTCAGGAACAGTTGCCTCAGCTGAAACCTAAATTAAACTGTGTTTCAGCCTTGAACAGCCCTTAGCATTGTACAGGGCTTTACAGTTTACAATGGATTTTCATCTGCCTTATCTCTGCATATAAAGCCATTTGTAACTGATGGCATTAGCTGCAGAAGTAACTAATCAATCTACAGAACAGTATGTGGGCAGTGATATGAAGAAAGGATAAAAAGCACTTAGCTTTAAGCCATACTCTGGAGACCCAAGGAACAAGACAGAACACTGTGATTCCACAGGAGAGATCTGAAATAAAGACATCAGTAAGTAAAAATTAAACCATGTCAACAAAGAGAGCATGTTTCAATGGGTTAGGTATGGGAAGAGAGGTTGTATGTGCTTAGAAATGGGAAGAAGCAGAACGAGACCCAAGATGCTTGAAAAGAGCCACAACCAAATCCTACCCTTGGCAAGAAACCAAAGTACAGCTGTTCTTTAGTCAAAGAGAAGGTACTATCACCATTGACTCAAAGTTTGGTTATCTATCAAAGGAATAAAGTGAGTACTAAAGACAGGGACAGGCATAGGGGTGCAACAATGAAAAGGAGACAATAGAAAGCATAGAAATGATTCCCTTACCTGGTCCTGAGAAGGAGCTAAACCAGCAACAGGGGGGCAAAGTTATTTCTAAGTGAAGAAGAAAGAATTGGATAGGACTCCTGCTCTGGCAGTATGGCAGATTAAATGGCCAGGAAACCCTCCTGTTTCAGAAAAACAGAAAAAAATTTTTTATTATACTGCCGAGATTACAAGAAATTCCCATGGGCCAGAAGAATAAAAAAGAACTGAGCTAAAAAGAAAGGTTGAAGAGCATGTAAACAATAAAGACAGATAAGCCTAAGGTTGGCTACCAGTTGCATTTCAAATACTGTTGCTGGCATTGAGAAAAATTGTCTCGGGCCAACAAAGAAAGCCTGAAGAACTAAACCTAAGATTCAGATTAAACCAGATAAACTGGAAGAAGGCTCTAGTGCTCCAGCTCAGAGTCATCTCTCTGGCTTTCAGCAGAGCAAACTCATCCATATTCTGGACAAGACCACATAGGACCACAGACTACCAAATAGAGTGTTAGTCACTCTGTTGTGTTCGATTCTTTGTGATCCTGTTAACTGTAGGCCCCCCAGTCTCCTCTTCCCATGGAATTCTCTAGGCAAGAATACTGGAGTGGGATGCCGTTCCCTTCTCCAGGGGATCTTCCCAACCCAGAAATTGAACCTGGGTCTCCTGCATTGCAGGCAGAGTCTTTACCATCTGAGCCGCCAGGGAAGCCCCTAATATAAGATCACAGTGAAAGGTCAACAAACACAAAAGGAAACAAACCAGCATTGATAACAGAAGCAGAAAACATCAGATTTAGAGCTCAAAGAATTCAAATAATGGAATTACCAGATACAGTATATAAGATAAATATGTATGAAGTGTTTAAGAAGTACTACAAAAACGAGTGACCAAGAAGAAATGATCAAAACTGCCCCAGAGACTTGGAAAAGAATAAAATGTTAGGAATTAAAAATATAATTGTTGGAGAAAAGAAATGATGGCTAAACCAGCAGTTTAGATACAGCTAAAGAGACCGAAATGAATTGGTATGACGAAATTACCCAGAGTGTAGCACAGAGAGAAAAGGAGATGGAAAATATAAATACATTTTGAGAGATCCAGATAATAAATATTTTAGGCATTGTGGGCCATAAGGTCTCTGTCAAAACTACTTAACTCTGTACCAAGAAAGCAGCCATAAACAGTCAGTAAATAAATGAGTAGCATGGCAGTGCTCCAATAAGAATTAGGGATGCTAAAATTTGATTTTCATGTATTTCTCACTTGTCATGAAATAATATTCTTCTTTTGACTTTTCTCAACCATTTTAAGAATGTAAAAACTGTTTTTAGCTCACAGGTTGTACAAAAAGAGGTGGTGGGTGGTTTCTGGTCCAACATGTAGAGTATGGAAGCTGTCACCCCTGTCCTCAAAACAAGAAAAAGACTGAACAATGTGAAAATCAATAACTCAGAGTGAATTACAAACTCGAGCAGGGCTCAGACCAAGGGGCACTTCCCAGGACTGCTGCTGCCAGTGCCCCCGCCCCCATGGTGAGCCACTGCGACCCACGTCTTCACAGGAAACCCTCCAACACTAGCAGATCTCCGCTATTTCCCAATTGACCAGAGCGTGTCACATAGGAGCACCTCCATAATTGACTGCTTTACCTAGTTTCTTTCTGCCCCCCATTTAACAATAAAGAAACCGAGACTCCAAGAGCTTAGGTGATTTGCTCAAATTCACAGGGTTAATAAGTGGCAAACTGGGAATTTGAACCCAAGGACACTTGACGCCAATGTTTTTTCACTCTGCCACACCACCTCCAGAAGCAACTAGAACAGGTGGGCAAAATACATCCTTCTAGCCTTATCTGGAGATGCTGACACCACACAGGGGAGGTGCAGAGTTCTGCAACACAATTTTTTAACAAAAAGATAACTTCAGTATAAAGACCAAGCCCTTGCTGACCTCACTCACTTCAAGAATATTCTTACACATGTGTGCAACCCTTTGTGACACAGACACATATCACAACCTGTACCTCCCTGCTTCCTGGCCACACAGCTGGACTGCACTTCCCTGCCGCCCTTGCAGTGAGACACGGCACGTGGCTGCCTTCTACGCAATGGAATGAATGAAAGCACTGGCCATCACCTCCAAATCTGGCCTTTAAAACACCAAAAAAAAAAAAAAAAAAGACAGCCAACTATATGTTATTTATAAGATATCTACTTTAAATACAAAGACAGCTAAATTAAATGTAAAAGAATGGAGAAAGATATGCCATGAAAATACTAACCAAAGCCAAGTGGATTCACTGTATTAATTTCAGATAGAGCAACACTATTTGAATTAGTGCCCCCCAGAAGCAGACACTTAGGCATAAACCTAATAAAATATGTATGAGATCTACATGAGGAGAACTGTGAAGCTCTGATGAAAGAAGTCAAAGATCTATATAGATAGAAGGCTATTCTGTGTCCATGGATAAGACAAAAAATTGTAAAGGGATCAGTTGTCTCCAATTTGACCTACAGATTCAATCCCAAATTAAAATTTCAGCCAATTATTTTGTGGATATCAACAAAGAGATTCTAAATTTTATATGGAAAGAGAAAATTCCCAGCATAGCCAACCCAAAACTGGAGAACACAGTTGGAAGACTGATACTACCCAACTTGAAGAAATACTATAAAGCCATAGTGACTAAGTCAGTATGACACCGGTAAAAGAATAGACAAACTCATCTGTGAAACAGAAAAGAGAGTCAAGAAGTAGAACCAAAAAAATGTAGTCAAGTCATCACTGAGAAAGTAACAAAGGCAATTCAATGGATAAAGGACAGTCTTTTCAACAAATGGTGCTACAACAATTGGACATCTACACGCAAAAAAAAAAAAATCTAGACACAGTTTTCACCCTTTTCACAAAGATTAACTCCAAATTAATTATAGGCCTAATGTATTAGAGAAGGCAATGGCACCTCACTCCAGTACTCTTGCCTGGAAAATTCCATGGACAGAGGAGCCTGGTGGGCTGCAGTCCATGGGGTCACTAAGAGTCAGACACAACTGAGCGATTTCACTTTCACTTTTCACTTTCATGCATTGGAGAAGGAAATGGCAACCCACTCCAGTATTCTTGCCTGGAGAATCCCAGGGACAGGAGAGCCTGGTGGGCTGCCGCCTATGGGGTCACACAGAGTTGGACATGACTGAAGCAACTTAGCAGCAGCAACAGCACAAATCCATAAAACACAAAACCATAAAACTTCTAGAAGATAGAATATAAGAAAATCTAGGTCCCCTTTGGCTTGGTTATGGCTTTGAGATACAACACCAAAAGCATGATTTGTGAAAACCGTTTTGATAAGTTGGCCAGTTTGATATGATAGTAATGGTCCTTTATTCTTAAAAGTAGGTAGTGAGTTCATAGGTAGTCATTTTATTATTAATCATCAACCTTACATTCACCCTGCACATAATACTTTGTAAAATAATTACACAATTTTTTTCTTAAATTTTGAGGTTGGGCCTGAAAATGTCAGAAGGATAAAGGCAACGGATTGGTATGTTCTGCGACAACCAACTGATCTTTACGGTGGTTTATTCACTAAGTCATGTCTGACTCTTTTGCGACCCCGTGGGCTGTTGCCCGCCAGGCTTCTCTGTCCATGGGATTCTCCCGGCAAGAAGACTGGAGTGGGTTGCCATTTCCTTCTCCAGGGGATCTTCCCCACCCAGGGATCAAACCCTGGTCTCCTGCAATGCTGGCAGATTCTTTACCAGCTGAGCCACCTGGGAAGGGGGACAACTGCTCTTTAGAGTACCAAATATGATAGATTAATACCTGATATATTGCTAACCCACCATAGATTGAATTATCTTTTTTTTTTTTCTGTGCTGCACACTACAATAAAGCCTTCTGATAGATAAAAATAGGGAATTGGGTAGAATTAAGAGAAAGGCAAAGCTTTACAATTCATTATTTTTTAAAGCCAAGAATTAAATCAGAAACAGAATGCTTGGGAGAGAAACAAGTAGACAGAAAAAATTAGTTTCACCTCAGCAGGACGATGGCATGCTCTGCCTAGCCCTTCTTTGAAGTGCTGATGTGTGCAGACAGAGTTCCACGAACTGCCCTCGATTAAAACTGCTTTTCCTCCAGGCCCCTTGTCCAGCTGGGTTCAGTTACCTTTTCAAAGGCCCCAGGCACAACCTGCTTGTGGACGGGTGCCAACAGGGTAGAGGTCGGTGAGAGCAGGAACCACCACTGATACTGAACTGTGTGCCTTGCCCCTTTTGTAGTAATTTCATGAAAATACTCAGCAAAAACTGGAATAAGAAAGGATTTTTTAAGCCATTCTTGCTGATTTATTCTCTCTTGCCTCTGTCTCACCTCCAAATTTCACAGCCCATATCATATCATCTTTGCCTTATCTTCTTTCTTCCTTCGGGCCTGTTCTTTGTCAGAAGATCACAACCAGTGTGAACTTGATTCAGATGCCTACTGACCCAGCACTGACCTCCCAACCCTGAGCCCAAATCCCCCCTTACGACCCAGAGTTAGTATTTCGCGTCTTAGACCTTAATATTCCAATTCTGACTCTCACAGTATGCACTAATGAAAGAGCAGAGACAATCAAACAGTATTGCATTGACTATCCTCTGGAAAGAGCCATTCAACTCATTTTACAACCTTCTTCGGTTCTCTGATCTTTTTTTCCCCCACTTATTGTACTTTGAGGGAAAATTCTATATAATCTATACACTTTTATCCTTTGTTTATTTTCTTCCTCTTCTTTGCTTTCAAAATAGATTTTTAGGTATTATCAACATTTGGCTTAACACATGAAGGTCTAGAAGCATCTAAAAGTTATTTCTGACACGTTTTCATTTCACTGCTTATGTTTCAAAAATTAGAAACCCTATAATTGAGTAAAGCTGCAGTGGTGTGGATTTCGTCACTGAAGTCTCACGTTTCCTCCAAAGCAGTCAACCAATATTCATCAACAAGCCCCAATTCCCTACCACCTACAAGTTCAGTGTGGCCTCTTCTTTAGTCCAGTGCAAACTACCCACACATACACACACATTAAGAGTCTCCAAGTCACCCACAACACACAACAGTCTCTCAACACTCATCTGGTTGCTAATTATGAGTTGTTCTTCTTGACAGTGCCTACTAGCTCTTTTTCCATTTCTCCCATAATACTCAAAACAACAAAAGAAACAAGTTCCTTTTCCCTAGACACAGAAAAAAACTAGCTCTTTACTTTTATACCCCCTTATCCTGTACCCTACCTTTGTTATTTAGAAGGTGCAGGGTCTCCTTCACCTCTGCTACAGGCACCAGGACCCAGTTGCTGGCGGATCCAGGATAGACTAGCATCAAAGTCCTACACCAGCCATATTCAGTCACCTCATCCACCAGTTCAGTTCAGTTCAGTCACTCAGTCGTGTCCAACTCTTTGTGACCCCACAAATTGCAGCACACCAGGCCTCCCTGTCTATCACCAACTCCCGGAGTTCACTCAGACTCACGTCCATCGAGTCAGTGATGCCATCCAGCCATCTCATCCTCTGTCATATCCTTCTCCTCCTGCCCCCAATCCCTCCCAGCATCAGAGTCTTTTCCAATGAGTCAACTCTTCGCATGAGGTGGCCAAAGTACTGGAGTTTCAGCTTTAGCATCATTCCTTCCAAAGAAATCCCAGGGCTGATCTCCTTCAGAATGGACTGGTTGGATCTCCTTGCAGTCCAAGGGACTCTCAAGAGTCTTCTCCAACATCACAGTTCAAAAGCAACAATTCTTCGACTCTCAGCTTTCTTCACAGTCCAACTCTCACATCCATACATGACCACTGGAAAAACCATAGCCTTGACTAGACGAACCTTTGTTGGCAAAGTAAGTCTCTGCTTTTCAATATGCTATCTAGGTTGGTCATAACTTTCCTTCCAAGGTCATGGATGCAGTTACCATCTGCAGTGATTTTGGAGCCCCCCAAAATAAAGTCTGACACTGTTTCCACTGTTTCCCCATCTATTTCCCATGAAGTGATGGGACCAGATGCCATGATCTTCGTTTTCTGAATGTT
>NW_011494846.1:6357140-6364908 GCF_000754665.1 Bison bison bison
ATGTACTCTGCATAGAAGTTAAATAAGCAGGGTGACAATATACAGCCTTGACGTACTCCTTTTCCGATTTGGAACCAGTCTGTTGTTCCATGTCCAGTTCTAACTGTTGCTTCCTGACCTGCATACAAATTTCTCAAGAGGCAGGTCAGGTGGTCTGGTATTCCCATCTCTTTCAGAATTTTCCACAGTTTATTGTGGCATAGATCCACACAGTCAAAGGCTTTGGCATAGTCAATAAAGCAGAGGCAGCTGCAGAGCCTAGGCCATCCTGGCTCCTTCCTTCTGTGATTCTCCCCAAGGAGGGCAAGACTGGAAAATTCCAAATCAGTATCTCCCACCTAGTACCAGCCAGCCACGCCTAAGTCCGACCCACACTGCCTGCACCCCTTGGCTTCTGGCTCTTGGCTGCACCGACCTTAAAATTTTCTCTCCCCAATTCTCTACAGCTGTGCAAGGTCCCTTTGGCTTAAGTCTTCCTGATCATCTGGAAGCACCCGGACTCCCTGCATCCCCCTCTCTGGCTCTCCCCTTAAGCTTGTGCTTCCCAAACAGACCAGCGACAGTGACCTACCTGCCGCCTACCCGGTGCTCTCAGGAGATTTTTGCACCTCTTCTTGCCCTCTTCAGACTGGAAGCCCTCTCCCTCCTGGGATCTTCTCCCTCACTTCCAGCCATACCTAGTTTCTGGCCATCCCAAGATCTTTGCTGGTCACCCTTTCTCAACCCAGGACCCTTAGAACCTAATCCAAGGTTCTGCTGAGCCGACTCCCTGCCCTGTGTAGCCCCGTGTGCCTAGAAATAGAGATGGAGACAACCCAGCTCCAGCTTGAAACCAGACTAGCCAGGTTCCTCCACCGCCCCAGCTATCTAGCTTCTGAAAATCACAGAGGTAATTTGTTTCTGGTGAAATCATAATTTTGTCTTTATATATATATATATATATGATTGTTTGACATAACTGAAATAGATAGTACTAATGCTATGTCACTTATGAAAACTTTTGTTTTAGGATGACTATTTTCCTTTCTGGAGAAGGCAATGGCACCCCACTCCAGTACTCTTGCCTGGAAAACCCCATAGATGGAGGATCCTGGTGGGCTTCAGTCCATGGGGTCACGAAGAGTCAGACACGACTGAGCGACTTCCCTTTCAGTTTTCACTTTAATGCATTGGAGAAGGAAATGGCAACCCACTCCAGTGTTCTTGCCTGGAGAATCCCAAGGATGGGGGAATCTGGTGGGCCTCTGTCTATGGGGTCGTACAGAGTCGGACACAACTGAAGCGACTTAGCAGCAGCAGCAGCATTTTTTTTTCTAGGGTAAAAAGGTGATATGATAATAGACAAAGAAAAGGGGGCTACCTCCCTGGTAGTGGTTAAGACTTTGCCTTCCAATGCAGGCGTTGCAGGTTCAATCCCTGGTCAGGGACCTAAGATCCCACATGTCTCAGAGCCAAAAAACCAAAATATAAAACAGAAGCGATATTGTAACAAATACAATAATGATTAAAAAACAAAAAAGGAAATGGGGACCACTCTCTGGCCTTTCTCCATTTTTTATGTACCACTTAGAGCTGCTACTCTGGAGAAGCTGGGGAGATGCTAAATGAACATCACATAGAAAGCCTCAACTCTTAGTGTTACGTACATAATAAAGTTCCTATTGTTTCAATTATCAAAAATATAGTGGTTTCAATGTAACCTCCTAAACTTATATAGCTGTGTAATTAAGGAGATTTTCCAGATGGTTCAGGAAAATTCTAATGCTATCCATGTTTATTGAACAGATTCAGTTA
The DNA here is from genome assembly GCF_000754665.1 of Bison bison bison. Taxonomy (NCBI): domain Eukaryota; kingdom Metazoa; phylum Chordata; class Mammalia; order Artiodactyla; family Bovidae; genus Bison; species Bison bison. The sequence continues at coordinate 6,358,935 of NW_011494846.1, forward strand.
TAATTACAAAGACTCTTTTCTCAGTTCTCGTCTTGATCTCAGCAACTCTCTCTTACTTTAACTCACTTTTTAGCCCTGCCACCGCCAAACATGGCTTCCCTGATGGCTCAGAGAGTAAAGAATCTGCCTCCAATGCAGGAGACCCAGGTTTGATTACTGGGTTGGGAAGATACCCTGAAGAAGGGAATGCAATCCACTCTAGTATTCTTGCCTGGAGAATTCCATGGACAGAGGAGCCTGGCGGGCTAGAGTCCATGGGGTTGCAGAGAGTCAGACACGACTGAGTGACTAATACACTATACACTATACCCCCAAACAAAGGGCTTCTAGAATCATTACATTTGTAGATCTGAGGAAAACAGCATAGTTTTTGGAGGGGGCGGCGGGCACTGTGCCAGGTCTTCATTGCTATGCATGAGCTTTTTCTGGTTGTGGCGACCTGGGGCTACTCTTTAGTTGTGGTTCATGGACTTCTCATTGCAGTGACTTCTCTTGTTGCAGAGCTCTAGAGCACTCAGGCTTCAATAGCTGTGGTACTTGGGCTTAGTTGCTCTTCAGGATGTCGGATCTTCCTGGACCAGGGATCGAACCCACTTACCCTGCATTGGCAGGCAGATTCTTAACCACCTGGCCACAGGGAAGTCCCATAGCATATGTTTTAAGATGGTTTTATGGAGAACAGTTTAAGCCCATTTAAAAAAAAAAAAAAGCCTGTATATATCTGTATGTGTGTTAAGTTGTTTCAGATGTGTCCGACCCTGTGCAACCCTAAGTACTGTAGCCTGCCAAGCTCCTCTGTCCATGGGATTCTCCAGGCAAGAATATTGGAGTGGGTTACCATACCCTCTTCCAGGGGATCGCTCTGACCCAGGGATCAAATTCTCCTCTCTTAAGTCTCCCGCATTAGCAGGTGGATTCTTTGTCACTAGCGCCACCTTGGAAGCTCCTGTATACATATACCACGTCTTTATCCATCTATCTGTCAATGACTATTTACAATGGACATTTAGGTTGCTTTTATGTCTTGGCTATTGTAAATAGTGCTGCAATGAACATGAAGGTGCCTGTATCTTTTTGAATTATGGTCTTCTCCACCTGAAAGGTACACCATATTTAAATAAACTATACTTCAATTAAAAAAAAATGCCCGGAGCTGTTTTGATAACACATTGCATCATTGAGCGCTTGGCTTTCATTATGCTTTGAACGGTGAGAGATTGATGATATGTGCTGTTTCTTTCGAAACTTCTTAACAGGAAGGCTGGAATGGAACGAATGTGAGAATCAAATCATATGATTGTAGCGGTGGCTCCCCAGCCCAAACCCGAGGTGTGATGATCCCTTCCCTCTTCCCTCCCTGGACTAGCTAGTGCTCTCTGTTGAGGCAGGGGCTGATTCATCGCACCTCTCTGAGCCCAGTTGCGCCTAGCCCATTAGGCGGCTGCTCCCACTACCCACCGCTGTACAAACTGGCACACGGGAGCTCCACTCTGGAGGTGCCAGCTCCCAGACCGCCTTGTTGGTCGCGAGGTGACTGGTGGGGCCAGGGAAAGGCTGAGCCCACGGTTCCCGCCGCCTCAGGCAGTGATCCTGGTTAACGGGTGTGTCAACTGCCTCTGCGTGGCCTTCATGATCTCTGCCGCCTGCAAGCCTCACTCCACTGGGGACTGGAGGATGACATTGCTGGAGCGGCGGTTACTTCTTCGGACATGGCAGCTTTCTGGAGTCACACCTGTCAGCTCAGGGTACTGTGGTGGCGAGATGGGCACCTGTTGTGGTGGGTACGAGTTATAGCGGCCGTTGGTTGGTGTTCACATCGGCCCCTCCCCCAAGCAAGCGACCAGTAGTGAGCAACTGTCAACTAGCGACCGTTAATGCTCCTGCTCCCCCATTGGTTGGTGGCACAGGGGGCCCCCTCCCCCCTCTTGTATATAAAAGGAGCCTGAATTCTGACTGAGGTAAGTTGGTTTTTTGAGAGGCTAGTCTGCCAACTTATCAGTCTGCTAGCTTTCTGATTAAAATAATTATTCCTTGTTCCAAGAACTCATCTCCCAATTTATTGGCCTGTTGTGAGGTAAGCAGAACCATCTTGGGCTCAGTAACAAGATGACTTTTTAAAAAAATGACTGGTCTGTTATATGGATATCCTATGGGTTCTGTTTTCTGGAGAACTTTTCTGGAGAATTCTACTACATAGATGCAGTAGAAAATTGTGTCTGCACCTCTTCCAAAATCAAACCACTGAGTCAACACTGGTGGGCCCTGTGATTAATATTACATGACCCTCATTTCCTAGACTCAGCTGATTGAATGAAGTCTCTTCTCTAGGAATTGAAATTAAAGTTAAGAGAAATTCGTGTCTGTTTCTTGAATAGAGGAGATGAAACGATTCGGGAATGTTGTGTAGCTACTTTTCACATGAAGTGAGTAGCAGAGGAAGCCATGGCAATTAAAGAAAAAGGAACTCCAGAGGTTAAGAGAAACTGAAGTAAGAGAGCAGTGAGTTCTACATGCTTCCTGAGACCAGCAGCCCCCTCCAGCCCTGAAATTCTTCTTATAATAAATTCTTCACTGCTTACTTGGGCTTAAGTTCTTTGTATTACTTGCAACCAAAACCTCTTAACTAATTTAATAACCTAGTGTGTCAGACAGTTTATCAGCCAGTAGGGATATGGAGATTTTAAAAAAAGATATAGTTCTTATCCCACCAGCCCACAACTCTCCAACAAAAAAAAAAAAAAGACATGGTCCCTTCCTGCAGGGAACTTCCAGTACCCAAGGGAGAGGTACACACTTAAGCAGATAAAGGCTATACAGTATACTAAGTGAGGAGATACATTGTGTTGCCAAATTTAGAAAATAAAAACAAAAGCAGGATACCTGGTGAAATTTGAATTTCAGATAAACGATGAACACATTTCAGTATAAGTGATTCCCAAATATTTTACCTGGCAACCCCAATGAAAGGATAAACCACAGACAGATGTTAGAGAAGCATGTGTGTGTGCACGCACGCGTGCTCAGGCATGTCTGACTCTTTGTAACCCCATGGACTGTAGCCCATGAGGCTCCTCTGTCCATGGAATTTTCCAGGCGAGAATATTGGAGTGGGTTGTCCTCCTCCAGGGGATTTTCCAGATCGAGGGACCAAACCCATATCTCTTGTGTCTTCTGAACTGGCTGGCAGATTCTTTACCAACTGCGCCACCTGGGAAGCGCTGTTAGAGAAGGGGGGTACTTAATTCAAACTATGTTGTCAGAGAAATCTTACTTATTTATATATCTGCTTGGTTCTTTTCTGGAAAAAGATCACTTGGGTTATGTTTTAAAGGACAAGTGTGTGAGTTCACCAGGGGAAGAAAGGCAGGAAGTGTATCTGAGTGAGAAAGAAAAAATAACAGGACTAAAGGCACAGAAGCATGACATGGCAGTATGTGAGAGGGGATCTCAAACATTTTGTTATCACCAAAGCTCACCAGTGCAGGCAAGGAGATTTAAAATGTCAGTAAATGTTCAGGGATTCAGATAATACACTAAACATGATGATTTTCTGTCTGTGTGCACGCCTATTGGAACGTCAGGAAAGATATTTTTAAAAATGTAATTCATAATGACACTAGAAATGTAGAAAGGCTATAGGCAGCAGATAAAAGAGTTGAGGGATTCATGGAAAATAGAATATTTATAGCATGACAGTAGCAAAGCAACAAAATGGAGAAACTGTAGGCAAAACACAAATAGGAGAAAGTCACTTCAGTAATATTTCAAGAGTATGAATGAATTTTCCTAAAGAAACCCCAAGTTCGGTTGTCCATACATAGAAAAAAAGAAAAGAGCCTAGATACATCAAAATGGAATTACTGAAAGGTCTGACTTGGGACAGCAGGATCTTCTAGATCTCCCTCCCCTCCCTATGTGCTAGCCAACAGTTTGCTCCCAGAATAAAGGCTTGGGGATGTTTTTTCTAAGCATGGCAAGGAATGGTTAGGGTTAGAATTATCATGGATAGTTGGGTCAGAGAGCAAAAAGGGAGGCGCCAGAGGTAACTTTAGACTATGGCCAAGACTGTAGAGGGTGAAAGATTCCAAATTAAAGTCAGGAGCACTGCTCTGTAAAGAGAATTGTATTTCAAAAGATAGGTAGAGGCCCCAGGTAAGAGGAAGGTGCCTCCAAAAATCATCCTCAATATTTCTTGATTTCTCTTTCTGTATATAAACAAGTACATACATATACGCATGTATATTATGAATATATTATCTTTCTACTTTGACAAATACTCCTTCATAACAAAAATTTTTTTAGTATTATATTAAAAGCCATGGTTTGCAAAATATTCAAGATGTCTGACTTTAAAAGTATTGTATCTGTCTGGATGGTCAGTTTAGGGACCAATCATGCTTAAATGTGTAAAAAAAAAAAATCTGTAATTGATAAATGATTATGTATTTAATCCATAGCATTTCTTTTTCTTGACCATAACAGCAAACTATTATTATATCAATATTTTCACATAATTGGTGCTCTACCAGCAGTTATTATCTGAGGGATTAAAAATGTAAATATCTTTAAAATGTATAAAATTTCAATTATTTTAATGAAAATGTGTATGAAAATATGAAAATTATTTCATACATAAGGTTTCAAATGTTATTTTTTCTAAAGTTTTAAATCATTAAAATGACAAACTACAAATTTAAGTTAATGAATATTGAATTTTCAAATCAAATTACTTTTAAAACTGAAATTTAATCTTATTTTTAAAAATTTATTTAAATGTTATTAATTTTAAAATAAAATACATTAAAAGGTAGTCACATATTTAGTTTTTATTATCCATCTGATTGTCAATAGAATCAGCATCATGTGACATGCCTATTATGTCTAAACATGTACATATATACATGCAAATTTAAGAGAAATATGAATGATAATATTGTAAAATTTTATTCAGCTGTACAGTTGTTACAAATGTTGAGCTAATATAAAAGAATCTTCAGATTCACAAAGGCAGGCAAGAAAAATGGATGCTGAGCCCACTTAGAGAATAATATTCATTATGCAAGAATCTACTGCATTCACCTTGAGAGGAAGGATTTGTCACAAGTATTATTTTGTATTTTCTCTCTCTTTAGTGTTTCTGCCTCTTGAAACCTCCCTGCTGAAACAATACCCATTTCTGAAATTGACAGAACACAGCTAACAAATGTTTAGGGCCTTTGGACAGGATTGCTTTTTTTTCCATTTCAAGGTCATGGACTTGAGGGAAGGTACTGGCATGACAGCAGATGTTTAGGGATGCAGATCTCACTGTGCCAGGACTGAGTTCCTGTCCTGAGTAGAAAAAGCACCTATGTTCTCTTTAATAATTTATTTCTGTGCAGAGTCTTTTATGCCCAAGTGTCAGAGAATGAACGCTCCTGTTGCCACATGACCCAGCTCTCACTTGCCATCATCAGAAATAGTTTTCCATGATCAAAACTTAAGCCCACTGGACTTCCCTGGTGGTCCAGTGGTTAAGAATCCACCTGCCAGTGCAGAGGACACGGGTTTGATCCCTGAGCTTGAAGATTTCACATTCTGCGAGGCAACTAAGCCCATGCACCACAATTACTGAGTCTGCTTGATGCAATCAGAGAAAACCCACATGCAGCAACAAAGACCCAGTGCAGCCAAACATAAGTTAAAAAAAAAAAAGACAGGACCTTCTGTTTAAAAAACAAACAAACAAACTTGAATCCACTGATAGGTAACCAGAGAGTCTCATTTGAGGGCTTCCCAGGTGGTACTAGTGGTAAAGACCCACTCTGTCAATGCAGGAGACATGCGATGTGGGTTCAATCCTGGGGTCGGGAAAATCTCTTGGAGGAGGGCATGGCAACCCACTCCAGTATTCTTGCCTGGAGAATCCCATGCACAGAGGAGCCTGGTGGGCTACAGTCCGTGGGGTCGCAAAGAGTCAGACACGACTGGGGGG
>NW_011494846.1:6365008-6369743 GCF_000754665.1 Bison bison bison
AGATTACTGAAAGGGATGCTGAAGTTTCCAGCTATACACGCGTCTCTTTTCAGCCATCAGTTTTTACTTCATGTGTTTTGAAGCTCTGTTGTTTGTGGTACAAAACAATCTGGACTGCAGTGTCTTCTTGGTGAATTGATCCTTTCATCATTATGTAACATCCTTCATTTTGGGCTTCCCTGGTAGCGCAGGAGATGCAGGAGACCTGGGTTCAATCCCTGAATTAGGAAGATCCCCTGGAGAAGGGCATGGCAACCCACTCCAGTATTCTTGCCTGGAGAATCCCATGCACAGAGGAGCCTGGTGGGCTACAGTCCGTGGGGTCGCAAAGAGTCAGACACGACTGGGGTGACAGCACACATGCATGCTCTTTGGAGTGTGGAAATAAGATGTTTAATTTACATCCACACAGCAAACATTAACAAGAAAGAAAAAACAAAATGAAACAAAGCAAGATCCACCAAGCATCCAGGGAAGATCAACCCTTTGAAAGAGCGGCATCAAGTGCAGCAAGAGAATTAACTCTTGGTTACACTGTGTTCATTAGAGGAGAGACAGACAACAGCCAGGTCCTGACAGGCCTTTCTGGTCATGCTAAGGAGACTGGATGCTGTACAGCTGTCAGAAGGCCAGGAAAGGTTTCATCAGGGAATGCCTTTATCATACTTGTGTTGTAGACAGGTCACAGGCTGCAGTGTGAAAAACAAGTTCCAGGGGAATAAGATTAGAGGCAGGAAATAATTTAGGAAACTATTTAACAGTCTAGATGGGAGTTGATGGATAGAGGCCTGAACTAGGCAATGAGAGTAGGAATAAAGAAAATTATCTGAAAGTACTTATAGATATTATTATTAGAGCATAATGAATGATTGGATGTAAAGAGGAAGAATAAAAGCATAATATAATATCAAGGATAATATCCGGTTTTCTGGTATTTTAACTGTCTGGATCATTGTCTTGCTGATTTTAAAAAAAACAACAGAGGAGGAGAAACAGATTTGGTTAAAATTAAAATTAAAAAAAAATAGTCACAACAATAACTGCAGATAATAATATAGATGACATCTCTTAAGTTTCCACTGTGTGTGTGTGTAGTCATGCAATCGTGTCTGACTCTTTGCAACCCTTTGGACTGTAGCCTGCCAGCTCCTTTGTCCATGGGATTCTCCAGGCAAGAATACTGGAGTGAGTTGGAGCTTCTACTATGTGTATATAATTCCATTTTATTCTTTGAAATAGCTGCATCTATTATTCTAGTTGATGTTACAGACATTCTGAAAAATGGATGCTATTCATTAGTCCCTTTTGACAGATGAAAAAACAAGGTAGTAAGGTTAAGTAACCTGCGAAAACTCACAGATAATACCCTTAATTAACAGTGTTACTGTTATTTTAGCATAGTTTATTAGGGTCGTTTCTTTTCATGTCTGCTTTAATCTATCACTGCGTAGTAAAATACCAGAACCTATTGGCTCAAAACAACAATAAACATTTATTATCTCATACAGTTTCCGTGGGTCAGGAATTGGGGAGCAGCTTTGTTAGGTGGTTCTGGCTTGAGGGGTCTCATGAAGCTCCAGTCGTCAGCCAGGGCAGCAGTCTTCTGAACTGGACTGAGACTGGAGTATCCACTTCATGTTGGTTCACTCATGGTCAGTGTGTTGGTGCTGGCTTTTGGCAGGAGGCCTCAGTCCATCCCATGTGGACCCCCTCATAGGTCTACTTGAGTGTCCTCATCGCATGGCCACTAGCTTTCCCAGGGTGAATGATCTGAGAAAGAAAAAGATGGAAGCTATACTGTTTTTTATGTCCTAACCTTCCAAATCACACACAGTCATTTCCTCAATATCCTAGTGGTTCTTCAAGTCAGCCAGATTCAGTGTGAAAGAGGAATATATAAAGTTGAGCCTCTTGAGATCATCTTGGACACTGGCTGCCATACATCCTCTAACCTCACTTTGTGGCATGAAGTCATAAAACCTTTCAACAGTGTAATCTAGCTCTCAGCTCATCTGACTTAATCCACATGTGTGCGTGTGAGTGTGTGCTAAATTGCCTCAGTCATGTCCTACTCTTTTCGATCTTATGGACTGTAGCCCACCAGACTCCTCTGTCCACAGGATTCTCCAGACAAGAATACTGGGTTGCCATGCCCTTCTCCAGGGATCTTTCCAACCCAGGGATTGAACCTGTGACTCTTAAGTCTCCTGCATTGGCAGGTGGGAGACAAGCATGCACTCCGTACCCATAAGGCAAACTTTTACTAATATTGAACCTGTCAACTGAGCTTTAGTCAATGTTGAGTATCAGAAAATTTGGGATGGTAATCACTGACAGGTTCCTTGAGACCAGTGAAGCTTTCTTGGGGACTAACAGTATAGAAGGGCTAGCGTAGTGGGTCTCTGTCTCCCTCCTGTCAGGCCACTCTCTTCCCATTCATATATTTCAGTTTCACGGGCCCTTTTTTCTACTTCGGAGCCTTTGGATCTGCAGTCCCCTCTGCCTAGAATTTTTTTTCCTTGCTTCCTCACATATTCTCTCTCCTCTGGCTTCTTATTTTAGGCTTCAGTTTACATATCACTACTTCAGAGAGTACTTTCCTCTTCATATGAGATTCAAATGGAATAATGGCCTCTCATAACTGGGGGGCCCTGAAACTGACATCTTGCCGTGAAGCAGGTGAAAAGAACTCTGCTCTGATTGAGGAGGGCAGCTCCATTAGCACCCACATGGGGAAGAAATGGCACCATTTTTATAGTTATTACGAAGGATGATAAAGACAATTACTGCTATTTGTCAGTACTTAGAGAGCAGTTGTACCCTTGTCCTCAGCTCTTTTAAGAATTCATAAAAGCAAGAGTGAGTAAAAGGGATTTTACTAAAGATGTCATGGGAAGAATGAGAAGAAAATAATCTGCAAATATATCTCTTACATATCTCTGTTTCTAAGCAACTTTCTTTGCTGCTTTGGTATATTTTATCCAGTGTTAAATGTTTACCAACCAACTCTTTCAGAGGTAGAAAGGACTTATTTGTAGAGTTGCCAACTGCTGTGGTGTAAATATTCTCATTGTAGTTGATTTAACACTATAAACATGATATCATTGAACATGGAGTTATGAAGAAATGCCAACCATCAGCCCTTGGGAGCCAAGAAGAGCCAACTAGAGCACCTTCTACCCCCTTAGCACCAACTACATCGATTCTTTTCTTCTTCCTCACAGATTTAACTTCTCTGTCAGCTCCTGACTATCAAACATCCCATATCCAAACCCTACTCAGAAAAACAAAGGGCCTCAGTCAACAAGATTCAACCCTCCTAGAAGGCAGTATATATATTTTTTATTTGATCAAAGTTAATAGATGGGGAAACAGTGGAAACAGTGTCAGACTTTATTTTTCTGGGCTCCAAAATCACTGCAGATGGTGACTGCAGCCATGAAATGAAAAGACGCTTACTCCTTGGAAGGAAAGTTATGACCAACCTAGATAGCATATTCAAAAGCAGAGACATTACTTTGCCAATAAAGGTTCGTCTAGTCAAGGCTATGGTTTTTCCAGTGGTCATGTATGGATGTGAGAGTTGGACTGTGAAGAGGGCTAAGCACCGCAGAATTGATGCTTTTGAACTGTGGTGTTGGAGAAGACTCTTGAGAGTCCCTTGGACTGCAAGGAGATCCAACCAGTCCATTCTGAAGGAGATCAGCCCTGGGATTTCTTTGGAAGGAATGATGCTGAGGCTGAAACTCCAGTACTTTGACCACCCCATGCGAAGAGTTGACTCATTGGAAAGGACTCATTGGAAATCCCTCCCTCCCTGATGCTGGAAGGGATTGGGGGCAAGAGGAGAAGAGGACGACAGAGGATGAGATGGCTGGATGGCATCACTGACTCGATGGACGTGAGTCTGAGTGAACTCCGAGAGTTGGTGATGGACAGGGAGGCCTGGGGTGCTGCGATTCATGGGGTCCCAAAGAGTCTGACACGACTGAGCGACTGATCTGATCTGATCTGGTCTGATTGAGCAGCAACTATGTGCCCAACCCTCGGAATACAGCAGTGAACAAGAAGGACCAGCTATCTGTCCTCATGAGTTTATAATCTAGCAGCCAGCCAGCCAATTACATCCATAATTTTAACATTACTATTATAATAAATGCTCTGAAGCAGGCCTGGTACTAAAAGTTTAACAGTACGTCTTGACCTCCATCGAGAAATCAGACAAGGTCTCTGTGAGGAAGAAACACTCAGGATTAGCAAGGTGGGAAATGGAAGAGTGTTGCAAGCAGAGAGAACAGCCTGTGTGCCGGCTCTGAAGCAGGAAGATATTTAATAAACAGAAAGCCAGCCAGTGTGACTGGGACACAGGGAACGAAGAGGGGGGTGATGCAAGGTAGAGGCTGATTTATGAAAGGTCTTTAGATTTAGGACTTTCTTCCAAAAGCAGCTGGAAGCCACTGAAGAATTTGCAGGAGGAAAGTTAGATGCTGAGGTTTGTTTTTAGCAGCTCACTCTGCTGTGTGTGTGGCTGGTTGTTGTTTAGTTGCTCAGTCATGCCCAACTCCTTTGCGACCCCATGGACTGTAGCCCGCCAGGCTCCGCTGTCCATGGGATTCTCCAGGCAAGAATACTGGAGTGGGTTGTCATCTCCTTCTCCACAGCACAGTTTTGTATCTTGTCAGAACAAAAAATACCATTTTTGCTTTTTGTCCTGACAAGAAGTTAGGGATCCATT
>NW_011494846.1:6369843-6370599 GCF_000754665.1 Bison bison bison
GTTTAACAGTACGTCTTGACCTCCATCGAGAAATCAGACAAGGTCTCTGTGAGGAAGAAACACTCAGGATTAGCAAGGTGGGAAATGGAAGAGTGTTGCAAGCAGAGAGAACAGCCTGTATGCCGGCTCTGAGGCAGGAAGACAGTGAACAGAAAGACAGCCAGTGTGACTGGAACATAGGGAACAAAGAGAGGGTGATGGCAGGCAGAGGCTGATTTATGCAAGGTGTTTGGATGTAGGATTTTATTCCAAAAGAAGTTGGAAGTACTGAAGAATTGGCAGGAGGAAAGTTAGATGCTTAGGTTTGTTTTCTAGATCTCACTCTGCCATGTGTGGAGGTTATTGTTGTTTAGTTGTGAAACCATGTCCAACTCTTTTGAAATCCCAAAGACTGTAGCCTACTAGGCTCCTTTGTCCTTGAGATTTTCCAGGCAAGAATACTGGAGTGCATTGCCATTTCTTTCTCGTTCAGTTCAGTTCAGTCGCTCAGTTGTGTCCGACATTTTTCGATCTCATGAACCGCAGCACTCCAGGCCTCCCTGTCCATCCCAACTCCCGGAGTTTACTCAAACTCATGTCCATCGTGTCGGTGATGCCATCCAGCCATCTCATCCTCTGTCGTCCCCTTCTCCTCCCACCCCCAATCTCTCCCAGAATCAGAGTCTTTTCCAATGAGTCAACTCTTCGCATGAGGTGGCCAAAGTACTGGAGTTTCAGCTTTAGCATCAGTCCTTGCAATGAACACCCAGGGCCGAT
>NW_011494846.1:6370699-6382892 GCF_000754665.1 Bison bison bison
TTTAGTTCCTCTTCACTTTCTGCCATAAGTGTGGTGTCATCTGCATATCTGAGGTTATTGATATTTCTCCCGGCAATCTTGATTCCAGCTTGTTTCTTCTACCCAGCATTTCTCATGATGTACTCTGCATGTATGTTTGGCAGTATATTTTGTTGGCATAGCTTGACTCTTGGGATCTTAGTCATCAAAGTATTTCTTCTAAACTCAAATGTGCTAGATCATAAGAGGAATTCAAGAGAATGTTATCTCCTCTCTCTTTATTCATAGGACATCTCTTATACAATTCCCATGGCTGTCATTTGGGATATTATTATCTCAGTTTACCAATTAGGAAATTGAAGTTCAAGGAGTTTAAGCCATTTTCTCAAACTCATTGAGATAGGAAGTGGAATAACTAGGATTTGAAGCCAGACTGTTTGGTTCCATTTCTGGGCTCTTGATCTTTATCTTACGTTAAGTGCACTTGTGAACCATGCTGTGTCACTGAGTTCTGGCTGAGAAGCACTGATAGAGCCGTTTCTCAATCAGCCCTACAGACTTTTCAGGATGTTGCTGGAGAACTACAGAATTAATAGTATGACTCAAACTATTTTAAATATACATTTAGAAAACTTTTGTGTCAATTTTGTGCAAAACACAAAGCAAGATAGAGTTGTGAATATAAACTGGAACCAAGACCTTTTCTACATCTGTAGAAAACAGTGATTAAAGTATTTTAAGCCAAGTTTCACAGGGTGCTGCATCTTGGAGGCAACCCAGAGGATCATTGTTAACTGGACAAAGGGTCAACATATCAGGGGAGAATCTTAGAAAATCAGTTCATTCTTCCTAAACTCAGTTTCTGATGGATAGCAGCCATTCACCCTTCTTTTAAAAAGAATGCTCATTTTATTCTGTGAAACCTTGCCTCCCCAACCTTCAGTCCAGGTGCTGTAGGTGGCATTCATTCCATGTCCCACTTCCAAAGCGTTGGTGTGGGATAAACTTTATGGCTTGTGAACTTTATCTCAATAGAGCTGTTATTTAAAAAGTAGAATTCATGCAACTTAGACTGGCTAATTAGAATATTACATTTTCCTGGCCACAGTAAATTTGTTCAGGGACAGTCACGCAACTTAATCAAGCTAATAAAAATAAATGAGACTTTTGCTGGGATTGTTAAAAGGCACACCTTTAAAATTTTTTTTTAAATTGAATTGAATTTAGGAAGATGTTTCTATAGGCAGCCATCTCATTACCTCATGAAGCCAGAGAAAAAGTCCAGGCTTCTCAAGACAAGAAATTGAAAAGGTGTTTCCTGATGACATTTTGTTTCTCCTTTCTCCCAATCCAAACTTGATTGAAGTGGGATCTTAACCAAGACTTAACAAAAAAGCCAATAACCTATTTTTATTTAATCCAATTTGGATTATAGTTTCTGTTATTTGCAGTGACAAAGATGTTCTAAATGATGAAGAAATGCATAATAGAAGGACACTAAACTGTAGAAAAATCTAGGGTAGGGTAGTTTCAAGAAGAGTGAAGAATCCTTTCTCCTGGGCTGGAAAGTTGGTAACTCTTAACCTCTCATGTAAAGTAGTAAATAACTGATCAAATGACGATCATGTATTTTGTCCTGGGACTCAGACTGTTTATTGACAAAGGATGGGACATCAGAGGATGGAGTAGAATGATGTCAGAATTTTAGAGTACACTGGCTATTTCTTGTGGCCTATGTTCTTATGTTCCAAGGAGGGCTTAGGTTGCAAGTGATTCATTATGAAATCTAAGAGCTAGCATCAACATTTTAAAAACACTCCTAACCCCACAGATTCAATCTAACCACCTTGCAAAAAGTACTCTGCCTGAGAAACTGAGCAAGTACTGTTTACAAAAGAGTGGATGGAATATAGGCCTGGAGCAGAATAACCTCACCTACCTACCCCAGCACATCATTTTGAACTTTTCAAGACAGATGTGGAAAGAAAGGTCACTAAACGAAGGGTTATAGAAGAACAACAGAGCACTGAAACCTGCTGCTAAGAAACAGAAGTCCATAGATCCTGTTCTAGACTCAACTAGTTGTCTGGCTTTGGCTGTTAGCCCAGAGAATTGCAAAGAAGCAAGAGCTAACTAAACTCCAAGTCTGGCAAACAAAGACTAGTGATTATCTCACATCTGAATCTCTTGCCACACTATTAGTAGCTAAAGAGATGTGAAGGGAAATCCTCCCCAATGTCCACCTCGAAAATGGCCATGGAGGACAGGGACCATTTTGACCAATTAAGAAACTGACTCCACCGCCATGACTGGGGACCTTGCCATCCCTATCCAGCAGTGTATGATCTATATGAACTGGGGACCACTATGTGTTTTTTCATACTTTTTCCTTTTTCAAAAAAGGGTTGATGGAAGCTTGGTAGCAAAGACAGATCATGACTTCACTTTTATTTCTGATTCTCTCCCCCAGATAACTTGAAACTTGATATAGAGTGTAGTGTTGGTTCTAGCCTACCAGGAAGCAAATGCTGATGAAGTCAGAAGTGCAAAAAGGTGTATTGGTCAGGGGTCGGGGGTGGGAGGGATGGGGAGTGGGGGTGGGGAGAGCTTTACACTCCTTTAAAAAAATTTATTGGGAGTAATGTCTGTAAGGGCTTCCCTTGTGGCTCAGTGGTAAAGAATCCACCTGCCAATACAGGAGATACAGGTTTGATCCCTGAGTCAGGAAAACCCCCTGGAGAAGGAAATGCAACCCAACCCAGGCTCCATTGGAGCCAGGTGGGCTACTGTCTATGAGGTTGCAAAGAGTTGGACATGACTTAGAGACTAAACAACAACAACAAACGTCTGTAAAAGATACAAGGGGAGCAGGTTGGGTAGGAAAACCTTCAGTTGACAACAGCAATCATATGAAGCCAGTGCCATGGACAGTTTTGTAGCAGTCAGAGTGATGGCTACATATGAATAAGTCTATCAAGTTTCACCACTACCTGAGGGCAGTTGCTCAGGAAGAGTATGGCCTCAGCTAAGAAGCTGGGGTGGATCCTGAAGGCGCTGCTGCTGAAGCGGGTAGCTAATTGCATTCTTCACAGCTGAGCAGCTTGTGCTTTCTTGAGAGCAACCCTGCTGGTTGCACTTCCATGGCTGCCACGGGGTGGTAACCAGTTGATCTGACCATCTGAGCAGCTTGTGTCTCTCATTACCATTAATATACATTTCATATGTTGGTGTGTGTGTGTGTGTGTGCTTGCATGCACGTGCACAAGAGTTATTTTTATCATTTAATTTGGACTTTGCTAGATTATATGGAATCACTTAGAGAACTTAGACATGTATTTCAATGGAGCAACTAGACAGGTCTTTGAGTTGTCTTATTTTAACAATGGAGTGGTTGTGTTTTGGTTGCATATGGTATTCCTGTATAGAAGTGTGGACGTGTTTTCAGGTGTGCATATGGAAAGAAGGGTGTGTTGGAATGTTGAGCTGCTGAAAGGAATGAAATGACTAGTGAAAATCCATTTTTCTACCTAGTACTTGGTCATCATTCCAATTTGCCTCTGTGGAGGCCCCCCGTCCCACACCAGTGCAGGTGGTTTAGAGTGAGCATGTTCCACACTTGCATCCAGGGGCGAGTGCCACTCAGTCATTGTACTGAAGCCCCTGTGCCATAGCAACTCCTTAAGGAGAGGCACAACACCCAGTCAGAGCCGACAGTCTGCGATGAGACTTTTGTTTTTAGATTATTGACTGAAAAGTAATTTTTTCTTCTTTTCTTCTGGATTTGAATCTGGAAATTGGCCTGGAAACTAATGACAGAGTCTGAGAATGAAAATGAGGCCAAAATGAACGACAGAGTCAAGACATGGAGGGAGAAATTGGTTGTGGGTGGAATTATTTGAGGCTCTAAATCCATTTTTTGCCTGATGCATGAACCATCCAAAGATTTAAACATCATGTTTTACTTAAGAAAATCTGGTTAATGTGTATTCACACACACATCATTCGCCATAGACCTAAAATGTATATACATACATATATACACGTGCTATTCTGTTTATATTTTCTTCTATATCTACTTCTATATTAAAAATGAGTTCACACTGACGTCTGTAATTTAAATCCTGTACCACAGGGTTCCTCCTTATTTTGTCTGTTTTCATATTTCTCATTCTCTTGTTAGTGAGAAACTTGGCTCCCATTATCCCCAATACATTATTTGCTTGATCCTCTTATATGCAACTAATCTCCCATCATGGCCACCATGCCTCTTCCCCTGTCATAGACACCCTCTCACCCTTGGAATCTGACACCCCACCCTCACCCTTGGCAGACACTCTTACTCGGTCTGAGTTCTGATACTCTGATACTTTGTGCCAGGTTGGTACAGGTGTTGGCCCATACAGATATCCTGGGTCATCCCTGGCAGGTAGTATCCATAGTATGGAGATACCATTGTTCATGGAACCATTTACCTGTTGAAGGATGTGTTAGTTATTTCCAGTAATAGTGTGCGGTATTACAAATAAAGCTGCTGTGGACAGCAGCATGTTTCTGTGTTAACATGGGTCTTCATTTCTGTGGAATCAATGTCCAGAAATGTAATTTATAGATCATCTGATGTCTAGTTTTTAAAGAAACCACCAAGTTCTTTTCCAGAGTGGTTCTGCCCCATTACATTCTCCTAGTCTAATGACTTTTTCACTAAATTGTTCAGGCAGGGCAGAGCAAAGGAGGGAAAACAAGGGAAGGGAAGGAAAAGAGGAAAAGGAAAAGGTTGTAAACTATCACCTATAGTTCAGTCTATATCTATGTCTGGTTTCTTTGGGCTTTCCCAGGTGGCTCAGTGCTAAAGAATTTGCCTACCAAGCAGGAGACAAGCTTTTGATCCTTGGGTCAGGAAGACCCCCCTGGAGAAGGAAATGGCAACCCACTCCCAGTATTCTTGCCTGGAGAATTCTATGGACAGAGAGGCATGGCAGGCTGTAGTCCAAATGGTTGCAAAGAGTCAGACACGGCTTAGAGATTCAACAGCAAAACACAGCTGCTTTCTTTAAGTTTTTCTTTTGCTCTAGATTTCTGTTTTCATGCTACTAACATATCATTTTAATTTTGGTCTATAGAATACTCTTTTATAAGAGCATTGTTTTGCATGTGCATGCATGCTGTCGCTTCAGTCATTCCGACTCTTTGTGATCATATGGACTATAGCTCGTCAAGCTCCTCTGTCCATGGGATTCTCCAGGCAAGAATACTGAAGTGGGTTGCCACGCCCTCCTCCAGGGGCTGTTCCCCACCCAGGGATCTCTTATGTCTCCTGCATTGACAAGGAGGTCTTTTATCACTAGCACCACCTGGGAAGCCTAAGAGCACTTTTTTACCTGTTCTTTTCAGAATTATTCTTCAATATTTTGTCCATTAAAATTTTTAAAAATCCAGTTTTCAGTTCAGTTCAGTTTAGTTGCTCAGTCGTGTCTGACTCTTTGTGACCCCATGAACTGCAGCACGCCAGGCCTCCCTGTCCATCACCAATTGCCGGAGTCTACCCAAACCCATGTCCATTGAGTCAGTGATGCCATCCAACCATCTCATCTTCTGTCGTCCCCTTCTCCTCCTGCCCTCAATCTTTCCCAGCATCAGGGTAATCCAGTTTTATTGAGGTGTAATATGCATACAATAAAATTCAACATTTTTGGTGAGCAATTCTAAGTATTTTGACAAATGCACAGAATCATATAACAACCATTATTAAGATATTGAACATTTTTTAACACCTTAATATGTTCTCTCACTGTTTACAGTCACCTTTTCCTTTATTCCCAATTCCTGTCAGTTGATGTTTTCTGTTTTTATAGTTTAACCTCCAGAATGTTATACAAATAGAATCATGTAGTATGTAACCATTTATGTCTTTTTCATGCAGAATATTTATATCTGTTAAGGAATTCATTTCTCTTGCTGAATAATATTCCATTAAATGTCTGTACTAAAGTTCAATTATTTACTAGTTGAAAGACATTGGGTTACTTTCAGGTTTTTCTGGTATTTGAAAAAATGAAGTTTATGAACGTTTCCTCATTTCTACAAAAATTCTTTTGATACTATTTTCATGTATAGTTTTATGTTATTTTTTATTTGCTTGCCATGTCTATATTCTAGCTTCTAATTATTGTTTTTTCTCTTTAGTGTGTTATATCTGTCACTTGTTATAGTAGTCTCTTTTAGAAAAATCAGCTGTTGATTTTGTCATGTGTTTTTAATTTCTAATTTATTTTATTATGCTTTTAATATTTTTTTCACCCAAGGTTTAAAAATTTTCTTATCTAAGATCTTAATTTAATGTTTATTTAATTATTAGTAACCAAATAATTTAAAGGAATATCTTTTTTTTTTAAATTTTTTTTGGTGACATCGCATGGCTTGTGGGATTTTAGTTCTCCAATCAGGATTCAAATCTGGGTCCCCCACTTCTTCCCCCCTCCCCACCCCCACAGTGGAGACATGGAGTCCTAATCACTGCACTGCCAGGGAATTCCCAGCATATTGAATTTGCTTGCCTTTTACAGTTTTTGAGAAGTACTTTATTTTTTAAAATAAGTTTTTGTTGTGTTCTTTTTGCTTGATAAGTCTACTATTTAGGAGAATTAAATTTTTTTGTATGTAACTAGGCTTTTTTTGGTTTAATATTTTTGTTATTAATTTCTGTTTTTATCACAACTGATGGCCTGGAGAACATTATGTATGCACTATAAATAGAATTCTTGCACCTCATTTAATTTATTACAAACATCAATTAATTCTGTATTTGAAGATGTCAGGACCTTTTATACAATACTTTATTCACTCAGTCTCTCATATTGACAATGGAGAATTAAAATCTCCAGCATAATTTTGAGTCTGTCAATTGCCTGTATTTCTAACAAACACATATACACCAGGGTTTTGACACTTGGGTCACATCCTCTACCTAATTTCTGCAACTTCTGCACATAAATTACATATACCATTTCTTACTGTCAGAGTTTCTTAGTCTCTACTCCAACTCTTACTTCCTTTCAACAGCTCACTCTCCTCACCATATCCTGTACCTTATTACAGTTTGGGGCTCCTCCACCTATGACATCGCTCTCTCAGACCACATCTTTCTTCTTGATTCCTGACTCCCACAAAGCAACAAATTCATCTAACCATGACCTGTAGCCTCTCCGCTCTTTTCCTTCTTCCAGTTGGATTTATCCCATTTGGGATTCTCATTCCAATTTGACTCTCATTTTCAACCACTGCAGCTTCGTTCTCACTGGTACCTTTAATTTCCTTTTCTTCTTGGTCCTTCTACTCTATCTATCCTACAGATCCCCATCACTGGGTCCATACGTTCATCTGCCTTTTCTGTCAATACACTCAACTATGTTCAGGGGCTGCAGAATCAGTAAGGACTCTTTATTGACAACGAGAAATCAACTGGAGCTAGCTTCAAAGGAAATTATCATGAAGATTCACATTTGTATCTGCTCAGGACTTCTCTCTTCATTTTTATCTCTGTTGCTATCTGCCTGATATGCTTCTTTCTTCTCTTTCTCTCTCTTTGGACCAGCTTTCTCATCTCCCGTAGTCACATGGATTCTCCTTCACAAACAACTCTTCTGTTAGATGTCAAAACTGATACTGGACTCTTAGTCTCAATTTTGACTTCATAGGGGAAGACCTCTGATTGGGCCAATTTTGGTCAGAGGTCAACTCTAGATTAATCTATTAGGGCCAGAAGGGCATGGTCATGTTAAATGGCAGCAGGGGACTCTTGTTACCAAGGGATTGTGTTACCATGTGCTCATCCATGAACTTACAGCCAGGGAGGATAAGATATCCTGATGGGGCTTGCCCAGTTATATGTAAAATCCAGTACTGTGGTTGGAGGAATCCTATGTTCTGATTGAACTGGTCTTAGTCACTTTCTCACTAATGGAGGCCGAAAGTAGTCCATGGCAGCCTGAACCACATAGAATTAGAGTAGGTTCTTCTGGACAGAGAAAAACAATGACTATCTGACGTCGTTGCTAAATGATAGATAATGAAGCTGAGAAACTTTCTGGTACATCTGTTTATTGGAAATTTTTTCATATGCAGGGCTAAGCTATGATCTAAGTTTTTACTCAGTGTGTTTTTGTTGCTTTATTTGAAGTTTTTAAAAAGATCTTAGCATGTTAAAAATATCCACATTCATTGCCAAATATCAAACACTTTTTTCAAAGTCCAATATAAATGACCTTAGATTATTTTGGATTAACCACATCATTGTTTCCCTCCATTAGCCAAGATAATCAACAATCAACTAAATAAACTTATATGTCATTTGTCTAATAATACATCATAATTTTGTCAAAACAAGTCAACTTCAGGGAATACAGTTTTGTTTTGAGCAAATTCATTTAGGATATTAATTTTGCCCATATGTACACATAACATAAATATATCCTTTGAAAATAAATGCTTTAATTATTCAGTAAGTGACTTTTTTCTAAACAGCCCTTTTTTGCCTCCTTACAAATAATTTATTGAGAAATTAAAGTGGGTAAATATAAGAATACAACAAAAAGAAGACAAAATATCTTGTTTCCTTTATTTTCCTTGCTTTTTCTTTTGATCTTTGTTCTTACTTTCTGGTTGAATAGACAACAAACTCAAGGGGGTCTTTGAGAAATTTAGAATAATCAAATTAACCATAACTGGATGCTCCCTCTACTTCCTCCCCTCCTAACTATTGCAGCTTATTTACTTACTTTATTTATTTGGCTGCACTGGGTCTTAGTTGTGGCATGTGGGATCTAGTTCCCTGACCAGGGATCCAACCTGGCCCCCTGCATTGGGAGTACAGAGACTTAGCCACTAGACCACCAGGAAAGTCCCTGCTGTTGCAGTTTAAAGCTGATTTCTCTGTAACTTCAGGGAATAAATTCTCATTATATCAGCTATGTGTTGATAGGGTTGGGTTGTAAGAGTTGTTCTGTTCTCTGGCTGAGAGTCTCTGACTAGTATTGTCCTACCTGGCCTTTATCATTCTCACCACTCACTCTCAAAGAGATTTTCTCTCAGTGGAATTGCAAATCTCTGAATTTCCCCTACAGATTTATCACTTGTAAGAAAGTACTTGGAAAGAAGCCAGAGAGAGATATGACTAATAGAGAGCATTTAATGAATGCATCAAATACACACACACACACACACACACACACACACACACACAAGCCATCTATGGTTAAGGAGAAAAAAAGAAAAAGGAAGAAAGGATTTTCTGTTTCTACATTTTCCTGGCAATGATCACATTCTTCTACTTTTCAGTGAAATACATCTCCAGTATAATATATTAGTTGACTCTTGATGATCACTGCTAAGGTCTTATTATTTCACAGAAAGCTCTAGTTATTAAAAAGTCACATTTCTTTAAATATGTTTTTTAAAATAACATCAGCCAAATGTATTTGATTTTTAAAACTAGGTGAACAATCTTTATTTAGTCTCCGAATATTTATGTCTCAGGTACTATGATATAATGCTTAGAAAATCGTCACTGTCCTTTCTCAGAAGTATGACTTCAGTAGTTTTTCCCTCTCTGTACAGTACCATGAATTTTCCCATCTCCAAAGGATTATTCTCATTTAACACACAATAATTCTCTTGTTTTTCCTTTCTTAACAAAATTTCCCTCCTTTTGAACCCACTTTCTCCACTTTTATAGTCCTGTATCTTTGCTCCTCTTTTTAAAAAATTTATTTTTAACATTTATTATAATTGAAAGATAATTGCTTTACAATATTGGTTTGATTTTTGCCATACATCAACATGAATTAGCCATAGGTGTACATATGTCCCCTCCTTCCTAAGTCTCCCTCCCACCCCACCTGCCCCTGCCCCATAGGTCTTCACCGAGCATCCAGCTGATCTTTGCTCCTCTTTGTGGTAAAACTTCAAAGTTGTCTCTAAGTCCTACCTCCAGTTATCTTCCCTTCTTCCCCCTTGAATCCACTTCATTCAACTTCTACCCACTCCCATCCACCAAAACTACCCTTCCAAGTTGCTCAATTCAGTAACTTTTTCTCAGGCTTCATCTTACTTGACCTGTCCACATAATTGGACACAGCTGATCACTCCCTCCTCCATAATATACTGTTATCATTTGACTTCTGGGATACAACACTCCTAATTTTCTTCCTACCTCACTGGTTACTCCTTATCAGTTTTCTTTGCTGGTTCTTCTTTCCTCTTATCTTAGTATTGGAGTGCCTCGGGTCTCTCAGTCTTTGAGCCTCTTCACTTCTTATGTCAATTCTAATCTCATTTAATATTTTGGCTTAAATATCATCTAAATTTCTCACCCAAACCTCAGAATCATAATTCTAACTGCCAAGTTAACAATCCAGTTGGATGTCTAGTAGACCTCACAAGCTAAATAGGTTTAAAATCAAGCTCCAGAAGCAATGCCACTCGATACCAATGAGCACACCCAATAGCAGTGAGCTCACGCCTAGTCTCTAAATACCATTTCCCACTAAAAGGAACCACAACTCCTTGGAGAACTGGTTGGTTCTAGGCATAGGACAGAGCAAGTGCAAGATGAGCCTAGGGCATCTTGTGCTGCCAGAAAATGAGGTGCGGAAAAAAAAAAAAGGAGTAATTCTCTGGCATCAAGTGGTTAGGACTCTGTGCGCTCACTGTCAAGAGCAGGGGTTCAATTCCTGGTCAGGGAACAAAGATCCCACATGCTGCTCAACACGGCTAGGAAAGAAAGAAAAAAAATGCAGATGTGTCAAAAGAGCACAGAAGCTAACCTGAAGGCCAGTGGCCAAACCTGGAATAATATGAGCATCAAATTAATTTTGGTAGTGGATTACAAACCAGAGAATAAAGTAAGTGTCTGTGAACCCATACTAATATAAATAATTGAATAGAGAAATGAGAAGGGACAGCTCATTTAATAGTACAAATAGAAGGAATAATGGAAATGGAAAATGACCTTTGTTAAACAGCATAATAATAGCTGTTGTCTACATCTCTAGATCATTAAGGGATACTAAAACGGAGGCAAATACACGGTGGGAAACAGAATACTTATATATTCTCAAAGTATCTTCCCACAAGACACTTACTAATAACAATGGAAATATAGTAGCCTTACGTTGCAGAAGCCATGTTCGAAGTACATCACTGGTAAGTGAGACCTATCAACATCAAGTACGTCCTTAATATGATGGACCGAGAAGGGCACAGCATCACTGCTGGAGAGTGTTGCCAAAAATTTGTAACCTGAATTTGGTCATCAGCAAACATCAGACCAGCTCATATTGAGGGACGTTTTACAAAACACCTGATTCATATTCTTCAACAGTGTCAAAGTCACAAAAGACAAAGGAAGAATGAAGAACTGCCGTAGATTGGATATCATATCAATGTTAATAGTATTGTATCAATGTTAATTTCCTGGTGTTGATAATTATACTTTGTGTGGGTATGTGTTAGTTGCTCAGTTGTGTCCGACACTTTACAATCCCACGGACTATGACTTGTCAGGCTTCTCTGTTCATAGAATTCTCCAGGCAAGAATACTGGAGTGGGTTGCCATTCCCTTCTCCAGGGGATCTTCTCAGCCCAGGAATCAAACCGGGGTCTCCTGCATTGCAGGCAGATGGCTTGTAGTCTGAGCCACCAGGGATTATACTTTGGTTATATAAAATGCTATCCTCTGGGGAAGCTAGGTGAAGGTTATACATGAAATAATTATAATAATTTTACAACTTTAAAAAATCTAAAATTAAAAAAAAATTAAGCATATTCAAAAATACCCCAAGTTCCTGATCTCCTCCTTCGGCAGTCTGTTCCATTTCAATTGATAGCAATTTCATTGTTCTTGTAGTCTAGGCCCCAAACTTGGAAGTCATCATCCTTTATTTATTTTTTCTCCTGATACCCTAAATCAACCCACGGGAAATTCTAAGGACTTTGTCCTCAAATATGTCCAGAATCTAACCACTTTTTATCACCCGCTACTCATGCCGACTTAGTCTAGGATTCCATCAGTGACTCCCTGGGTTATTTCAACAGCTTTCTAACCAAACTTCTTCATCTGCCCCTCTTCTTGGAACTCTCTAAAGTCTCTCGTTTCTTGAAAACTCAAAGGTCTGAAGACACTTGTAGTTTGGTTTTGTTCAATCTCTGACATCTTATT
>NW_011494846.1:6382992-6396869 GCF_000754665.1 Bison bison bison
TAATCCCCTACTCCTGTCTTGTCCCCTCACTTCCCTCTTCCATTGGTAACCACTAGTTTGTTCTCTGTGTCTGTTTCTTTATATTTGCTCATTTGTTTTATTTTTTAGATTTCATATGTAAGTGATAATGTACAGTATTTGTCTTTTTCTGTCTCACCTATTTCATGAAGCATAATACTCTTCAAGTTTATCTATGTTGTTGGAAATGGCAAAACTTCATTCTTTTTTATGCCTGAGTGGGTATCACATCCTCTTTATCCATTCATCTGCTGATGGACCCTGCTATCTTTTGAACATGACAGGTGTGCGCTTTCCTTAGAGACTTTCCCCTGGGTGGTACCTTTTATTTGAATGCTCTTTCACACACATTTTTTTTGCTAACCTCCTTATCTTTTTGAAGGCTTTGCCTAAAGGTCTTTTTCTCAACAACCCAACCAATATAGGCTTAAAAACTGCAAGTCCATCTTTAAAAACTGCAGTGCTCACTCTTGGTTCTCCTTAATCTGCAGCAATTTTGAGGTTATTTTATCACCTCTGAATATACTAATTTTAATTTATATCATATTTATTATGTATTGTCTGTCTCTACTTGCTGTTATATAGACTCTGAAGAGGGATGAGATACTGGTCTGTATTTTTTCCCCGAGTGTTAAAACAGTTCTTGGTATACTGTATACATGCAATAAATATATTATTATATAACTCAATAAATTTGTTATTTGAGTCATATATTACTGAAGGATAGAGAAAGGATAGAGAAGGATAGAGAAAATATCATATGTCTCTTCTCCAATCAGGGAGTTAGACAACCAATATCAATTGTTTAAAAACTAAGAGAATATGTAAAAATAAGATTATGAAAGGGTTAGTCGCTCAGTCGTGTCTGACTCTTTGCAACCCCAAGGACTGTCCAGGCTCCTCTGTCCATGGGATTTTCCAGGCAAGAATACCGGAGTGAGTTACCATTCCCTTCTCGAGGGGATCTTCCTGACCCAGGAATCAAACCCGGGTATCCTGCATTGCAGGCAGATTCTTTACCATCTAAGCCACCAAGGAAGCCAGGGGGGGAAAAAAGATTAGCCAGGACTCTTTTGGTTGCAATTGAAAGACATCTGCTCAAAGTATTTTTAGGGATGAAAAGGGGAATTTACTTGTTCACAAAACTGAAGAGCTCAGAACTAAACCTAGCTCCAGGCATGTGGAAGTGGGGGGCTTACAGCTGTCTTTACAATTTCTTGATGTCTCCCTACATCACTCAGATCTACTTTCCTCTGAAATAGCCCAGGTCTCAGGCAGGTGTCCACATGGTGGCCCTTGAAGTTCTAGCTGTAGATTCTCCCACTGACTGAGAGCCCAGAATCCTCTCTGGCTTGGCATGGGTTACCTGCCCTGGGGCAAGGCAATGTGGTGATCTCATCACTCTGGCCTGGGCCACAAGAATAGCCCCCAACCACCCACAGTGACAGTGGGAGAAGGGAAAGATAAGATTAATTATAAAATTGAGCCAAACCAATTTGTGTAAATTGATAGAACAGGATAGCTGATACTAGAAGTATAGCACTCTGACCCCTAGTGGTTAGATTACACCAAGAAAATTCATCATTAGCCCAAAGACAATAGCAGGTTAATTTATTTCACATCATGTTTTTAACATGAAATAGCTCAGATGGTAAAGAATCCGCCTGCATTGCAGGAGACCTGGGTTCGATCCCTGGGTTGGGAAGATTCCCTGGAGAAGGGAACGGCTGCCCACTTCAGTATTCTGGCCTGGAGAATTCCCTGGATAGAGGAGCCTGGCAGGCTACAGTCCATGTGGTCGCAGAGTCAGACATGACTGAGCAACTTTTACTCATTCACTTTTTCATTTATTTAAGGACACCAGTGTCCTTTTTTATCCTCTACATTGAAGCATTCACCCATTTGGAACGAATGTTCTTTTGACTATTCTTGTATCCTTTTTTAATTCTCTGTTTTTACTATCATCATCTTCTTGGTTTCATATTTAGACTATTGTGATAATATCGTTATTTCCTATTTTTTAATCCTTTATGAAAACAAACACCTGAAAACTCTTACTAAAAAACTGCTTTAGTTGTATGGCATTCAGCTGGGAAATTTACCTGACAATTTATCAGACCCAATCAAAATCCCTGGGTCTAGAATTAATTTTCATGTGTCCCCTTATTCTTCTGTCATTAAGAAATCACAGTTAGCTTTCTACCACGTGTGGTGGGAAGGTAGCATATGTAATAATATATTTGCATAATATATGTTGACCTGCTGAACTTTAAAAGTTGAGAACATATGCTTATATATAAATAGATTAATTCATTTTAAATTTCCTTCTACTAAACTTATCTGATATTCTACACAGAAAATTTCACATATGTTTATTATCATTTTTCAAGAGTGAATTAAATGCATGATTCATTTATCATAAAGAGATACTGATTGGAGCAAATTTATAAGTATGCCAGCTAATTGCTCAAATCATAGACTAAATTTAAATTATGGCTCCTAAATTTTTATAAGTTTCATATTTTATTCCTTCTTTCTTCATTAGTGGCTGAGATAGTAAGAATTCTCTACCTTCATTATTGCCCACATTTTCTCTTTAATTTTCACTGTGAAGAATAACATTAAAAGATTGAGTTAATCACTCTGAAGGTTTATAATTTTATTCCATATTTCCCTTTTCATTCTTTTATTTTTTTTCTCCAGTGATTTTCTTTATTTGAAATTTTGCATTTTAAATGAAAGTATACAGTTTCTTTTTTCTGAGTTATTTATATAGAGTTGAAACAAGCACAAAAACCTGAAGTTGGACTGCCTAACCTTTAGTTTTCTCTGTAAAAAGGGGATAATGAGACTAATACTAGTACTCCTAATTTATAGGATTACTTATGGAGTCATTGTAAAGAATACATTTGATAATTCACATAAAGGACTTAGGGTGGTTACTGGCACATGTAAACTCTCAAAATATGTTAGCTTTTACAATTATTTTATAGGCTCAGTTGCATTTTTAATGTATCTTTTTATACACCAACTGGTTTGTCTACCACCAATCATTTATAAAGCATTAAAAATACAATATTTTAATATTATATTGTTGGCTGGAAAAACAATAACAATATGGAGTGTCTATTCTTAGGAAGTTTAAAAGCTAATTTGAGATACAAAGCATGAATATTTAAATTTATAAACAAAATGTATTATACACATAAATGGAATAATATTTACCCTTAAAATGAAAGGACATTCTGACATGCTGCCACATGGATGAACCTTGAAGACTAAGTGAAATAAGCCAGTTACAAAACGACAAATATTGCATGGTTCCACTTATATGAAGAAACTATAGTAGTCAGATTCATACAAACAAATTCTGTAGGATGGTTGTCATCAGGGTTTGGGGAAAATGGGGATTAGGGAGTTATTGTTTAATAGGTAGAGAGTTTCAGTATGGGAAGATGAAAAAGTTCTGGAGATAGATGGTTGTCTAAAAGTGTGAAGGTACTGAATGCTACTTGCTGCTGCTGCTACTTACTGAGCTGTATAGTTAAAAATGGTTAAAATGGTAAATTTTATGTTATGTACATCTTAACATAATAAAAAGATTTGAAATTTAAATGTTCATAAAAAATACAATGTAAACAGATAAACCAGTAAATAATAAATTATCAAATGTCATTTTAATTTTATTTATAAAATCCATCCATTTACTTTTTGAATAAATAATACATCTGCATGGTCCAAAAATGAAAGGTATAAAATAACATACAGGGAAAAGCAAATCTTCCTTTAGCCACTCAGTATCTTTTCCTAGAGACATGATTCTATTACCAATTATTTATACATCCTACCAGAGATTTTATACATGTATAAAACTGTAGTTATAGCTATATTCACACACCCTTTTTCCACTTAAGAATAGATAGTGCATAGAATAGATAGTGCATAAAGAAATTATCCTTCAATTAAAAATAAGTTTAAAAAAGAATAGATAGTGCATTAAAAATAAACTTGTTCTTTTTCAAGAGCTGTATAGATACTGTAAAGATATTTAACCTATTCCCTACTGAGAAGCCAGTGAGTTTTCAGTCTTTTGCCTTTGAAAGCAATCTTTCAAAGACTAATCTGGCACATATGTCATTTTGTGTAACCGTGAGCATTTCCATAAGTGAAATTCCTAGAAGTAGTGTCACTGGCTTTTCAAATGATCCAGATTGAGTGCCTTAAAGAGACAGATTTCACTCAAGAAGTGCTAGTGTCAGCTGCTTTATTCCCAAACTTGGAAACATCCTTGTATCCTCTCTTTTACACCTATCAATCTCTAAGTCTTGCTCATTTTACCTTCTCAAAATCTCTTCTGTCTTCTCATTTCATTTTCCCATTGCTCACAGCCAACGATTTCATTTAGGCTTTTCACTGTTTCTTCATGTTTGAAATGTCCTCAAACCCAGCCTCTTGCTCAGGTACTTTCATGCTACCCTATACAACCAGGATTAAGTCTAATGTCTTAATTTTAGCAAACAAAGCTCACCTTAATCTGGTCCCTGCACTTTCCTTTTCAGCCTTTTCTGCTATCACCCAGCTTTACTCTTTTTGCTTTTATAATATATAACAGTTTATAGTTTTAGGCCCCCATGTATTTGCCCTCACTGGAATTGTCTTCCGAGTCTGGAATACTCTCATGGCATCCCAGGGGCAAGTACTGATTTCCTCATGTAAGAGAAGGAACCTCCCTGTTGTACCCACAGGCCCCTTGCATCCATCTTCGATAGGGATTGCTCTTCTCTACTGAAGCTATATCCTTGTAGTAGCCTCAAAGAGTGGTAGGGAGTTGTCTTTTTTCCTTTCTAACCCTATCATCCAGCATCATCTTGCTTGAGGACACATGGCATGCACTCAATACACTTTCTTTGATTGAACTTAGATCTTGCAGAGAAGGGGTGCACTCATTCCTTCACCCCACATATGTTTATTGAGAGGCTATTAAGTGCAAGATGATGTATTAGGCAGTGGGATTACCACCAAGAAGAAGATAAGCCAAGGCCCACTTTTGGTCTAGAGAAAGAGGTGGGGCAACATAACACACAATTCTAATTCATTTGGGTAAAGACTTCCATGGACCTTACGTCACAATTTAGAATTTTTTTTATAGATTAGGATGAACAAAGTGTGGCATTTTAACTGGAGGGAGTTGCACTAGGAAAGGTATTTACAAAATGAGGCAATAACTCCAAATCACTGTGAAACCCAGAGTCAGACGTAACTCTGAATTCCTGTTCGTGGCCTATTGTCTTCTATAGTGGAGATGCTTTTCTGGTAAACAAGGTCAAATACGATGTCTAGGGTAAAGAATAAGGTGAGATAATTCATGTAAAAGGTAACCAAGTCAGAATCTTACATACCCCTTATTAAAATTCTCTTTTTACGCAAACTTCTACTTCTAAACTGTCTTCTGACCGTTTAAAAACAAAAACAAAAAACAACAAAAACCCTTGCTTGGTGTTAAATGATCTATATTAAGTTTAATGCAGCTGTTCTTTCTTTACCCTTTTCCATTTTCGTTAACACGATCTCTTTTCAGAAAAGGCTGAGGAAGCTGGGAAAATGTAATGAAAAGAGCAGGTTCTTTGGAGTCCGGCAGAGTCGCATTGAGTATGGAGGACAGTCACCCCTAGCACAGTTATTTTGGACAAGTAATTAAACTCCTAGCTTCCTCTTCTGTAAAATAACAATAAATAAATGGGGAGATAATGTTTATATAAAGCGTTGAACACAGTGTCCCACAGTAGTAAGAGCTCAGGCATGTATGCATGCTCAGTGGCTCAGTCGTGTCCCATTCTGCAACCCCACAGAGTGTATGTAACCCGCCAGGCTTCTCTGTCCATGGAATTCCCCAGGCAAGTATATTGGAATGGGCTACCATTTCCTTCTGCAGGGAAGAGCTCAGGGAGGTTAGCTATTAAACGATTCTAAGAACTCTATGTCTTGAAGGTCTTCTCCCTCCTGCCGTCAAAGGAATTGTTAAGTGTAATCGGTTAAACCTGAACGCGCACGTTCGGCGCCGATGTAGTTTGACCTCTCCAGGCCGCCGTCTGCGAGCATGCGTACATAAATGTGGCGGCACGTACGTGTCATGGCGAGCTCCAGCTAAAGTCTGCAGTTTCCGGAGAGTGGCGTGTAGGTTCTGTTACTTTTGGTTGGCTTGTTATTTCCCGACTGCTGGGTAAGGGTGGCGGGTGGATCAGTGTGGGGCAGAGTTTGACCAAAGCTCCTTTTATGGCAAAGCCTTGTTCCCCTAGTTTCAGTCCTTCTCGTGGCCGTTCGCTGGTTTGTTTCGAAATTGAAAGAAAACTTACCAGCTGGGTTGGGAGCATTGGGAAGCAGCGTTGCCTGAAGTGAGGACCGGGACCTTGGCCTTAGGTGCTGCAGGACTGTTAGGAGTACTTAACAGATCTCGTTGCTTACTATAAAATTTAATTTCCTCCGTTCTCCCACTTTCTGCGTTAGTGAGTTCGTGGGACGGGATAAGGCTTTTACAGTTACCATGCTTTCACAAGGCTGCATCTCAATAAAAATTTAAACTGAAATTGGTCTGAAGAGCAGGTGTCTTGATTTTTCACTTTTCTTTCTTGTTTACTGGTGAAACCTGTCTCTGAATCTTGGGACAACACGTGTCTTTTGGTGTCGGGTGATACGGATACCTACTTCTTTGCTCTGTTTTGTAGTAGTATTACTACTGGATCACGCTGATGTATTGTAGTGCCGGATAGTATTTATTACTAGGGCCATACGCTGGATCTCAGTCATAGCAAATGTGGCAGATGTCAACATACCAGTCCTAATCAGTAAGAAATTGGGAGTGGTACAGAACACTGGTAACCTTGCTGTATAAACAGCATTTATAGAGTGTAATCCCTTTTAGGTAGTTTTAGAGGCCTTACTGTGGTTTTGTAAACTTGTTGCGAACTTTCTTTTCTAAACAGTTTTTATTTTCCAGACTCATCTTTCAAGACGATTTGAGACTAATTGCAAATAATCAAGGTACTCGTTTATTTTAAAACTTTTATGTTGGGAGTGATATTTACCCAATGTAATATGCAAAGAGGTAGCCTACTTTTAATTTCTTAGTGATTTTGTCACCATCATTATATGGAAACGCCAAGATCTCCATATCACTAAATCCAAGAAACATTTTCACTCATTTTACTCAAGCTTTCATCACTTGCCTTGTCCACCTGTTTGACATACTGTCTTCATTTTCCTTCTGTGACCCACTGATTTTTCTCATTTGGTGACTGCTTCTTGATCTCCATTATAGGAGGTTTCTCTTCTGTTTGGTAGGTAAATTTGGAGTTCCTTAAGGCTTGGTCCATCACCTTTTCCAATTAGGAGAAATTCTATTCTTTTTCTCTCTGGTTGATCTAATCTACTTCTTCAGCAACACTATTCTTTTTTATTTTAGCCATCTTAGTGTGTGAGAAGTGTCTTGTGGTTTTGATTTGTATTTCCTTGATAGCTAATGATGTTGACATCTCATGTTACTGGCCCTTTGTGTATCTTCTTTGGAGAAGATACATATTTGCAAATATGTATCTTCTTGATGGTGTTCTTTGAAGCATGAAAGTTTTAAGTCCAGTCTCTTTTCCTTTGTTGTTCTTTTGGTGTCATAAGAAAGATGTCAGAAACACATATACCTATGATTTCTTATAAGAGTTTTATAGTATTTCTTAAATTTAGGTCTGTAATCAATTTAATTTTTGTTTATGATGTGAAGTTGCAATCCAGCTTTATTCTTTGCATGTAGCCATCAAATTGTTCCAAAACTATTTTTTGAAAGCATACTCTTCCTCATTGAATATTCTTGGCACCCTTTTAGAAAATCAGCTGACTAGGTGACGTGTTTTTGACAGGCATTCTAGATGATTTTTATGAAAAAACAAACAACTCCAGGACAGTGATTTTCAAACTGTAGTGCATGTCAAAATCACCTGGAGGGCTTGTTAAAGATTGCTGAGCTTTACTCCAAGTATCTGATTCAGTTGGTTTGGAGGGGGACCCAAGAGTTTGTTTCTAGGAAGTTCTCTAGTGACACTTAATTGTGCTGGTGTGGGAACCATACTATAAAAACTATGGGTGTAGGACTTTCGTTCCCAACTGTGGCAGCACATGAGACTTACTGGAAAGTTTTAAAAAATACTGATGGCTAGGCTGAGTTCTAGAGATTGATTCAACTAGAGCATGAACTAGTTGATGATTTTGTTGTTGATAATTACTATAGCTCCCCAGGTGACTATAATGAACATCAACTGAGAACTTTCCTAGGAGAACAGTGGTTCTCAGTGGGATGTATAGTGGAATCACCTGGACAGGTTTTACATAGCCACCCTTAAATTCCACTCTGGAGATTCTAATTCAAAATGGGGCCTCGGTATTTGCTGTTATAAAAGCTCTCCTAATAAATCACCTCTGTAAATAGCCAAATATACTATCTATTTGTCATCTTTTTCCATGTCTCCTTTTTCACTTTGTTTTTATTTCCTTTATCAAACTGATTTTCTCTGCCTTTGAGAGAGAACTTTATATGATTCATTCTGTAGCGCTTAACTACTATCTTGCTTTCTACTATCAAAACTACTATCTCACACTTTTCATTATTATTCACTTATTTAATGTTTTCTGAAGGCTAACAATTCACTTTACCGGTTTGTTGGAAGTAAAAAGCTTGTTAATAGTGATAGGTGAGTTTATTCAGGTGTTTATGATATGCAGCCAAGTTTAGGAACCTCTGCATTTTATATTTGTCTCTTTCGTCTCTCTAGAGTGAATTTCTAGAAATGGAATTGCTGGGCTAAAGGACATATATGTGTTAAAGTTTGATATGTATTGCTAGATTGCCCTTCAGAAAGGGTATGGCAGTTCTACCATGCTTTTAGCTAACAGTTGGTTTTTTGTCAGTCTTTGTTATCAGTGGGGTAGATGGAAAATAATTTCTTGTTTAAGCTCAGGCCCTTAGTGTGTTTGAGCATTCTTTCCTATGCTTAATGGCTATTTGACTTGCTTAAGCGTGTTGCCAGTTTTTCCTTTGCCCATTTTTTTTTCTGGAATGTTTTTCTTTCTTAGGGTCATCTCAGACTCTTGCATTATTTGTGCTTTGCCAGTGAAACGGAGTCATCTGGGGAGAGCTTGGTGTTGAGAGAGGGTCCAGTTCTAGTTGTCAGTGGACAAATCTTCTAACTCCTCTGGACTTCTCCCATCTAGTGTGAGAATTTCCTTCTGTGTTATAGAAAGACTAGCTAAATTCAGCTTAAACAAAGATTTATTCATCCTTTCATTCAGCAAATATTCTGCACTTGCTGTGTGCTAGGCATTGTTACAAGCGTTGTAGATATAGTGGTAAAAAAGACAGGGTGCCTCTGTTCTGAAGCTTACACTGTAGTGAGAAAGACACAAACAGTTATATATATGGAGTCAGGTAAGTGTGATGAAGGGAAATGAAGCATAAAGTGGAGTTAGAGGCTGGTGAGAGTGTGTGGGATGCCTGATCAGTGTGTGGTTATTTTAGATAAGGTCGTTAGGAAAAGCCCTCTCCAAGGAGGTGTTATTTGAGTAAAGGAGTAGGCAGCAAGCCATCCAAATATCTGGGGATGATATTCCAGACAGAGGAAGAGCAAGTGTGAAGGCCCTGAGTCAGAAACTAGCTTGGTCTGCTTGGAGAATGTCGGGAAGGTTATTACAGTTGGGGCAGAGTGGGAGGTGGCAGAGGGACCATATTTTGTAGACTGGGTTGTGGACAGTTTAAAAAAATTTTTTTTGAGAAGCTGCAGTGAGCTAGGTAGTTTAGGCACCACCTGGGATGAAGCAGTGAACAAAACACTCAGAAACCTCCCCAGCCCCGGAGTATATATCCTAGTAGAAAGAGAGAGTAATAAGATGATGAAGGTACTGTGGTGGAGGAAGAAATTTTCCTCTACAGTTCTCAGACAAAAGTGTAGTAGCATGTGGCATGTGTACATGGGCTTCCCTAGTGACTTGGTGGGTAATAATCTGCCTGTAATGGGGGAGACCTGGGTTTGGTCCCTGGGTTGGGAAGATTCCCTAGAGAAGAGAATGGCTACCCAATTCCAGTATTCTGGCTTGGAGAAGAATGAGTGGATACCTACTCCTCTCCTCCATGGACAGAGGAGCCTGGCAGGCTATAGTTCATGGGATTGCAAAGAGTGGGGCATGACTGATCAGCTAACACTTTAACATACATGGGACAGACCCAGGGAAACTGAGTAACTTGCCAAAATGGCTGAAACTCTTACCTTAAATATTGTTTTCAGCTAAAGACAAAAGATCTTGGGGGTAGTGGTTTGGGACCTCAAAGGGGAGGAAGGCAGTTGCCATGAGATGGAAAAGCAAATGTTTGGTAACAGTTTTAACAGACAGACTTTGCCTGGTTGCTCCCCATCTGTGCACATAGTTCATACTATAGTTATCTATGGGGATTGCCTCCCTTCCTGAAACATGTCTTCTCTTTACATTCTTTTAGCAGTTAGGAGGAGGGTCAAAGTTTCTTCTTGGCCTTGATTTGTCTTCAGCTCAAAATAACCCACATGCAAAGAGACATTTTCGGTGGCAGGTTTGCTCCTCTGTAGTGTCTAAGCGTGTGGGGAGGTGCTATGGCACGAAAGCGAGGCTGGGGGGACAGGGACAGGAGATGCGTGTACATGGTGAGGTGGGGGTTGTTCAGAAGGACCTCACTGGTGACATTTGGACAGAGTTCCAAAGGGTTTCAAGGCATGCCAGGCATGACCAAGACCTTGAGATGAGTGTGTGCCTGGTGGGTATGAACTAGCCAGGAAGCTCATGTGTCTGAGTGCAGTTGAAACTGTGCACCTCAGATGGGACTTGAATCCACAGCCTGGGACCCACACCTTGCCAGAACCCAGACTGGGACTTGAACCCACAGTCTTTTAATCGAGATCACATACCTGGTCTCAGGGCTTCCCCAGTGGTTCAGACAGTAAAGAATCTGTCTGCAATGCAGGAGGTCTGGGTTCGATCCCTGGATTGGAAAGATCCCCTGGAGAAGGGAATGGCAACCCACTCCAGTACTCTGGCCTGGAGAACATGGACAGAGGAGCCTGGTGGGCTACAGTCCATGGAGTTGGAAAGAGTCGGACACGACCAAGCGACTAGCACATTAACACATACCTAGTCTCAGGACTTAATGAAGCTCACATTCTTCTTATCAAAATAATTCAGTGAGAGACAAAGTAATAGGTAAGAAGTGGGTTTATTTAGAGAGAAACACACTCCACAGAATGTGGGCCTTATCGGAAGGTAAGAGGCCCCAAAATATGGCATGGTTAGTGTTTATGTCTGGGTAATTTCATAGGCTAATTTCATGGGCTTCCCTTGTAGCTCAGTTGGTGAAGAATCTGCCTGTAATGCAGGAGATCTGTGTTTGATTCCTGAGTTGGGAAGATCCCCTGGAGAAGGAAATGGCAACCCACTGCAGTATTCTTGTCTGGGAAATCCATGCACAGAGGAACCTGGCAGGCTACAGTCCATGGAGTCCCAAGAGTTGGACACGACTTAGCGACTAAACCACCAGCCTCTAATTTCATAGGCTAATGAGCAAGAGGATTATTCCACTTATTTTGGGGAAGGGGTGGGGATTTCCAGGAATTGGGCTACTCTAAAGTGGCTCAGAGGTTAAAGCGTCTGCCTGCAATGCGGGAGACCCGGGTTCGATCCCTGGGTCGGGAAGATCCCCTGGAGAAGGAAATGGCAACCCACTCCAGTATTTTTGCCTGGAGAATCCCATGGACAGAGGAGCCTGGTAGGCTACAGTCCATGGGATCGCAAAGAGTTGGACACGACTGAGTGACTTCACTTCACTCCAGCCTTTCACAGTTAGCTCTGCGCTGCCGTGCGGTGGCTGTGTCACTTAGCGTGCTGATGTAGTACAGTGAGCATATGAGGCTCAGGGCCCACTGGAAGTTGAATCTTCTGCTACCTTGGACCTAGTTGGTTCTTACCAGTGTGTCATGTCCTGTGGCTAAGTCTTGTGGAATCTTCCTGGACAAGGGATTGAACCCGTGTCTCCTGTAGTGACAGGTGGATTCTGGATTCTTTACCACTGAACCACCAGGGAAGCCCCTGTCCTTATATAACTTAGTAGCGATTTTAACTCTGGGCTTTTTACTCTGAGATAGACTACCAATGGAAGGTTTTGATCAGAAACCTGAGATGAACTTAGGTTTTAGAGGGATCCCTGGCTTATTGTGCAGCAAGGTTCCTTTGGGAATTGAGGGTAGAAGCAGGTGACTATGACAGTAATCCAGACAAGAGTTAATGTTGGGACCAAGAATGTAACGGGGTATGGTCAGAAATGGTTAGATTCTGAATATATTTGGAAGCTCAAGCCAATGGGATTTTGCTGATGTATTGGACTTAGGGTGAAGGAAAGAGGAGTCAGGGATGATTCCAGGATTTTTGGCCTGAGAGGTTAGAAGGTTGGTATTGCCTTTCAGTGAGATGGAGAAAGTCGTGGGGGGATCTGTGTGATCCTCCTGGCTGCAGATGGGGTCAGGTGGGGAGAGAATCAGGAGTTCTGTTCTTGATTTTAAGTTTGAAGTAACTCTTAGCCATTCAAGCAGGGTGTTGAGTAGGCAGTTGGATGGACATCTGAGTCTGAAGTTCAGGGGAGGCCTGGGGCTGGTTATATAAGCATATAGTTAGTATTTCAAGGCCACAAGGCTGGATGAGATCACCTAGGGTGCGCCTGTAACTAAAGAAGAGAAGACGTCCTGTAACGGAGCCCCGGGGGGGTTCTGACCTTGAGAAGTTGGAGAGATGAGGAGCGGGCAATGGAAACTTGGGGACTGGCTAATGCGGTAGGAGGAGAACTCAGCGTGTGGTATCCCAAAAGCCAGGGAAGAAGATATCTTGAGGGAACGAAGGGTCAGTAGTGTCAAGTGCCGCTGGTAGGATCACATGAGATGGCTGAGAGGTGACCGTTCCGTAGATTGTTGGAGTCACTGAAATCAGGTCGGCAGTTTTGGGATGGTAGGGGTGAAAGCCTGGCATATGAGAGACTGGGAGGGGGAAACTGGAGACAGTTCTTGCAAGGAGTTTTAAAGGATAGAAATGTGATAGAGACAGTAGGTAGAGGAAGCGAGGCCATGATAAGGTTTTTTGTTTTTTAAATGGGAGAAATAACAGTACCCGTATACAATTAGTGATTAGGTAGGGAGGAGCATGACTAGAATTCTGTGCTCAAGCAGGTTAGAATAGAGGGGTTGTTCTTAGAGGGGTGGGTAGTTCCTAGAACAGGTTGGTATGTGGGCAAAGAACCATTTCCTATTAAGAGAATGCAGTCTTCTGTCTGCGGAATGTGGGAGGGGATCTGAGGGTGGGCTTCACTCACGCCTCCTGTTTTCAGTACCATCTACAGCCTCATGAAGAGGCAATCCATGAGAAATTAATTTTCAGAAAGTTTCTAAGATAAATG
The DNA here is from genome assembly GCF_000754665.1 of Bison bison bison. Taxonomy (NCBI): domain Eukaryota; kingdom Metazoa; phylum Chordata; class Mammalia; order Artiodactyla; family Bovidae; genus Bison; species Bison bison. The sequence goes on from NW_011494846.1 coordinate 6,396,512, forward strand.
AGTTTGTTTCTTTACTGTAGTTCTTCCCAGCCCTTGCTCTCATAGTATACACATACATGCATGCACACACATACTGGGAGTCTGTGAGAGGAATTTTCCAAATTTATTTGACCACAGAACTAGTTTTTCACTGATAGTTCATAGAACCAGTTTGGGAGAAACTTAGTTCATTTCACTTTCCCTAGTGTGCTGAGTCAGAGAAGGCGATGGCACCCCTCTCCAGTACTCTCGCCTGGAGAATACCATGCATGGAGGAGCCTGGTAGGCTGCAGTCCATGGGGTCGCTAAGAGTTGGACACGACTGAGCGACTTTACTTTCACTTTTTACTTACATGCATTGAAGAAGGAAATGGCAACC
>NW_011494846.1:6396969-6450091 GCF_000754665.1 Bison bison bison
GCCTGGTAGGCTGCAGTCCATGGGGTCGCTAAGAGTTGGACACGACTGAGCGACTTTACTTTCACTTTTTACTTACATGCATTGAAGAAGGAAATGGCAACCCACTCCAGTGTTCTTGCCTGGAGAATCCCAGGGACAGGGGAGCCTGGTGGGCTGCCGTCTATGGGGTCGCACAGAGTCGGACACGACTGATGCGACTTAGCAGCAGCAGCAGTGTGCTGAGTCAGCCAGGGCTCTTATTGGCAAGAGCAGAAAGCCCAGCTCAAATGAATTTAAGCCTCAGGGAATTCCTGAGCTCACATGAATGGGCAGAGCAGGGCTATGTCTGGCTTCAGGCATTGGTTGGATCCAGCTGCTCAAGGATCTCATCTCTCCAGCTCTTATAAGACTTCCTGCCTTGGGTAGTCGTCTGCTTTGTGGCAGGCAGGATGGCCCCCCAGTAGCCTCAAGTTGACATCCTCCTAACTGAGCCACTTCAGTGAAAGAGAAGTTAGCACTGGCATGGAAGTCCTCGTGGTGATTGTGACTGACTGGGCTTGTTAGGTCCAACCCTGAGCCAGTCTTTATGGCTCAGGGTGAATTACTCTGGCAGGCGTGGGTCACGTGCGCCATTGCTGCACCTGGGGAGGGAGGAGGCCTGTAATTGACAGGTGGTATGCATGCTGCAATTCATGGGGTTGCAAAGAGTCAGACACGACTGAGCGACTGAACTGATGCATGCTGTGGTATGTTACAGATTTGTAGTGATATCTCATTGTGGTTTAGTTTGTATCTCTCTGATTGCTGGTAATGTTAAATCTCTTTTCATGTACTTTATGTCCCACTCAGTAAGATTTATCTGATTTATCCGATGTTTCTTGTTTTTCAGTATCTTTTGTATTTTCTGTAAAGTTAGAGTTAAAATCTAAAGGCTTTATTAGATTCAAGTTTGGCAAGAATATTTCATAGGTGATATGTTAAACAGATGTTCTGAGGACTCATGCCTGTATCATTTGTAACTTGTTTATATGATAGAGAAAATGCCTTCTGCATCCTGTGATACATTCCTGAATGACATAGAAGATATTGTGTCGCAAGAAGATTCAAAGCCGCAAGAGAGGCATTTTTCGAGAAAGCACGTTGTTCCAAAGGTGCGAAGGCGAAATACCCAAAAGTATCTGCAAGAGGAAAACAGTCCACCGAGTGATAGGTAAGCTGCTTTTGAAATTATATTCAGTATTGTACCATGGGAGAGGCTGACACTACTGTATGTGATACACATAATGTATCTTTTAAAAGAATCTTTGAAGTTTTGAAAGGAAATATGTAGGCTTTTTTAATTTGAATGGTTATATTTAGCAAAGTCATTAATTAAAGATGTCAAATTGCATATTGGCCTAGGGCAGTATTTGGCACAAAGATAGATCACCCTGCCTCCCACCCTCCTCCGACCAGATCTCTTTGATATCACTGTGGTTGGTATGTTCTTGTTACTTCCACATTAAAATTTTTATTGGAATTTGTGATTCTTATGAGATAGTGGTGGTTTGGGCATGTGGTTTTTCTTAGCAAATTTAAAGTACTTATGAATCAACTAAAGGCTTTTGACACAGATTCTTGTGCTGTTTATACTATTAGGTGTCTAGTAGAATTCTAATACAACCTAGCCAGAAAGGATTATGCAGTTTTAATATGCTTATATTTGTATATCTAGTAAACTTGAAAACTTTGATGCATTTGATTATTTGGAACAGAGTCATAAAGTCTATGAATTTAAATTTGCTTAATACCTGAAATTTATTAACTTTTTCTTGACCATATCATTAAAGGTAATGTCTTCTTAGTTGTTAATTACTTAGGGCAATCCAAGTTGAAAGTCCTTTTATTCCCTTTCTAAAAATTACATTTTTTAGAACTCTTTTTATATGTGGAATACTTTTATTATTAATAGTGCTGTAGGGTGACAGATTTTCATTTTGATTGAGTTATTTATATCTAAGTTATGAAGATTGTGATTAGTATATAGTGGCCTTCAGATGTGTTTAGGTTTTCCTTATTTGCTTTTGCTGCTAGAACCATCTTCTGTGCTATTGTTATTTGTTTGTACCTTTCCAGGAATTGAACTTAGTGGTAGTATTTAGTAGTATTGAACTTAAAATACAACTTGGAGAAAAGGTATTCTTTACATAGAAAAAGAGTCTTAGAATTTTATACTGTTATTTTATCTTGATTTTAGACTTTTGGTGTAACAGAACATTATGTGTTAAGTTGGTACATTTAATGAATAGCTTATGAATAGAATGCAGTGAGTGTTTTTGCATAATATGCCCAGAAATTAACTAGTGCTTTTTATTTTAAAAAATCCCTTAATGAGGCTTATTTTTTAAAATTGATTAACAGCACTATTCCAGGCATACAGAAAATTTGGATACGAACTTGGGGTTGTTCTCATAATAATTCAGATGGAGAATACATGGCTGGACAACTGGCTGCTTATGGATATAAAATTACAGGTAATGAGATACGTAATGTGTTTTATTGATTACATTTTTTAAAGCCAGGGTTTTTAGAGATATAAGTTCTAGCTTCAGCAACTAAAGGATATTTTAGCATGACTTAATGATTTTAAGAGAAAATAAAATGCTAGTATGTTGTCTAGACTCTTGAGCAACGTGGCTTTGAGCTGTGTGCCACACTTATCTGGGGCCCTTTGCCAGTGCATATGCTACTGGACTGACAGTCTGGGGCTGGTTGAGTCCTGGGATGTTGAGCTCTCCAATAGGAGAGCCAGGTGCGGCACTTGGGGATATGTGGATTGTGATATCGGCCGCAGGTCTGGGAACCAGTCCCCTGCAAGTGCTGAGGGGTGACTATATATCTCATTTAAAAAAAGAAAAATAAAACTCATTTTGAAATAAGTTTGGACTGACAGAAAAGTGGCAAAATTATGTTTCTGTACGCCTTTTATATCTTACGTAGTTTTGGTATAATTCACTGGGAAGTGAGCCTTAGTGCAATACTATTATCTAAACGACAGAGCTTGTTTGGATTTTGCCAGGTTTCCCACTTACATTCTTTTTATGTTCCAGGATCCAATCTAAGATCTCACCTTACATTTATTTGGAATGTCTCCTTAATCTCCTCCAATCTGTGCCAGTTTCTCAAATTTTTTCTCATTTTTTTATGACCTTGACTCTTCTGAAAGAGAATCATTTTGTAGAATGCCCATCACCTTAGGTCTGTCTGCTAGTTTCTCATGGTTAGAATAAGGTAATTAATGCATTTCTGGCAAGAGGAGCATGCAAGTGTTCTTGTATCCTTCTCAGCGCATCACGTCAGGGGCTTCATGATGTTAGTACACTAACCCTTATCTGCTAGATTTCTCTTCTGAGTTATTTTTCTCACTGTAACCAATAAATATCCTGTGTTTCCTCAACCTTTTGCATCCTAATTTTAGTATTCGATAATTTTAGTGTCTGTTGGTGAATCTCATCTGCAACAGTTGTTACTGTGATAGTTGCGTAGTGGTGGTTTTCTATTTTCTTTCCTCCCACATTTAATAGCTTGAATTCTTCTAATCCTCTGGAAAAGAAAATGGCAACCCACTCCAGTATTCTTGCCTGGAGAATCCCATGGACAGGGGGAGCCTGGTGGGCTACAGTGAGTTGGACACAACTGGGCGACTGAGCGTACACACTTTCTTCTGTAAGGAAGCGCTGTCCTTTTGCCACCATGCTACTTGTTTGTATCAGTATGGACTCATGGATATTTATTCTACAGGTTCTAGTTCGGTGCTGTCATCATGTCGTTGCTTGTATTTTTCCAGCTTTGGCCACAGGACCTCATCAGGCTGGTGCCTGTGTCTTTCAGACATGCCCCCCTTGCTTTCTGATCACTTCCTTATTGTCTGGCACCACAGGAGGTTCTAGTCTTGTATTTTCCCTTTCCCAGCCTCAGAAGCAACCACTTTTTCGAGAAATCCTGACCCTTTTCATTAGGAGACTAGTGTTTAGAACCAGACCAAAGACCTGGGCACTAGGTGTGCTCATTGCCACCATGAAGTATCAGTGCTTCTAGATCCTCTCCGCAGAGTTAGGAAATATGTAGGCATCCTAACTGGCGCGCACACATCTCTGTTTCTCTTATATGTATATTAGATGGGAACATAGTTTGAGTGCTTTGTGACAGGCAGTGGCCCAATGCTTTGTTTGTGTTATCTTGCTTGTGCTCTGCTTAGTCATGTCCAACTCTTTGCGACCCCATGTACTGTAGCCCTCCAGGCTCCTCTGTCCATGGGCATGGACAGAGATAAGAATACTGGAGTGGGTTGCCATTCCTTCTCCAGGAGACCTACCCGACCCAGGAATCAAACCTGAATCTCCTGCATTACTCCAAAACACTGCTTTTGACCGCTAGTCTTTATCACATAGCAACTTGCTTTTGCATGTGTAATTGGCTGGTCCTAGGTTCAATGCAGATGTTAGGAGTAGGGAAGATTGGAAAGTTAACTCCTTTCATAGCTTTGTTTCCTTCAATAAGTAAATGGTCATATGTCATTAATTTTGTTTTTGATACCATTGTTTAGAGAGCAAAATCAGTCTTAAAACAGGTAAAAAAAAAACACTGAAAATCTGCTTTTAGAATCACTTCTGTGTTCATTAGTAATTTTTATATAATTTAGCCTAGACTTGTCTAATACATTCTGATGGTGCATTTGAAAATTAAGGAAATCACTTTAAAGGTAATTTCCTGAAACATTAAAAAAAATTCTAAGTTTGATTTATCCTGTGTGTGTGCATGTTAGTCGCTCAGTCGTGTCCGACTCTTTGCAACCCCATGGACTGTAGTCCACCAGGCTCCTCTGTCCATGAGATTCTCCAGGCAAGAATACTAGAGTGGGTTGCCATTTTCCTATGTGATATTAAATATCCAACATATTTTAATGTTTCTATTAGCATTTTTAAAAAATCTTATAACAGTACTCTTCTATATAAAGTAACAGTCTTAATGTGTTTACACAAGAATGTTAAGCTTTGTTATGCACACCTAATTTTGGTTTCTCATTTGGGAATACTAAAAAGGGAACATTAAGGAACCAATCACTTAAATATGAAATTTATTTTTCTTAATGTGGTTTATTTTATATGTCTGTGTTACTGATACATATTTTTATTAATTTTATTTGTTTTTGATTTTACCCATTTCAGAAATTTGTAATCGGTTTCAGTTTAGTCTGGCTTGAGTGCAGTAGACAATAGGACCACTTTTCATGCTTGTCTAGATGCTATAGGCCCAGAAAATATAAGCATTATCTTCAGTAGGACATTTAATAAGGAAATCTCTACAGGAAATCTCTCATTTAGTTAGATATATGAATGATTTCTGGGTGCCTATGCCAGTGGTCTCTTTTGTTATTGTGAAATAATGGGAGTTTATAAAAAATATTATTTCTTAATAGCTTATAATTAATCAAATGTAGACCTAAAATGGGCTTCCCTGGTAGCTCAGCTGGTAAAGAATCCACCTGCAATGCAGGAGACTGCGTTTTGATTCCTGTGTTGGGAGGATCCCCTGGAGAAGGACATAACAACCCACTCCAGTATTCTTTCCTGGAGAATCCCATGGGCTGAAGAGCCTGGCGGGCTACAGTCCATGGGGTCACAAAGAGTTGGACATGACTGAGCATCTAAGCACAGCACATACCTAGAATATTTTCATTTAACTCTGTAATTGATAAGAATGAGGTATAAAATAGTTATATATATATAATGTACACAGAGATTATTGAAAACAGGATACAGAGAAATTCAGAATTCTCAGTTACCAGTGGGGGATATTTTTACTATTTGAGGAAAGTGGATGTTTTTTTACTATTTGAGGAAAGAAGAGAGATTATGTCAGTATATACTTGAAATTGCTGCTTTTGTGTAAATCTAGGAATATAATTCGGAGAAGGCAATGGCACCCCACTCCAGTACTCCTGCCTGGAAAATCCCATGGGCGGAGGAGTCTGGTGGGCTGCAGTCCATGGGGTCGCTAAGAGTCTGACACGACTGAGCGACTTCACTTTCACTTTTCACTTTCATGCACTGGAGAAGGACATGGCAACCCATTCCAGTGTTCTTGCCTGGAGACTCCCAGGGACAGAGGAGCCTGGTGGGCTGCTGTCCATGGGGTCACACAGAGTTGGACATGACTGAAGCGACTTAGCAGCAGCAGCAGTAGGAAGGTAATTACTCCATAGTAACACTGCACAGAGGCTTGCTCAGAGTAGTAAGTGCTTGTTTGGTGACTCTTTCAAACCCTTTTTATTTTGAGGAGAAGGTGATTTAAACCTTTGAAAATAATTCCTGCTTGCTTTTCATTTTCTGCCCTACTGAAGGAAAAATGATGTAATTCTCCAAAACTTGGACACCTGTTTGCATGATATAATTAAATTAGTATCATGGAAAGCAGTCAAACTGTCCTGGTAGGTACACTGGCTTTTAAAAGAAGTGTGATTTGAACACATACATTTCATGAGTGTGTTCTTCAAGTGAGCGATTTCTTATAGACTAAATAGAAAATGCACTCCCCCCTCACCATAATGCTTCCTTTGGTTATTGGTTTTGGATTATTTATTTTGGAAAGTTGGTAAATTATTTTCAGTTCCTCATTGGTTCAGTTCAGTTGCTCAGTCGTGTCAGACTCTTTGTGATCCCATGGACTGCAGCATGCCAGGCCTCCCTGTCCATCACCAACTCCTGGAGTTTACCCAAACTCATGTCCATTGAGTCAGTGATGCCATCCAACCATCTCATCCTCTGTCATTCCCTTCTCCTCCTGCCCTCAATCTTACTCAGCATCAGGGTCTTTTCCAATGAGTCAGCTCTTCGCATCAGGTGGCCAAAGTATTGGAGTTTCAGCTTCAACATCAGTCCTTCCAAGGGGTCACACAGAGTCGGACACGACTGAAGCGACTTAGCAGCAGCAGCAGATCTCCTTTAGAATGGACTGGTTGGATCTCCTTGCAGTCCAAGGGACTCTCAAGAGTCTTTTCCAACACCACAGTTCAAAAGCATCAATTCTTCAGCACTTAACTTTCTTTGTAGTCCAACTCTCACATCCATACATGACTACTGGAAAAACCATAGCCTTGACTAGGTGGACCTTTGTTGGCAAAGTAATGTCTCTGCTTTTTAATATGCTGTCTAGGTTGGTAATAACTTTCCTTCCAAGGAGTAAGCGTCTTTCAATTTTATGACATTTTAAGGGCGGTCTAGTATGGACATTATTAATGGCTTTAATGACTAGAGTAGTTGTTTTTTGCTGTCCTTCATTTTGAAATTTCTTCTCTTGTATGTAGTAGTCTCTTCTGCTGCTGCTGCTGCTAAGTCACTTCTGTCATGTCTAATTCTGTGTGACCCCATAGACAGCAGCCCACCAGGCTCCCCTGTCCCTGGGATTCTCCAGGCAAGAACACTGGAGTGGGTTGCCATTTCCTTCTTCAATGCATGAAAGTGAAAAATGAAAGTGAAGTCTCTCAGTCGTGTCCAACTCTTCACAACCCTGTGGACTGCAGCCTACCAGGCTCCTCTGTCCATGGGATTTTCCAGGCAAGAGTACTGGAGTGGGGTGCTGTTGCCTTCTCCATGTGATCCTTATTAGAAGCCATTTTTCTCCTGGAGTGGTGGGTGAGAGGAATATACACCATTGGACTCCACGCTGCAGGAATGTGCACAGCTTATTAACTTCTGTTCTGAGTGAGAAGTTGGGAGTCGCTGTTTAGTTACAGACAGCAGTGTCAGCTGAGAGCTTCCTGGTCCATTCCTACCTCCTTAATTAGAAGGTCATCTCCCATCTTCCTGACTTTCGTATTCTTGAATTTCTAGTGCAATTCAGTGAAAGAATCATCAGCCATCTTAGTGCAGAGCTTTTAGCTTGCCTTCCATGGACCTCTGTAATTGAGCCTTCTTGCCCCTTCACCATCGCCACAATTATTTACATGTGGGTAGTGTCTTACAGTTTGTAAAGTGCATTCATATCTAACTGTTAGTTTTATGTAGCTTTGGGATAAAGACAGAACAAAGACTTTGTTGACCTGGGCTTTGAAAAAGTTATTTAAAAATATCCTGACATATAGGTTGCTGACTTAAATTATATATATTGGTCATTAATGTTTACAATGAAGGGTTTAGTTATGTGCTGAGTAGAACATTTTCTTAATGTAATACAGAATTTCCTTGCAGAAACTCTTTATTGTGTAGCCAGAGATGGTGCTTTTATCTGAAGGTTTTGAAGTCTGTCTGGAATTACAGTGAAAGTAAATTTTACTGTGATCATTTGCAGAGTGCTTGTAATGCAGAGGGGACTGCAGCTTATAGATTGTTGAATCTTAGTGTTATTTTAAAGCCCAGAAGTTAAACATAGAAAGGATTATATAAAGGGAAACAAAGCCTTTCCTCCAACTAAATTAGAAGCTATATCTGATCTGTAAAACGTCCTCATATGGGCATTTCAGGCTAATTTTATAAGCTTTTACTTTTTATATATATCATATGTTCTAGAAAACTATACTCTTATTTAAAAGTACTTTCTTTAAGTACTTTTAAGAAAATACTTTTTACTAACTTCCCAGTAATTTACTTTGATTTTCTCTCCCTGGTTATTGTGGAAATACTATATTAGGTGCTTTTCATGTACTCTTGTAAGAATATTCTTCATAAGTCATAATATTTTTATGGTTACTTTTTGCCACTATTAAATCACCTAGAAAATTGAGAATTTTATTAAAAGCTGGTCTTGTATGAAGAACCGATGGTGCAGGGGTAGAAGAGTAAACCTTTTCCAGGGTGTGTCTTCCAACAAAATAAAACCAGGATGAACCACTTGTGGCAGGGATGACAGTTGGTATTGGATCACTGAGCTCTGTTTTTTCTATGGAGTCTCTCTCCAACAGATTCAGCTTTTAAGGATAGAGGTCTTAAAAAGAAGTCTTAAAGAACCTTTTATCTGCCCAGATGGAAGAAAAACCAAAACAACTCACAATGTTAGGATTTGTAGACAGAAAGTAATTAGATGATATCTATATCTTAAATCTAAATGTATATTATTTACTTTTATTTATTGGGATTGAAACAGTCGAACCAGACTGTCTTTTTTGATCAGACCTCCTGTTCTGGGTAGGGCTTCCCTGGTAGCTCAGCTGGTAAAGAATCTGCCTGCAATGAGGAGACCCTGGTTTGATCCCTGGATTGGGAAGACCCCCTGGAGGAGGGAATGGCTACCCACTCCAGTATTCTGGCCTGGAGAATTCCATGAACTGTATAGTCCATGGGGTTGCAAAGAGTCAGACACGATTTCCTGTCCTGGGTGGGTGAGACTTTGGAATCCTGTACTTGGAGTTCTGGAATGGCTTACCTGAAACAAGAACATCCTTTGTGATCTCAGAAGGAATTGAGTCAAGACTTAGTCTTCAGCCACATTCCCTTTTTGTTGAAGAAAGTTGATAAGGAACGGTGGTAAAGTAAAAGATGCAATGGTTGAAGCGTGGAAGATGAGCACTATTTCAGGGGGCTAAAGTATGCTCTCTAAAGTGGAAATTGCAGGCTACAGATTTGATTTCCTAAATAAAACCAAAGACTGAAATGAAAGTCAGTGTAGGAGAATTAATTAGCCGAGGGTGTGCATGTGTATTAATGAAAGACTCCGTCATTTGGAAGAATGTGGACAAACGTAATTGAGAAATCATTTTTATAATTGGGTCTTTAAAGTGCTTCCATTTGGGAGGCCATTGATACATATAATTAATTGCCATATGTTATGCATCACTTTCTGGAAAACTATCAACTGTTGCCTATGTGAGCTCAGGGAGTAAGTAGACTTTATAGAAGTGTTATAACATTGTTAGGTTACCTGAAAATGGAGCTGAATATGTACATTTCATAAGTGTTGTAATAAAGATATTACATATCTTAATTGGCATATTGTGATGAATGGTTTTCCTGTAACTTTTCTTTTCTTTTCTTTTTTTACTTTAAAGCAACTTTATTGATGAATAATTTAGATTATATTTACCCTTAAAATTTACCTGTTTTCCCTTATAAGGTCTTGTAAGGAAGTTGTCTTTATTTTAAAATCAGCCTGAGATGACTGAGAAAATAGGAGAAAATTGCTTTACATAAGGAATTGTTACATAAGGAATAATAGTATACTTTATATTATAAAAAGTGAATAGCTTTCTCTATTCAAGTTCCTAAAATTTAAATTCTGTATACTAAAAATTTACTTAAATCCTGCAGTGCTTTAAGTGGAATGAAACATCTCAAAAAAGTGTGTTGGGACTCTGTTACTGTGATACAGATCAGGATACATACTGTTTTTTTTTTTTTTGATCTTTACATTCTAGTTTTTTCTTCTTTAAATAGAGCATGGGAATATTTAGTTTGTTATTTCTCCTCTTTTTGTCTCAACAGGAATGTCCTCTTATCATAATAAGAAGCACAAAGCTACATGTGTTTCAAACAACAGTCAACTAAGTGGGACTAGTTTTGATTGTACTGTTATCCATGCAGATTAAGTAGTGTCAGCTTTGTCATTGTTGTTTACATCCTGAGCAGTGTGTCTCTCTTGTATTTGAGAGTGAAACTACATGGTTGATTAGAATCTTCACCTTTTTCAGAGATACAGAGAAAATCTAGTTTACTCTTGTGAATTCTAAAATATTTTGGCTCCAGGTTGTGAATGTCCAGTAGTAGTTAATGTGCATGGTAATCAAATTATTTGGATAAAAGTTCTATGTTCTTTTTCTTAATTTTCTCACTAATAGATGTGGGGAAGCTTCACCTTTTTTTTTTTTTTTATCTTTCTTTGGGAACGTGAAGATCATTTTTCATCTGTTCCACTTTTGGTCTGACCTTTTCAAGTCACTTAAACTTCTTGTTTGCATTTTTAAAAATTAATTAATTTTGATTGGAGGCTAATTACTTTACAATATTGTGGTGGGTTTTGCCATGTAGCACGTAAGTGGTAGTACTTCAGCTCACACATAGTTGCATTAATTTTTGTGAATAAACTGCTGTGGAGTGCTGAGTTGTATTAAGATGACATCTTTTCAGAATTGCTGGCATTCTGGTACTGAACAACTTAAAATAGTTTCTAGGTTCAGTATTTTAGAATTTTTATGAGTGACAAATTGACAGACTGATAGATTTTCAGAAACTTTGCGTAATTGCTTAATATTCATATTACCCTTTGAGATTTTATAAAACTTTTTTTTGATAATTTAGAAATAGCCTGTTTTAAAATTTTATTTATTTTTTAAGAAAATGGGCAGATAAATAATTATCACCAAGGCTTCGCTTGAAAATCTTTCTAGGCATTGTTTTCTCTGAATTGGGGGAAAAAACTCTTTTGAGATACTGACACCAGAACATGTAAAATAATGTTGGCTTTTTTTGGCTTTTAAATTTCAGTGGGTTTGGGTTAGAGAGACATGTATTTTTAGCTCTTGGACAATAGATGGCAGTATTACATTATATGATCTCTGCAGCTGTGCCATTACTAGGAAAAGTGAATTTTGTGTTACAAATAGTCTTCTAATAAAATTATTAGAAGTCATTAAGTTTGTTAACTCTATTTTATTCTGACTTACTGCTTTTTAAACTTTTTAGTAGGACTTGTGTAAGAACTGGACAAATTGACCTTTCCAGAGGCAGCATGATTCAGCTTGGATACAGCTCACCATATGCTTGACACTGCATGTGAAATTGTTCATTGATCGAGTACTACTTGACATCCTTGTTGCTCTGTTGCCCTGACTGTGGTTCTTCTAGAATGTGGTTATTGTCCTTTGCCGTGCTAAAGTGGGAGATTTTGAATCTGAGGATAAACATTTGATTCCTTTTGGCATTATATTGCTTTCATGCTTAACTAAAAACTAACCTTTGTGTAAGGTACATCTTGAGTATCTCATTACTCCCCAAATCTGTTAACAAATATTGAGGTTAAAGATGTTCCATTTAAAGGAGAATAGAGTGAATTATAGCACTTTAAAATTTCCCCTGCTAACATGTGTTTGGTTAATTCAAGATGGTTTGAACATCCAGGCATTTTCAGAGACTTTTCGTTTGGTCCGTCCTTCATCGTAGCATGATGATTCTCAAATTGAAAAGTGTCTACGAATTTTTGTGTCGTGTTGTATACACATATTCATGTATATGGGTGATTTAAGGGCTGAAGGCAATGGCACCCCACTCCAGTACTCTAGCTTGGAAAATCCCATGGACGCAGGAGCCTGGTAGGCTGCAGTCCATGGGGTCGCTAAGAGTCAGACACGACTGAGCGACTTCACTTTCACTTTTCACTTTCATGCATTGGAGAAGGAAATGGCAACCCACTCCAGTGTTCTTGCCTGGAGAATGCCAGGGATGGGGGAGCCTGGTGGGCTGTTGTCTGTGGGGTCGCACAGAGTCAGACACGACTGAAGTGATATAGCCGTAGCCGTAAGGGCTGTGTGTGTGTGTGGTGTGGTTATTCTTTTGATCACCTGATCTGATCATTTTAGATCCGTTTTAACTCCTTTTACAGCTGTGTCTCCACTTGCTCTGCTACCATTCAGCTTACTTCCTTTGACTTGGAGTGGTAACTCAGCTACTTCCTGTCTTACGATTATTTATCGTGTTTTTTTTTTTTAACCCTTTCTCTGCCATGGTGTGTGAGTTCCTTCTGTCTTAATCATCTTTGCCTTTGTTTGGCATCTCAGAGACACTGTAGCTTAGTGATTAAGAGCGGACTGTAGCCATTAATATTGAGCCAAACTGTGAAACCAGCTACCGCAGTGTGTTAGCTTTATGGCTCTCGACAAAGGACAGGACCTCTATGCTTCAGTATCCTTAGTTATCTAATGAAGATGACAATAGCAATCCTTTCTAAACATTAAATATTAGTATATACACAAGTATTCAGTGTGTGGTTTCATCATTATCAAATTCAGTACCTGGCACACGATAGGAATTCAGGTGTTTTTTTGTGTGTGCGTTAGTGAACAAATGAAAACTATTTTTTTGACTATAATGAAGTTAACTTTGTTCTTTATGCTCTAAAGAATATTTGTAAAATATACAAATTAAAGTATATTCTAAAGGTTCAATAAATGTGTGTGGTGTGTGTGCGTGAGTCCCTTGAGTTTTTTCAGTAAACTCCTATTTAGTGGCTCTCAAGTCCAGACTGCATGGTCCTGACATGTCTTGGTAAGACCCCTCATATTATCACTTTTCCTGACATGAACACTGCAAATTATATTGAATCAGTGATCTAATTTAATCCATTCTTATAAATTGGAAGTAATTGCTTTCAATTTAGTAGGATTGAATTCAGTATTAGAAATTTTGACGTTCCTTCAAATGCAGTAAAATTTAGTTCTATATGTTTTCATGTACCTATGTGTATGCCTGTGCATTTGCAGACAGAAGTGATCTTGGAGCATCGCTTGTAATCAGGTGAGTTATTTGCAGGAATTGGTAAGGGGGCATATAGTATAGGGTGTCAACGAAAGTGACATTTTCTCCTTTTTTCCCCTTCTACCTAGGGTGGAAGCAAAAGAAATAAAACTAAGGGCCTTCAAAATCGGATTTTCATTCATTCAGAAATAGTGGAGTGAAATTAAGAGTATCTAGAGAAGATTTCTATGTTATTTACTCTTGCGGTGGGGGCGGTGCATTCAGTCCTCCCAGTGATGAAGAAAGAACTGTGAGGGTGAAATGGAATACAAAATGTATTACGTTTATATTCAATCTTTCCCACTAAGTTATTTTTAGAAATGGCTAGCTTTACCAGCTTTTATGTCTCACACTGTGCTTATTCTTCTTGAATATATTAGGAACAAGAGGTGAGGCTACTTAACGAACATTTCTAGTTAATGTCTGGTAATTGTATTTGATTCTGGAGTTCAGTTTCTCAGAAGATGTAGTACTTCTGACTCTTCCCTCTGGCTTGCTCTTTGCTTTTACTTTTTCAGTATTTTCAGGAACCATTTTAGTTACCATCTTACCAGCTCTTCTTTCTTTTGAATTGAGTGGGGGTATACAGTAATTTAAGGACTCATTACATATATTAACTGTTTCTGAAATTTCCATGAATTACTATCAATGACTGCACTTTGAGTAAAATTCATAATAACAAATGAATCAAAGATAAGACTGTTGAATATTTTCTTTTTTCCATGTGAGAGCTGAATTCTTAGTGAGCTTACAAAAATCAGGGAGTTGTGAAGGTGTTTTAGAATAAATATATTACAGTCTCATAAAAATTATTCAGGAAATCAATGGAAGAGATTAAAAATAGAAGATGTTGAAAATGCTCTATGCTATGCTATGCTAAGTCACTTCAGTCATGTCCGACTCTGTGCGACTCCATAGACGGCAGCCCACCAGGCTCCCCCGTCCCTGGGATTCTCCAGGCAAGAACACTGGAGTGGGTTGCCATTTCCTTCTCCAGTGCATGAAAGTGAAAAGTGAAAGTGAAGTCACTCAGTCGTGTCTGACTCTAGCGACCCCATGGACTACAGCCCACCAGGCTCCTCCGTCCAAGGGATTTTCCAGGCAAAAGTACTGGAGTGGGGTGCCATTGCCTTCTCCGCTAAAATGCTCTACAGACATCTAAATACAAGAGATCAAATTAAGACAGAGAAGCTTTAGGGAGAATATTTGAAGCTTATCATTTCCATCTCATCTGTAAGCAGCTTTTTATCTTGTGTCTTAGGTAAGTTGCAAATCACGTGCAAGCCATAAACAAGGGCTTTTTTACCCTGAGAGAAAAAAAATGAGAGAAGGTTTTTTAGTTTTCAGTGAAGGTTTTCTCTGTTAGCATAGAGGCAGGAAGAATACTGTGTTAGACGAAGAGTTTTTGTGTTTGTAAAATGTAAACAGCTGTGTGAATGTAGTCAGTGGGTGTTCTTCATGTAATAATTTAAGCATAAATATCATTTCTTTGCAAGTGTATACAAAAAAACTGTACAAATAATAGTTATTTTGCAAAATCTTATGTAGCGTGGAAATGTGTGCATTATTGTTCAGTTCAGTTGTTGTTCAGTACAGTGCATTATTGTACCTTACAGGATTTGACTGAGGAATTAATGTTGAAATTTAAAAACTAGCAGTTTCAAGATATTGAGGACTCAGCCATTCTTAACTGAGGGATTATTTGGGTCAGGCATTAACATTTTCTGAACCTCAGTTTTCTTTGAAATGACATGGTGGTCTGCCAACCTCATGAAAATGAAATGGAAGCATATACACGAGATAATACTTCAGTTTTTGAAAATGTAAGTTTTAAAACAAACAGCTAATTTATTATACTTTAATGTTATTATATTGTAAACTGGTGTTTTTAAAATTTCTCTTTCATCTGTTACATTTAAAGGTATTTTTGTACAATTTAGAAGCTCAGTTCTGAAATATACCAAAAGGTGGCACTGTTTACATATGTATACTCTGCTTTTTGATGAAAAAAATGTTGCATGTTTTATCTGCAAATGTATTAAATTGAGGTTATATTTTTTAGGTTTAATTTTCTGTTTTGTAAATGGATTTTTAATTCATGTAAAGTTTGCTAGGACCAGGTTTCATTTTTATTTGGAAATGGTTTGGAAATTCAGATATTTAGCAATCATCTTGTAGACATAAACTCTAGTATAATCCAGTATAATTAATGATAAAACCTTGTATTAATGTGACAGCCTAATGTTTCATGGAAAACATAGTTGCTTTTGTATAGCAAAAACCATTAATTTTTTTTAAGCCTCTAAAAACTATCCAGTGATTAAAACATAACAGCTATAAATAAATGATTTGTGTGGCTTTTAGGTCATACCACATAGGTTATCCATTCTGCAGTGTTATTTTATGGTAAAAATACCTTTGAAAATTTACCAAGATCTTCCATTGCTTGAATTTCCTACTGGGAGTAGTGTGATGAAAGGAGACTCTAGATTCTATGAATAGCTTCTCTAGGTGAAGAATGCAAAAATTAAATAAAATGAATTTGACTCGGAGTGAGGATTATTTATATAATAGGATGTGGTGAATACATTTCCCATGCTATTAGGTGAAAACCTCCTGATTTTTTTTTTTAAATTCATGGAGCGTATTATATCCAATGTAGTTTATGACCCAAGAAGATAATACAACTATTAATATTATATTTTCAATGTCCAATCAAAGCTATCTTTTTTTTTTTTTTAAATATAAATAGAATTTGCCAGTGATTTTTGCTGGATGTAGACTAGCACGGGATGCTTCTGTGACTAGTAGTATGAAATGCTTGACTTTTGTTTGGGGGTAAGATCAATAAATCTAAGACGACTTCAGGTGTGGTTCCACTGTTTCCTTTACTTAAAAGTGGAAAATGTTTCCAGCCAACATAGCTTGTACATTTTGGTTTTTGTTATTTTCTTAAATATCTCTTTTTAAGGTACTAATCCTTAGAAATAGTTAACATCTTGCTCCATTAAAAACTCATCTTTATAGCTCTGACGTGATTGTCTCAGTTACTAAATGTATGTAGCTTGGGGGAAGTGAAGACATACTTGGCAGTTAGAGGGGTTCATTATGT
Organism: Bison bison bison; assembly: GCF_000754665.1. Lineage (NCBI taxonomy): Eukaryota > Metazoa > Chordata > Mammalia > Artiodactyla > Bovidae > Bison > Bison bison. The sequence continues at coordinate 6,413,539 of NW_011494846.1, forward strand.
TTATGAGAGTGTATGTGCTTATATCTAAATGTTCACTCTTATTGCTGCTTTTGCCAGTGTTACTAATATACATGTGTGATTTGTCTGAATTATTTAAAAAATGGATAATTAAAGGAGGATTTGACTATTCAGCAACTGTTTCAGTAGCTAAAAACTATCATTTAGACATTTTCTTCCAGTGGTTGACAATTTTTTTTGTGAGCTATGGAATAGTATGAAAAATTGAAGGAAAGTATTATGACACTTTAATACTTCAGAGCCCATACTCTTAGGAAATTCTTATTGTAGAGATTAATAGTGTCTTAATTATTCAGCAAGAGACAGATCTGTTTTTTAACCTAGTCTTTTAATATATGTAAAACTTGTGGGTTTGGTAAATAACAGATTATTTTCATAAATGACTTTGGGTTTACAGATTTGTTGTAAGTTAGAGCAAAAATGCACTCATAATAACTTAAAAAAATTGTTTCTGTACATGAAACTGAGAGACAGCTAAGTGTCCCCAAAATGCTTTCAATAGGTTCCCATCTACAGCCCTTCCCCAGGTTCCCCATAGCTTCAGATGTGCTTCTCAGGATAAGAGCTGAAGTAATAAAATGTCATATTATACAAGCAGTTTTTTTTTTCCCTAAATAATGCTTGTGATTAAAAGAAATCCAGTCAATCAGCATTGTATATCTGTATGAAAAAAAAGATCCATCATACAAATTTTGTTTGGCTCCTTTAGATGCCTTCATAATGTGCTAATTTATGCTGCTGGTCTAACGGTATGACCCTTCCCTGTGGCCTAGATATGTAAATCTGTTATAGCTTTTTAATTTCAGTCATCTGTGTTGGTTGAATATGCTTGTTAGTCCACCATACCACTCACCGGTCTATGTCAGAGACTGGAAAAGAACAAGAAAAATGAATCTCAGAATCGGTTTCTTTAAGCATGCATTAGTAATGAAGGAAATTACAAAATAGACATAATTTTAATAAGACTGTTACATCTGAACATTCATTGAAAATAGTAAGTACTCCAAGTACTGTCAGCTTTTAATTAGGAAAGGGAATTGGATCATTGGTTTTATTAAGCAGAGGCTTATCAACATCTTTTTATTTTTTAATTTTTAAAAATGTCAATGAGAAAATATCTCAAGAGTGAAAAACAGACATCATAGACAGTTTCTAAGAAGTCAACCATTTTATTATGCTTCTTTCCTATTCTGTGAACTTTGAGGGTCATGTATCCTCAAACACCAATAGTAGAAAAATACTACCTGTGGTTGAAAATTGCAAGACCTTATGATGAATATGCAGTGAGGATGACCAAGGCTTAAAATATGGGTGAACTAAAATATTTAAAAAGTGTTAAAAATTTCATAGTAAACAATGTATATGACTTAAACATAAGTAATTCAACTTACCTATTCTTCTTCATTCAATGAGAATTACAAAGTATTTTTATTCTTTCTATTCTTTCTGTGAAAAGTATTCTAGGGGGGATTACTTTTCCTTCTATTATTTAGCCCTTTATCTGAAAGTGTAATGCCCCTGTAGCTTTGCCTTGGAATTTTTGTCCCCCAGTTTTGGTTCTTGTCATAATCTGAAAGACACTGATCAACTCAGATGCTTGAACAACGTGGGGTGATTTTTAAATACGCATACTCAGCATCACTGAGTAAGTATTTCTCATACCTCTCTGAGCCTGTGACTCCTTGTCTCTAAAATGGGTTATGGGTTGTTGTGAAAATTAATAAATGGTTGATAAAATGTTAGCTTTTATTATATTAAGTATTTAATAAAGAAAATTCACCATTATGTTTTAAATTCGAGTCTCTGCAATGAACTGGTAACTTAATGAAATTTAATTTAAACGTGTTTAATTTACTGTAATCTATTTAAATATCTTTTAAAGTATTTCTCTTGCAGATCTTTTTCTTATGGTGAGTGTTAATTAGGACATGAGGCTAGTATATTGAAGTAATGTATAATAAATGTCTTCTTTGGGGAACCAGCGAGGCAGAATGGGGTGATTTCATGGAAGGAATTAAGAGATTAGAAGTTGGGAGATTGGAGGTCTTGCTTCTGAGATGACATGGATTATCAGGGAACTTATTTATCTTTTCTTTGGCTTTCCCCCTTGTTTTTTTTTTAAAGTTTTTTACTTTGGGCTGTGTTTTTGTTGTTCAGTCGCTCAGTAGTGTCTGACTCTGCAACCCCATGGACTGTAGCTTGCCGGGCTTCCCTGTCCTTTACTAGCTCCTGGAGTTTGTTCAAACTCATGTCCATTGAATTTTGATACCATCCAACCATCTCATCCTCTGACATCCCCTTCTCCTTCTGCCTTCAGTCTTTCCCAGCATCAGGGTGTTTTCCAGTGAATCTGCTCATCACATCAGGTGGCCAAAGAATTTCAGCTTCAGCGTCAGTCCTTCCAATGAATATTCGGGGTTGATTTCCTTTAGGATTGACTGGTTTGATTTCCTTGCTGTCTTTGGACTGTAGTTGATAGTGTATACATACATAGGCTTCCCAGATGGTGCTGCTGCTGCTGCTAAGTTGCGTCAGTCATGTCCGACTCTGTGTGACCCCATAGACGGCAGCCCACCAGGCTCCCCCGTCCCTGGGATTCTCCAGGCAAGAACACTGAGTGGGTTGCCATTGCCTTCTAGTGGTAAAGAACTCTCTTGCCAGTGCAGGAGATGTAAGAGATGCGTCTTCGATCGCTGGGTTCGATCCGTGGGTCAGGAAGATCCCCTGGAGGAGGGCATGGCAACCCACTCCAGTATTCTTGCCTGGAGAATTCTACGGATAGAGGAGCCTGGTGGGCTACAGTCCACGGGCTCGCAAAGAGCTGGACACGACTGAAGCCACTGAACACAGGCACATAGTGTTAGTTTCATTACACCATATGCACATATCTTTTTTTTACTTTTTAATTCTCATTTGTGAAATAACACATTTTGATGCAGAAATATGAGGGGCGAGTGGACAGATCATGTTTTTTCACTTTCTTTGTCTCACTTTGAAAGAGGTAAAGCTTCAGGTTAAGTACCAGGTGTGAAATCCTTCTAATTCCATTCCTCCTCATCCCGTCTCCCTCACCACACCTCCAAATCAGGCTTTTTCCTTAACACACTATTACCACCAAGATCATCTTTATCTCTGCTTATAGCACTCATTAGCTTCTAGAGTTATTTGTTTACATGTCTTTCTCTTATAAAACTGAACTTGAGTACAGAGATAGCCCTTGTTTCTTGTATTCTTGGTACCAGTTACCATATTTGGCCTATAATAAACACTCAGTTCATGTTTGTTGAATGAATTTATATCAATATTCATGTCATTCATGAGAAATGGGTCAAATTTACCTAGTGATACTATGAAGTACAGAGGTGGTTTCTCATTTTCGTTGCCCTTTCTTTTACTATTAGGTGTAAACCACCGATGGTTTCTTAACCACCTGAAAGAATTAAATTTAGCATTTTTTTTAGGTCAAGTAGTCTTAAGTTTTTGAGACCATTTAATGAGCCTGACCATAGTAAGGGGCCTTCTTGGTGCATTACAAATGCTGTGATTCATGGGGACCTTAAGCATAGATTTCCTGCCTGAAATGACTGAACAGAATAGACACATTGTTCTTTGTTAGTTTCCTCAATTGGTTCTTTTAATTTTCCTGTTCCTACTGGTGATACCTTAAGGCATCTGGCCAGTGCTGAGTATTTCTTCCTGACTCATCATTTCTTCTGCCACCTGCCAAAGACATGCTTTTACTTTGGTCAAGAACATCTGGGGCGAGTTAGATTTCATCATGGTGTAGGTTATGGAGCACCTGAGAAATCTAAGCATGTTGTGCTAATTAGCATTGACTGGCAGCCACTAGAATGCTTAATTCTGGTGGTTTGCTTTGTAAACCTAAAGGTGTTATAGAGGATGGAAAAATCCTTTATCGGAGTATGAAACTAGCTGCTAAGTTTGAATGCTTGCCCCCACTCCCAGTATGGTTTTTACATTGTGTGACGTTCCTGTAGATTATACTTACTTTTTTATAATCCTTCAGGATCGTTAGAATTTGTTTCCTCAGGTATATTTAAATCACCCCTTTTAAAGATAATTTAGAAAAGAGGACACTGAGGGTTAGTGATTAAAAAGGAAGAAAAATGGCTCCTAGATCGTTTGTAGAGACTTAACCTTTCACCCTGGAAGAGAGAGATAGTTTGGGGCCCTAGTGCTTATCATCTTTTATCTGAGAGATGCGACGAAGCTGAGGGATGTGCTGGAGGGTCCCTGGGACCTCTTGGGACCCCTCCCTGCAAACGGGAATCTGTTGGAATTCCCAGAAAGAATCTATTGGACTTGTAAATGTTTGGATACATCTTGAGTATGCATTTTATCTGCTGCAAGTCAAAAGAAGTTTACTCATATTTGAATTAAACCATAGAAAGGAAATCCTGAATTTTCTCGGAAGCAGGGGAGGTTCAGTTCAGTTCAGTTGCTCAGTCGTGTCCAACTCTTTGCGACCCCATGAATCACAGCACACCAGGCCTCCCTGTCCATCACCAACTCCTGGAGTTCACCCAGACTCACGTCCATCGAGTCAGTGATGCCATCCAGCCATCTCATCCTCTGTCGTCCTCTTCTCCTGCCCCCAATCCCTCCCAGCATCAGAGTCTTTTCCAATGAGTCAACTCTTCGCATGAGGTGGCCAAAGTACTGGAGTTTCAGCTTTAGCATCATTCCTTCCAAAGAAATCCCAGGGCTGATCTCTTTCAGAATGAACTGGTTGGATCTCCTTGCAGTCCAAGGGACTCTCAAGAGTCTTCTCCAACACCACAGTTCAAAGCATCAATTCTTCGGCGCTCAGCCTTCTTCACAGTCCAACTCTCACATCCATACGTGACCACGGAAAAACCATAGCCTTGACTAGATGAACCTTTGTTGGCAAAGTAATGTCTCTGCTTTTGAATATGCTATCTAGGTTGGTCATAACTTTCCTTCCAAGGAGTAAGCGTCTTTTAATCTCAGGGCTGCGGTCACCATCTGCAGTGATTTTGGAGCCCCCCAAAAATAAAGTCTGACACTGTTTCCACTGTTTCCCCATCTATTTGCCATGAAGTGATGGGACCAGATGCCATGGTCTTAGTTTTCTGAATGTTGAGCTTTAAGCCAATTTTTTCACTCTCCTCTTTCACTTTCATCAAGAGGCTTTTGAGTTCCTTTTTACTTTCTGTCACAAGGGTGGTGTCATCTGCATATCTGAGGTTATTGATATTTCTCTCGGCAATCTTGATTCCAGCTTGTGCTTCCTCCAGTCCAGCGTTTCTCATGATGTACTCTGCATAGAAGTTAAATAAGCAGGGTGACAATATACAGCCTTGACTTACTCCTTTTCCTGTTTGGAACCAGTCTGTTGTTCCATGTCCAGTTCTAACTGTTGCTTCCTGACCTGCATACAAATTTCTCAAGAGGCAGATCAGGTGGTCTGGTAGAGAACCTGAAAAGTACAGTCTTTGTCATTTCGAACTAAAAGTTAAATGTCACTATTCTTTTCTTTTAGTGTGATATCTTCATTAGATTGTAGTAAATTTTACAGATATTGATAGGGGCTTCTGTGGGTTCTTTTTCTACCTTTGGTCTCCCTGTCCTGTCTTCCAGTTAGATCTTAAATTTCTTCCAAATTTATTATTCTCCTGCTATGGGAATCTTTAGAAACATTAGCCCCCTGACTGGGGAGGGTCTACATTGCATCTGTATTTCTTAATCTCTAGAAAGATTTATATTGAGTAAAGAATAAGTATTAAAGGTGGTAGAACAAGAAAAAACTCGATGTTAAAGCAGCATCTAGTGTGTTAAACTCTGCAAGGCTGACCAACTTGCCATGTCATCTTAGCCAAGCCATTTAATCTTTTTGGGTTTCAGTATACTTATATCTAAAATGAGTGAGTTGAACTCCAGTGTTCTCTGGTTCTTTATAAATTCATTTATTCATTAGATATTCATCATGTGCCTATGGTGCTGTGTATTCATCAGTGAACAAGACTGATACAGTCTCTTCCTTGTAAGAAGGCTTCTATTTCTCCTGTCTCTGCTGACCTGTCTTTCTCCCCGTTCTTCGCTTATCTCATACTTGGGTGGATAATGAAGAAATGAAGCAATGTGAGGTGATGAGTTACAAATTTGGAGACCCTGTTTATTTATGTACAGAATGGAGCAGTGTTTTTTTTGGTGGGGGGACAACTTGTAAAGAACATAGTTTGTATATATTTAAAAGGTTATTAAAATGAAGTGAGTTATCTGCTAGTGGAAATGATGGGGTGACTTAGGAGTGAGAGAACTGAAAGATTGCTAGAGAATGATCTTGTTTGAGTTTTGGTGTGCCAGTTATAAATGGGATAGATTTATCCCTGGTGTTGAAAAGTAGTTTAAGAAGTGAGTTTTTGGTATATTTACTCATGCCTAAGGTCAGATGTAATTTTTTGGGGTGGCAGAGGAGTGGGCGGATCTCCTTGGTTTGAATCAGCTCTAATATCTTGAGCTTTATGCCTTTAGTTGGAGAACTGAATTTGTCTCAGAAAAGGGGGAAACAATTTGAATAGAGTTAATTGAAATGAATGGAGTAAATTTTTACTTAATTAAGAAATACACTGAGGCATCCAAAATGAAGGAAACTCCTATATTTGGCTTCTGCATCTGAAGTGATCCTCTAGTCTGTGTAGATTGGTTCAAGAGCATTTTACTCTCTTGAAGGCAACCAAGTTAGCTTCACAGAATTTAAAACTCTGGCTTTTCCTGAGATACTGACGAAGGCTGCTAAATTTATTGGTTATTAGGGAACGAGAGTAAGTTCAATTTTCTCCAGACTTGTGACAATTAGAGGTTGGTTCTAGCATATCTAATGCTTCAGTTTCAAGGCTCCCTCTATTTGAGAGCTGTTTTGGGGAGATAACCCTGTAACACATACATTTTAATGAGTACATTACTTTTACCACCTGCTGAAGTCGACTTGGAGTGACTACTGACCTGAAGTGAATGCCTGTGTTCAATATTAATATGGCATGTCTGGATCCAGACAGCAATCTTTCATTTTGACATGCACATAGTCAAAGTAAATTAATGTTTAAAATGTGAACACTTTAAGTTCAGCCAGTGTGTGCATTCCATAATAATCCTTCAGAAGCAGTTTACATAGAAATGCTGAGTGCTTTCTTATACTTTATTTATCATATGTATGGGTCCACATTGCAGTATTTGTAACAAGATTTATCCACTGCTATTTTTTGTGACTCGTCTTGAGGTGGCTAAAGAAATTAATTATTTTAGGATTTAGTCTTTGCATGTTTTAAATAAAATTACACTATTTTTAAAAGATATTTCTGGCAAGACAAGTAGTCTAATTTCAGTTATTTTTTTTTTTTTAAACTAAGCTAGTTCCTTCCTTTATTTCTGCTCAAATCACACATTTTTGAAAGTATAGTAATATCTAGCAAACGTTTGTGTAATAAGGATATTGCTGGAGGATTTTTCTCTTCTTCCTTACGTACCATTTTCTAACCTTGCTTATATTGGTTAAAAAAACATTCATGGCAGATGTAGTAATGGGAAAATTATATTAACATTTAAGTATTAAATTAGCCTGTAGCCAGTCTCCTACTAATATGATGACATTTAGTGAGTTCAGGATTTTAAGGACCACGTTGTGCAACTCATTGTTACACATTTCCTGTTTGCCTTTTTAAAAAAGTATGTTCGATCTGCCTTTTCAGATGGAAACTTTCCATTGTGGAATACAATATTCTTATTTTACCTTGCTTGTCACTGTTTGCTGCTTATGTATTAAGAATATGTGTATACATATTTACACACAAGTAACAAAACGTGTGTGTATATACATATGTGACCATATATACACATTTACTATACACACATTCTTAATACATAAGTAACACACACTGACAAGCAAGGTAAAATAAGACACACATAAGCACACTTAGTGACCATAATGGAAATAGTATGTGACTGGCGCCGTCTGCAAACAAGACAGTTTTCATAACACTTTTACAGTTTAATTTCAAAGAAGAATCTCAAGTTATATTTATTAGCAAACATATTTCAGTTAGCGAGCTTTTCATCCTTTAGAAAGATGGCAGATGGAAGTGAACCTAATATGTGTTTAAAGAAAATACACTGCATTTGTTTTAAATTCTATTTCTTAGAATCAGCCTCATGCTTTTTATTTTGTCTTAGAGTTGTAATAAATGGCATACTTTTGCTGCAAATATCAAAATTAGGTTTCTGCTCTGTCTTACAGAATTTTCTGTTCAGAAATAAATCATTTAGTTTAGGGTATAGATCATCAAATAACAGCTGTTAGACTACGCTTTTTTAGTACAGTTTTAGTGTCCTGGATCTTGGATATTCCTCCATCAGAAAATTATGTACATTTACCCATGATCCAGTGGGTTTAGTTCAGACTTGGAATCACTGTACGGAGAACACCTATTGTTTCCTGTGAGTGATGTGTGCCCTACAGACCTGACCTTTGACCTTTGTGACCCACTGCTCTTCCAGTGATCATGGATCTGCCCTGATTCAAGCACAGTCTTTCACTGGGGCCTGTTTTCAGTTCTTGTGTGTGACGGCTGGCTGGCAGAATTAAACATCTGCTTTGTGGCTGTGGAAGGCAATGTGACTAGCTGGCTTATACTGGGTTCAGATTTATAGCACTGGCTTGATGAGTATTAGGCTGTCACTACCTGAGTTAAAACTAGCTGTGGATAAATTGTCTTATACCATATGAACATGCTCATATCTTTTTGTTCTGCTGCATGAGGAATTTTTGTCCCTCTGTAAGGTTTTGTAAGAGGTTTTGTATCTGAGTTTGGATTCATTGAGAAGTCAGTATTTTAGCACCGCCTCTTTCCCAGTCAGAGACTTTGTGAGTGACTTCTACAAAAAAGAGACTGTATAAGATTATATGATCAGGCCTGTTAGTCCTGATCTGACTTTTTATTTGCTTATTTTATAATTTTCTACAAAAAAAAAAAAAACTCAGCCATATTCTACCTCTAGAAAGGATGAGTATAGCTGGAATATATGTACATGTAGGTTTTTATGGAGGGTTAGACATCTGTACAAACACATTATAGAGGAAGTGCATTTTGTTGAAGTAGTAAGATCTCTCAGAAGTAAGAGGTATGAAGGCCATGGAAGTCTTGGACTATTTTGTTGGAAGCTACCTTATACTTCCATCGACAGATGATGAGGCAGATATTTTCTTTGGTGAAAAGTAGTTCACAACAAACTCCGATATCCACCTCTTGCAGCTTTATGGACTTAATTCAGAGGGCTGGTTACTGAGAGCAAAATATGTGCATGATTACATATAATCAAGGTTAATTTTTATCAAGGGTCACCATGTTTTCGCCATGGTCTGACAGTCATGACCTACATTACAAGAGCCCTGTGGGTCTGTCTGGTGTATTTTTGCTTGATGTCTGGGTATTTTATTTCAGATGCTTGTCAGTTTCATTATATATTATTGTTTGTGGCTCTTGCTAGATTTTCAGGTATACCATAAAAACAGTGCTCTTTGCAATTAGATTGTCATGAGGGAGCTTCTGTTTATGGTATGTAAACACTCTTTAATCTTGAAGGATGAGTAATTTGGAGGCCTTTTTCATTTGGTTTTGTGTTATATTCACTAGGTAGATTATTTTGAAATAGAACAGACTTTAGTTCTACAACCAAGATTCCAGAATTGATTCAGTTAATTCATTCTTAACTCTACTTGGGGAAAACATTTTGGAGTTTTCAATTCAAATGCATTTTCCTTGCTTAAGAAAAATCCAGATGAGTAGTTTATTTCACAGCTAGCAACTAAGTTGAATTTATAAGTCAGAAACTTACAAATATTTTCCCCTTTTGCCAGTACAAAAGGAATGGTAAATAGTGTTTTTAAAAAATGTGATTTAGGACATTTTGGTGATTCAAAAGACAAGCCTTAATGGCTGTTAAAACTGGGTATTTGGTTTTGTAGCTTGAAATCATATTTAATTTTGGCCGTATCTATCTTAGAAGTTTAAAGGATAAACAGTTCAAACAGTAAGAAAAAAGCAGTTTGTGTTTTGTCAGTTTTCAACTTTAGATATCAGTAAATCATTGCTGTAGCCTTCTTTATCTTTTGTTTGCACAAAAAACCTGTTAGAATTATGTCTGAGGGGACCATCTGCTGTGGTTCCCAGTCTTGTCAGTGTGATAAGGGATAAGCTGTATAAACAGGGGCAGCAAAAAAAAAAAAAAAAAAAAAGAAAGAAAAAAAAAAAGCAGACTGCTTTTAGGAAGGGAAAAGTATGGTGTGGGTTTAATTTTATAATGTATCCATAGAAAGTCATAGGATTTTGCTCATAGTCTATCGGGATTGAGGGTGTAATGTATTTATTTAGAAACCACAGGTCCATGTTATTTGAATGGCTTATCTTCACGTTAATATTATATCTTCCTTTTTGATTACAGAGTTCCTGTTTTGGAGGTCAGGCTTGTATAAGTTCTTTGGAAATATTTCACTATAACTCTTGACATTGCAGTATTTTCCAGGTTGTCTGTTCAGTTTTTGTTTTTTTTTTTTTCCCCCTAGCTGTTAATTTTTCTCTGCGTTGAATCATCAGAAATCATCCTATTCCTTTCTCATTTGCCATGAAGTCATGGTGCTTCATAAGGAATAAGCCAGTCATTTCCATGGCAACACACTATCAAAACATCGCAAATCTGTCTTGTCCCTTACCTTTAAACTCTCAAGTGCAGGAAGAAGGAGGTGTGTAAGCAGTGGCATTATTCTTAGAGCATATTGGATTACAGAAGGGTTGGAGGAAGGAGAGGAAAGTCATTTTAAAAAATTAATCTCAAAAGTACTTTAAATTTACTTTGTTATACATACGTGGTGTGTGTGTGTGTATGGTTGACTTTATTTTGAATCAAACATTTTTTTTTTTTAGAATGGAAAAATGAAGTTTCTAAAAAACTAACTTGAGACTGGTCATTTAGTGTCTATGAGAACAGCAAAAGAAGAAAAAGTAACTGAGTTGTATTATCCATGTAAACATATTAGTCACTCCAGTCAAGAAAAGTCTGCCTTTGCTTAAAGGCTCAATCTAGCACATTCTCATCCATCATTTCGGCTTAAGGCAGTATTGTTTCAGCAAGAGAGTGGCACCTTGAACTTCACAGTGAGTTCCAGAATTTTGTCAGTTTTTTTTTTTCCGCTGATGGGAGGAGCTAGTGAGATGATTTGATTACCACTTGTTTATGGAATAGGAGGATAATGAGTGTTGAATCATTACTGAATCATTACGAACCCCCTGTTGCAGACTTGTGCTGTGTCTTCTCCAGCCCTTACTGTAGAGTCTATCTGCTGTATTCCCGCAGTCAGTTGGCACCCCTGACTATCCCTCCTATTGGATGGCAGGCACTTAGGAGGCAGGAGCTTGTTTTTCTCTCGGTGAATGTTAGCAAGTGTTCAGTAAACATTTGCTTACAGAATAGAGATCACAATGAATGGAGTTAGTTGTTTATGATAAACTATTTTTTTTCCTATGGCAGGTATATATACTCCCACTTTTTTTTTTTCTGTGGATATATAAAATGAAGTTGGAATATGTCCTACACCCCAGGCCTAACACACAGCCGTCACTAGAGAAATCTTAGCCTGTCTCCTCTCCCATTCACTTCCACATCTGACTAGCTAACCCTGGCATCTCTAAGTTGTCTGTCGTGGGATAAGCAGCTGCTGGTGGGGAACGTTTTCAAAGTCTACAGGCACTACTTGGCGGATTGCATTAAATTTTTTTCATTACAAAATACTCGACAGAGAAAAAGAGTTAAAAGAATAAGGCACAGAACAGCCATGTACTCCCAACCCAGATTTAGAAACAAATGCTGTCTATACAGTTGCAGCTCCCTTACGTATAGGGTAGAGATTAGGTGGGAGTCTATTTTTCATTCTCTTTCTGCGTATTTTCTCCAGAAAAGCTCCAGCCTTCAAAGGAAATCTTCCCCCTCCTCTGTGCTTTCAGAGTACTATACTCCAGGCCTCTGAACCCAGTATATTATGACCATCTGTTCAGATGTCTGTCAGCTCTGCCCGACTGGGGCTCACCTTTGTATTCCCAGCAAGCACACAATGACCGGGATGGAATAGGTGCTCAGTAAGTGCTTGTTGAGTGAACGAATGAATGAATAGGTGCAATTCTTTCCTCACAAACACCATTTTAATGTAGGATTCTGTTCTGTTCTGCAAACTATTTCCTTGTCTAGGCCATAGTTATAGGGCTTTGCTGCTCTGATTTGAACAAATTGAATTAAACATAAAATCCTGTGGAACAGATGCATTTACAAGTCTCTGCTCACACAGCTGCTTGCCTATTTAATAAAAACGTTGCTGTTTTGATTGAGTATTCATAGTCTTTCTTTCTGTTAACTCTGTTAGCATCGTGGTGTAAGCAGAGACAGCAAACTCTGCGTTGAGTGGAAGAATGAGCCAGTGATCAGAACTGAGAGAGACAATAGGAGATGGATGAGGTGTGCTGTTACTAGAAAGCACAGATGCATATATTTGTTCTTCGTGGACCATAACTCGTTAAGTTTTGACCCTAAATTTCACAATTCTTTTAGTTTTCCTTCTCCTAAATCACCTATATAACTTCCCTAACTCTCAATTACAAAGAGGTATTTGCTTTTTAGTAAAAAATTCAGGTATAATTTATGTCCAATAAAATATACAGGTCTTAAGTGTTCAGTTCGATGAATAATTCCCATTTTGTGTATCCATGGTCCAACCACCCAAAGAAGATGGAGACCATTTCCTTCATCCCAGAAAATTTTGTTGTGCTTCTTTCCCATCCATCCTCCCTTTTCCTTCCCATCTGTAGCAGCCAGTTTCTGATATCTCTGCTTGTTCTTGGGAGACATATAAACAAAATCATATGATATGTACCCTTTTGTGTGTGGCTTCTTTTACTCAATGTTTCTGAAATTCATATTTTTGCATATACAAATTATATTTGCTTCTGATAACAAAATGTGTACACTCACAACCAGATAAAATTTTATTTTTACCTGAAGCCGAGAGATTGAACAATGCTTTTTCAGGAGCATTGTTAATAGAATTAATGACTACAACTCACATTGATGGAGTGCCAGCCCTTATGCTAAGTTCTTTGCACACATTATCTTATTTAGTTGAGTTCTGTGGTTGTGTGTTTATTTAGTCCTCTGTGGCAGACCTATTTGATGGAAGTCTTGACATCTGATGAAGGACTGTCTTGTGTTGTAAAATTCTAATTGTTTTCCTCAGGACCAAGCAATGTTTATGGCAGGTGTTGATGACCTAAAAGACGAACCAAGAGCAGGAGCATAAAAGGGCAATGGACGAGTGGCACTGGGTAGGAAAGAAAGCCGTGCGGTAGCTCAGTTTAGATTCCCCTGACATGGATGCAAGGAGATAGCCTTTGTATCTGTGAAAAGTTGTTGTGTTAAGACTTTTTAAAGGTGCTTGTAATAACACAGTGCCCTTCTTTTTGTTGAGGATTTTCAGTCCAGCTTTGAGTTTTCATGTCGGTTTTGTTTTGCTTGCACTTACGTAATGCCTGCCGTGTGCCAGACGCTGACCTAACTGCTTTACATGTATTCTCACAAGTGTGCGAAGTGGGAACTTTTTCTTCTTCATTCCTGTTTTGCATGTGAGGCTGCTGAAACACTGAGAGGCTAAAAGCCTGGACCAAAGTCACGTGAGTCATAACGGTGAGCTGGGGTTCCTACCCTGGCCGGCTGGTTTCAGAACCCACACTGCTTTTAGTCACTAAAGTATAAGCCACAGTCCCCCAACCAGCTTCTTCCTTTTGCTTGACCTTGGTGGTGATACTGGCTGAGTCTTGGGTTAGGGAGAATTGATAATATTTATACAGAGGTAGTGATTGGAACTTAAATTAAGACTTGTGTAGTCCATGAAATAGTGCCTCTTTAAGCCTTTATGCACAGAGGATTGATACTTCTCAGCTATTTGTCTGTACACCCTGTGGGTGAGAGACTCAGAAGATTCGTTGTAGGGAAGGTCTCTGAATAAATGTATGTGTGTGTTTTCTCAGTCATTGGCAGTTGAAAGTAGTATACCACCACATGGGGTCTTGTGCTCTGAAGGATTGGACACATCTGCACTAGGTCCTTGACATTTGTGAACTTAGCCTTCAGGGTGTCAATTATTTTCAAGCACCCACAAAGTCTATGACATTTGGTAGTTAGTTATGAGAATACTATCAGTTTTGTCGTTGTAGGAATTAGCTGTCAGGAGGCGGGATTATAATATCTAGTCCTTCGGTTAGTGAGCCCAGCAGAGGTTCCCGCCTGTCTTGTGATGATCGTGAATGTGGGAGGACCTCAGCACCCATCCATTGGCCATGTCAAGGGGGCGCTGTTGCCACTCGGGTCCAGACCGGCACAGATTTCTTCCCTGGACTCAGGCCCTCAGTGTTACTTTCGCCCCCTTGTCACTTATGGAGCAGTTACTTTTTACTCCTGTTTGGTCTTTAAAGATGAAATCCCTTAATTATTTATTGTGTCTGCCCTCTCCAGGTTGTAACAGAGACTGTTCATGGCTGTCACCTTTCTCAGCTGTGGGTTCAAGCGTTCAGGACAGTACTTTCCCTTTTTCACTGTGCTGTAACTCTTGTATCTCTTCTTCAACTCATGGTTGGGTTGGCTTCACTGACATTTTTTTCTCTCTCTAATTTTTTTCATCTTAAAATACATTATTAATTTTTGCAAGAGAAGCCCAGGTGTTTTTTCAGCACAGCCTTCAGAACCTTAGTAGCACCTTAATGCTGTAGATCATTTCTTTGCTTCCTACTAACTTGGATCTTCGGACTTTGTGGAAACCTGGAATGGGGTTATTATAATACACATTTTTCATTTTTCAAAGTCATACTTACATTTCACTGTACTGTTATTTGGGGATAAAAGGTCATCTCACATTTGTATCTTAACAAATATACCATATATCCTTTCTGGTAGAGATTATTTCAAATTCACAATTCTTTTGTAAAAGAATATTTTATCCATATACTGACTCATGAGATATACTGCCTGTGTTTGGTTTGGTAAACAGGCCAACTTACAATTCTTGAAATTCTTAGGAGTTGTTTTCATTGCAGCTGTGCAGTGGGTACTTAACTGTGTAAAAGATACTGAGGTTTGTGTTGTGGGGGGTTCAGAGATGAAACCTTATCTTCCATTCTTACAAAACATTCATCCTTTTTTAAAAGTTGAAAGGTGTTAATGTTTTGGGCAAACCAAATATAAATTCCTTTTGTTAGAGTATGGGTAAAATTTTGAAGAACAATTCTATACATAATAAATTATTAATTTATCACAAATTTCATTAACCCTCATTTTTAATGCTCTTCCTTATTCCTTTAATGCTGTTCCTACATTAATGAAATGTAGGTATTAAAGTGACCCATGTAGTGTGACAGTTAGTAATGGCGGCTGCTGTAGCTCCTTCAGAACTGAGCAGATTACAGCCAGTGTGAAGTGCCTGCAGTGGTCTTGAAGTACAGTCTCCAGTTTGGGTATTATTTTACTTATGATTTATACCAAATATCATGAAAAAGGCACGTTTTGCCTTTTTCAGTGAAGTACAAGTCAGTAAACAACCTTTAGCACCCTAGTTTTGGTTTAGCTATTCATGGTAATATCGAAAACGTGCTTAGCTTTTACTGTATGCTAGGCATTACTCTGCGGAGAAGGTAATGGCACCCCACTCCAGTACTCTTGCCTGGAAAATCCTGTGGACAGAGGGGCCTGGTGGGCTGCAGTCCATGGGGTTGATAGGAGTCGAACACGACTGAGCGACTTCACTTTCACTTTTCACTTTCATGCATTGGACAAGGAAATGGCAACCCACTCCAGTGTTCTTGCCTGGAGAATCCCAGGGACAGGGGAGCCTGGTGGGCTGCTGTCTGTGGGGCTGCACAGAGTCGGACACGACTGAAGCAACTTAGCAGGAGGCATTACTCTTCGGAGAAGGCAATGGCACCCACTCCAGTACTCTTGCCTGGAAAATCCCATGGACGGAGGAGCCTGGTGGGCTGCACCTATGGGGTCGCACAGAGTCAGACATGACTGAAGCGACTTAGCAGCAGCAGCAGCAGCAGCAGCAGCAGCAGCAGCAGGCGTTACTCTGAATGTTAATGCATGGTTTTCCAAAAAGTAATACTAAATCTTTCTGGGAAAATAGAACAAAGCTGTCTTGCAGAACCTGGGTTTGAAAAGCCTAGCACTATATCCCCAGCTCCTTTTTTTAGGGGAAAAAAAAATGTGCTTACAGATGTATAAATTGTATGAATATATATTCAAATGTAGACACACTGCAATTTTCTAATTCATGTATGTAATGCATAAAATGCTATTTCTTTCACAAGACATTTTATATCAACCTTTTCATTTATGTGAAGTCAGTTTTAACATGTTGCTTAGCTATTGAATGAATCTGTGAGATATACTGCTGCGGGTTGAGGGAAATGATTTTAAAAATGAAAAGATTGGGTCTTTGTCCTTATTTTTTTCAATTTTTGCAGGTGGCAAATATGTATGATTTCGATATAAAGTGATGCCCTTGTTTTCCCAGTGAGTAGGTTAAGTAAAGTGTTATGACTAACTGGAATATATAAAGTTTAGGAATGCAGATGAAATTGTCACATATCCTTATATTAAGTTATACATGTGTGCTTTAAAGTTGCATCGTGTGAAGTAGTTTTTAAATGTTGCTTTCCTCCCCTGGCTTTTCATGAAGCAATTTAAACACTTCCAGGGCATCATGAACATAAGGGTTTTTTCTCTCTCCTTAAATCACTTTGAATTGTCTGACAGTTTGACTTTACTTCCATTTGACTTGTTTGAAATCCAACATATTTTGAGTCTTTGAGGTCCCTGGAAATTTTCTCTGTGGTGCCCGTTCTCATAATTAAAGGACAGTTGGTTTTGTCTTTCCTCTTGGAGAAGCATATATGTTGATCTCTAAAGTGTAACCACTTACTATAATGCTTTGTAAAAATTTGTCTTTGAAGGACTTGTTTACAGTGAAATCAAATACTTGCCAGTATCAGGTTATATCCTTAGGAGTTAAATCAGGCTTAAATCCTTTACAGCCCTTCTGACCGGTTCAGGTGACTGATTCAGGCGACTTCCCTAGGCTTCCAGGGATCCTGTTACTTGGGGTAATGTCTACTTGAAGTGATACTGTAACTCACAATAAGGGGATGGAGAGAGTAAGAGCCGAAGTAAAAAAGAAAGACTTGATATGGACTGAATAGGAATATGAAACAATTTTCTCTTCTGAGGGATAATTGTTCTAGGAAAAATAAACCATACCTTTGCATTTGGGCATTTTTTTTTTAATAGCTATCTAACACCTAGTAGAGAGAGTGGATAGCTATATTTTAGCCCACTTTTTTCTTACTGTACTGTCACCATTGCATACTTGCTTTTCCTTGCCATGAATTTAGTTCTTTTTACCTGATCTTTATGTTTTTTGGTTTCATATTATCTTGTTAGATTTTTTCCCCTCATCAGGTGAAGAACCATTTATCACTATTGATGTCTTCAGGATCATAAATACCTGTAACTCTTATTTGGGGCATTAGAATAATGTTCTATTGGCTAAGATTCTACCAACTTGACCTCTAGTACATGTTGATATATTTCTGGAATGAACGTTCCTGTGATCCATCCTTGCACACCAGAACTTTAATATTTGAATTCAGACCTGTGCAGTACAAAAAGACAAAATACGCTTTTAAAATATTTGCATGATAATCTAAAGAACAAAAACATTTAGTGGGAGTGGTGGTAGAATGTTTCCAGGATCAACACTTGAGTGCTGTAGGAGAAAAAGAAAATTATTTTAATGGATGGCAGGTGGTAGAGTTGAAAAACAGGTTTTTTATAATGGAAATGCTAAGAGTCTTAGCTATAGTGAATGGTATTGTTACACTAGATATAATAGATGTATTGCATTATCTTATCTAATCAGACACTTTTGTTAGTCAAAGCGTCCCCCCATTAGTTTCAGCATGCTTATTGCAGAGAATGATTCCTCTCAACAATTTGAACTACTTACAAAATTTTTAAAAGACTGAGGATATTATTTTATCTTTGTCAAGTTTTAACAGATTTAATAAGCCTACATTTATTTGGTTAGAAAAATACTGCGTTATGCTAGGAAAGCAAGTATAGGAAGCAAGCTAGATGTAGTCCAGATGAGAGGGGATATGACTTTGCCCCTTTAATGAACATCAGTGATGGTGATTGCTTTTTTTTTTTTTAATGTTATTACTCCTATTTAACATATGATTTGTTTTCAGTGCCCTTACTCTTAGAAAAGGGCTCAGGAAATTGAATTACATTTTATATAGTTAATTTCTAATATTGTTCAAATTTTGTATAATTTCTGAAAGCTCATTGTAAACAGGGGTCTGTAGTGTTTGCAAGTTTGGGAGGCTAGGAAGGGAAAGACCACACAGGAGCTGGGTTTGATCACAATGAGAAAGGCACTATGTATGGTATGCTTAAAGGCAAAGAGACTCAGTTATAGTCTAAGAAAGTAGAACCACTTGGTCTGTCCTGAGTAAACAGACCACTGTCTGATGGGGAGCATCAGTCAAAATAAAAGTAGGTAGTTGCCATTTGGGGATTACAGGCAGGAGACACTTTCTGCACATGGAAGCTGGATATGTGTATAATCCTCCCACCGCATCCTGGAGTAGCAGTGCTGTGTCTGGAGGGCAAGGCGGCAAGCTGTGGTTGGTGATGACTGTGACACCTTTTCTTCTGTGTAACCTTGAGTGTTCTTCGTACAGAATGGATTGGTAAGTCCTGCACAAGTCAGGGCTTAAGCTGAGGTCCCTGTGTAGTCAGGTGGTTCCAAGAATATGTTTGTTGGATAGAACTCTTGAATAATTTAATGCGTGCCAGCTTGCCAGTGTTAGGAATACAATGATAAATAAAACACAGTTGATTCCTTTGAAAAGCAATGTCTAACGAGGCACATAACTGTTTAGAACCATCAGAAGAGAATAGTCACATGTTCCCAATACCAAATCCTCCTGTCTTCATGAATTTATTTCACCAACCTACCCTGGCCCCTCCATGGCCCTTGATGAATGGTCTATGCACCCTTCTGATGAGATGATTGGATGGCATTACCGACTCAATGAACATGAGTTTGAGTAAGCTCCAGGAGTTGGTGATGGACAGGGAAACCTGGCGTACTGCAGTCCGTGGGGATGCAAATAGTCAGACACGACTGAGTGACTGAACTAAACTGAACTGAGGCCAGCTTTATCATTGTGAATTCACCTCCTCTCATCTGCTCAAGGACGTTCCTGCTGTTTTTCTCCTTCCTCTATTGAACCCTTTCCCCTCTTTATTGGATTATTCCTGTCATCAAACATTGTCATCTTAAAATAATGTCCTTCTTTGGCACCATATTTCTCTCCAACTGTTCCATGTCTTTTTGTAGGTGGCAAAAACTCCTTGTAAGCAGTTGTTTATACCTACTGCTTCCCCTTCTGCTCCCAGCTTACTCCAGTCGCACCCCTTTATAAAATGCTCTTGTCGAGTTCACCAGTGACCGAATGCAGTCAGTACGTCTTTGTCCTCTTAGTCTTTATCTGTTTGCATTTGTCATAGCTCTTTCCTTCTCGAAATACACTCACTGGACTTCCTGGACACCACTCCCTCTTGGTTACTGGTTCTCTTCCCATTTCACCGGCTGCTCCTTCAGTCATATTTGTTACTCCTCCTCATTATTATGATATGGTATCTAAATGTTGGAGGGTCTCCAAGGTACTTCTTTGTTTTCTTACCTATACTCACTGATTTGGAATTTTATAGAGCTCCACAGCTTTTAAAGAATCTCTATATGCTGGCACTTCTCAAATATATATTTCTGAATTTAATCTCTCCTTTGGGCCCTAAACTCTCTGGTTATGTATTGTTTGATTGTGGATCTTTAATAGGCCTGTCTATTTAACATGTCTAAAACTCCTGATCTCTCCGACAAATCTCTTCCTCCATTGTCTTAATAAGAGGAGTCCACCTTTCAGTTGAGGACGCGCAAAATTCTGGAGTCAAGGATGATGCCTCTGGTTTTCACAGCTCACACTGAGTCTGTCAGCAGATGCTGGCGGCTCTGTCCTGACATCCAGAGTCCCGCTAGTTCTATCTCCCACACCGAGGCTGCCATCTTACACCAAGTCAGTGGCATCTCGTTGCCTAGGTTGTAATAGTTGCGTGACTTATTTCCTTGCTTTCACTCCTACAATCTGTTTTCCACCCAGCAGTCAGAGATTCTTTGAATACCATCTTTCGCTGTTCAGCTCAAAAATCGCAGCACTGTCCAATAAAACTTTCTAAGTGGTGGAAATGTTCTATTTTACATTGTCTAATGTGGTACCTGGGGCCTCCCAGATGGCTCAATGGTAAAGAATCTGCCTTCCAGTACAAGAGACGTGGGTTCGATCCCTGGGTTGGGAAGATCCCGTGGAGGAGGAAATGACCACCCACTCCAGGATTCTTGCTGGGATAATCCCATGGACAGAGGAGCCTGGCAGGCTACAGTCCATAGGGTCACAAAGAGTGGGACACAACTGAGCATACGTGCACGCAGTATGGTACCCATTGACCATCGGTGGCTGTTCAGCACGTGAAAATTGGCTAGTGTAACCAAAAACCTGAATTTTAAATTTTATTTAATTTTAATGAATTTATAAACAGGCATGTGAGTAAGAGCGAAAGTTTTTATCAAGACTTGTGAGGTGTCAGATGAGCACCCTTTCACTTCTCTGCTCCATCTGCTGCCACTGTCACCTTCATGTTCTTGCTGTTCCTGGAACACAAGCGTGTGCGCGCACTTCCTTTCCCTTCGCCGGGACTGTTTTCCCTCCCGTATCTCCTTGCTCTGGTCTCACATCTCAGACTTTGTTCAAACGTTGCCTC
The DNA here is from genome assembly GCF_000754665.1 of Bison bison bison. Taxonomy (NCBI): domain Eukaryota; kingdom Metazoa; phylum Chordata; class Mammalia; order Artiodactyla; family Bovidae; genus Bison; species Bison bison. Next base: position 6,434,569 of record NW_011494846.1, read on the forward strand.
ACCAGAGAGTCTTTCCATGACTCCCCTATACAAAAGAGCATCTTTCCCTTCTCTCTGTCTCTAATTTTCTGTATTTCCTTTGAGTAACGATCACCAGCTGATAGACTTATTTGTTTGTGATCTGTGTCTTCCTCACTAGAATGTAAGTGCTGTGAGAGCGGGGGCCTTGTGTCGCAGGACTGTCTGTAGCTCCAGAGCCTAGAGCAGTTGTTGGCAGTCAGTAACTAGTTAATAAGTAAATGATTAGCGTCAAGGTGATGATATACTCTTGTTGACTGATGAATGAAGGCTTCTTGTCATTATAGAGGAATTAGTAATGACTTCAGATTCAGGACTAGAACTGTCTTCATAGAACACTGAAACTCGAATTAGGCCTTCATAGAAAATTGTCTTATTTTAGGAGAGAGAAAATTAATGTGACTTAATTTATATTTTGTTTTTACCTCATTTTCAACAATGGTGACATTTAGGCAACTCAAATGAATACACAAGTTCTGTTGTGTGGTGGACTCTGTGCTGGGTCATAGTGAGATAAAGAAGATAAATATGATGTTCTTGCTTCCTTCCAGGAACTCACTGTATGTGATACAGTGATATTCACTGATTGGAAATAGAATAAAGTAGTGAAGTTTAAGTTCAGCTCTTTGTATTAGCATTTAAATGATATATGGATTATTTAATAATTATAGGATTGACATATAAAAATATTTTGAGAAATGTCTGTTTGATTCCATCTATACTGATAATGACCATTCCTCCTCATGGTTGATTTGCTCCAAGCTGTTGTTGATGGGGATCAGTTTTTTTTTCTACCTCCCTCCTCTTCTCATTATGGGATTGGGTTCTGTAGAAATCTAACCTGGCCAATAAAACTCATCAGTTGTCTATGAACTTTCAAAAATTACAAATCTGAATTGTTAAGATGTTCATTGTAAAAAAGGAGTGCTAACTAGGTTAATATGATAATCTTGGATTGCTGCAGAGTAGATCTATGTAAATACTTGATAAATTTAATGCTTTTTAAAATCGAGTAAATATAAACTGAGGCAGTGTCTTAGTACCCATTTCCCAGTGTGTTGTGGTTCATTTAGATGTCCTGGGTGAAAAATGAGCTTTTCAAAGCTACTTCCTTTTCTTCAACCCAAAGAGTATATTCTTCAAAGTCACCTTCAGCATCCCTCCCTCACCCAAGAAAACTCATCTTTCCTCCTAGCTGCCTATGTTCCTCTTAATTCTTTGAGCCCACCTTTGAATTTTGGACTTGTAAAATTATAAACATTTATAAATGTTTGATCTCTAAGTCCATGGAACAGCTTTAAAAATCTTCTTTAATCTCTGAGATGAGGCAGTCAAGAGTCAGGCATCTTCGATTATGGAATCTCTTTGAAGTTTTCTTTCTGTCTCAGTTTTTCCCTCTAGCACTCCTACGTTCAGTGGCTCAGAGGTGGGTTTTTTCATTAAAACATTTTTTTCCCCCTTTCACTTAGGTCTCTTTGGCAGTCTTTCAGAAGTTCACAGGCAAAATTAGTAAAATTAGGCTTTGAACTTTGTTTATTGTGTTCAGACTCCACCTCTCTACCAAGATTATTGCTTGAGTTAGAAAGATCTCCTTTCAAAGTGTTTTTTAAAATCTATTTTACATGTTATTGCTGCTTCTCTTGTAGGTATAGTAGTCCTAAAAACAAGCTGTTGTTTTCCTTGTCTAGACTAGAAAATTCAATTAATCAAGATGTCTTGAGTCTAGCTACTATCCATTTCTGTTTAATAGAATTATACACATAAGTTTTGAAATGAAAAATCTGAAAACTTACAATGTGAGATTTTATTTTGTGGTTTTACGTGAATCAGAGTCTTGGGCCAGGGAATAATATGAAAACTCTCACTACGAAAAAGGTATCTTGTTGTTTTTTCATTCAGGTAGCCCTACGTGAGATTATTGGTAGTCTTTTTATCTCACATCTACTCTCCTACATTGAGAAATGTGCTTTGCTTTTTGTTATCAGATTCATATGTTATGAATGTTCGGAGTAAATAGCATTAGTCAGAGCTGTTATACTACATGTATCATAAGATCTTGCATATTTGTGTTGGGCTTTTACTTTGGTGATAGGTTTGCCTCTGCTTTCTCCTTTATGCTTCGTACACACACGTACACACACCCCTTCTAGTTTCAGATCACTTGCTACTTGATTTTAGATGTCATTGATACTCTTAGTGAAAGTCAATGAAATTGAAAGGCTTAACTTTGTAAGAGAGTTTTTGTTTCTTTAATTCTATACTTAATAATTATTGTTTTTCAAGTTTCCTTTGGCAGGTATTCTCATGGAACATTCCAGGATCCTATAATACTTCTTGTTTGATTAGAAAATTATTCATTACCTGTCTCTCAGTTCTTTAGGAAAGTAGAAAGCCTCCCTGTTCACATCAGTGAGACTGAATTTCAGAAACAGAATATATTGCACAAAAATACTTAAAAATTATTTTGTTAGGTGAGTTTTCTCTTATTTCAGTGAAATTTTATGAAGCTCAAATTTACGTTTCAGAGATTTACAGAGTGACTCATTGACTGTAGAACCGCAGTCTGTTATTTTAGACCTTAGAGGGATGATATAGGAAAGCAGGCACCAGGCTGCCTAAGTCCAAGAGCCACTTCGTTACTTATTTTCTTTGTCACCTTGAATAAGCTGTTTAACCTCTCTGTACAGAGTTTTCTCATCTGTAAGGAGGATGATAGGACCTATTCTGTATGGCTGTTATGAATAATAAATGAACTTAGATTAAAATATTTAAGACACTTAGAAATGCATTAAAGTATATTGAGAAGAAACAGTCCGATAGTAATACAGCTGCTACTAGTATTATTCTTGTCCTATTAGTATTTACAGTTCTGTGCCTGGATTCTTGCTTTGTCATTGAATATTTATGCGACTCTCCAGCTTACTTTACTTCACATCTAAGTTTTCATCTTTAAAATGAAGATTATATTATGTTGTACCTAATAAAAGTCATCAGAAGGCATAGACGCATATCCAAATGATCTACTACACTGATCTCCAAGCAGAGTAGGGTATAACTTTATTACTAGCAGTTGTATTATTAGCATTTTTTCCTCTTGAAAGTCCTACCTGATATCCATTTTCCTTTTCTTTAACCTGTTGTAATGTTTCACTGTATCCTGCTAAATGAACATCTAGAGAGTTTCCAAAAAAGAGGAACGCTTTGGAATTCCAGACTTTAGACAGAATTGAAATAAATGCTGCTTAATTGCTGGCTGTGGGAGAAACATGGTGGGGACCATTATGGTTTCAGCACTGTGTGTGAGGATGTGAGTGCTGGGCCAACAGGCCAACATTTTCCCTCTCCTTTATCTCCTGTCTGTCTGCAGATAGGCCCTCCTCTTTGTCCGGTATCGTTTCTGTTGTGAGGTTGTTACAGTGCCTGGAGTTACGGTGCAGACACTGTGATATGAATCACAGTCCTTTTAGAGTGCCGGCGTGGGGCCACGTAAAACTGTAAAGGCATTAAAGGATTAAATGAGTTTCAGAGGCACTGTTAGAAAGATGAAGTTGCATTTCCTTAAATTCTTACATTTGTCATGGTTATAGTTACAGAAAGCATGGGAATAATCTGGAACCTAGGGAAGGCTGTGGCATGCTAGTTTTGTGTCAGAATTTGCTTTTGCTAATGTCACATACTGATTTTCTTTTCTCCGGAAGGCAAAATTGTTTCTAAACTGAAACCTCAGCTTACTGAGCTTATAGTATGAGCTTATGATTTTGAGGGCTGTATAGTGATGACTGAAAAATAGGTTACAGCCATTTTTGAAGCGAGAATGTGTTTGAACTTCTGCATTAAGAATGGCATGTGCTATGTGTCTGACACATCTTGCTGAAGCAAGTCGGTAATGACATGACCTCCTGTCATGAGCACAGACACATGTTTTAAATTCATAAATGGTGGCCCACTGAGAAATGTCTACTGTGTTCATTAAAGTATACATATGGAGCTGGAATCAAATTAAACATTTGAAACAGCTCATTTTATCAACTCTTAATAATTAATTAGTTTTTAGCACTAAGAATAAAGGTAATTAAAATAGATTTACTCCATGCTATAAGATTTCTGCTTCAGGAAGATGAAAGAGAACATTTATTTTTCATACATTTAAACATTGGCATATCTGCTTTTATTCTCTGGGGCCTTTATATATATAACAAAAGAACTTACTGAGTTTTCTAAATTATAAAACTGTAATTATAAAATATATTTAATGCTTTTTTAGTCTACCTAATTCAATTACAGTTTGTTGAAATGTTAAAATTCCTTCTTTAACTTCTGCAGTTAATGAAAAGGTATTTTCTGCTACTGTGGTGTATTGTCAAATCATTTTATTTACATTTTTCTTAGTCTCTAGTGTGGTTTATGTCTTCACATGGTTTAAAATACCCAAGACATAACAAGATTCACAGACAAAAGTATGTTCCTGTCTGAATTCATTCCTTATTTGCTCTGTTCTCATATCCTCTCCTTGTGAAAACATTGATTAGTTTCTGTGTATCCTTCCATAGTTTAAAAAATGCAAACAAATACATTGTCACATTAAAAAAAAAAAAAAGGTAGAGATCCAGGCATATAAGGTAATAGATAGCAAATGTTAGATAATGCCTTGGAAAGAACAAAGTCAAAGTATTGTTATTCTTGGAAATCATTCAGCTGTGTGTATTACCTGCTCCCCTATTATTTCAGGTTGAGTGTACATGTTTGCTTCATCTTCAGAATAGAAAGTTCCTGGTGAAGATCTACCCTATCTGGAACTGTTTCTGTTGGACCCATCCTATGCAAACTTACTCAGTCATGCAAACACTGAGTGCTTTATACAAATATTACCACCTGTATTTTTTATTTGTGTTTCTCAAAGGAGTTTTTGGTAAAATTTGCATAGTGATTCAGCTCATTTAGTTTTGTATATTGTTAGGAGTTCAAATGCTGTGGATATGAAACATTATAGTGTGTACCAAATAGAAAAGTTCTATGACAGGCAGCATTCTCAGGATAACTCTGTCTCAGATATTCAAATTTGAATTTGCATATTGAATCTAGACCTATGATTATTAACCCAACTCCATTTACAGTTGATGAAGATTTGCATAAAATTGGTCTGCTTGATAGCTTATGGTATAGTGAGCAAAATGTTAACTCCTTATTTATGTAGCATGTGCAGCTCTGACTGACTGTCATGGTGAAAAGCTAATCTAAGCACATGTAGTTCACTGATAATTTTTTCTGGAAATTAGCTGTGGTATCATGTCACAGTGTCAGACACATGTCTGACAGGTTTGCCTTTTCACACAGGAGATGGTGGATGGCATGTTTCAAATCCTAGAAGCTGTGCCATGTTAAATCCTCTCTATATGGATCTTTCAGGAGAAGGGTGTGTTTTATAATTTTGAAAGAAATTGCACTAATTTTGTTTACTTCATGTTGGCTCTTGTTTCATTGTAGGCTTTATTTCTGGTGTTAACTGATAACTTGCCATTCATCTCATCTTTTTTGTTATTGTTTTTAGAAGCGGATTCTGTTTTTTATTAAATACTGTGTGAGTGTGTGTGTGTGTGATAATCTACTGGAGGCAGTGAGTGAGTGAGTGATAGTCGCTCAGTCGTGTCCGACTCTTTGTGACCCCAGGGGCTGCAGCCCACCAGGCTCCTCCATCCATAGGATTGTCCAGGCAGGAATACTGGAGTGGGTTGCCATTCCTTCTGCACGGGATTTTCCCAACCCAGGAATCGAACCTGGGTCTCCCACGTTGTAGGCAGACTCTTTACTGTCTGAGCTACTAGGAAACCCTCACTGGAGGCAGTGAGCTTATATCAATCTTTTCAGATAAAGTTCCTGGTTATTTACAAAGGTTGATTACTTTTGAGAACAGTGATTGCCTGAGATTTGCAAAGGCAGAGGAAAATCACACCTCTTGCTTTACCTTTCTCCATCTGTTAAACCTACTGTAAATATATTGGTAAGGGTGTTAGGCCATTGACTAGGCGGCTGTATTTGAACAGTTTGATTCTATCAATTCCATTGAAGTTGTTATTCTCTGTAGGACCTCGGGATGATATCAGGTTCGAGTTAGTGGCTGAACAAACATCAGTCCTTAAGTAGTACAATTTCAATTAAATTTCCCCTTTTATTATGAATAGTCTCTATGCCTTTAAAAATAAGTTTTTAATAAGATGGTAATTGAGTAATACTCAAGGTATTTGTAAAGTTTTGGCTGCCTTGAACAAATCTAATGATGTCCAAAAAAGCCTTGAATTATACATATATAAATATAAAATATTTTGTGGCATTATTTATAAGTTATTTCTGGCTAATGTGCACTCCTTAGTGTATTTAAAGTATTAGATTTGTAAAATTCACTTTGTATACAATATTAGTTTAGGACATGTGTTACATAAAGCCAGGCAAATGCCTCTATGAAACCTGGCATGTTTTTTTGTTCCCAAATCCTGTGTTGTGTGTACTGAGTGATAAACAGTCATGTTCTTAGTCAGGTTGATCCTGGATCCCCTGAGGGAACTGGTAATTTCCCTTGAATGGCATTTCTAAATTTCCAGTTTCTTCCTGACTTGCTCTCCGTGTGGCTCACACTGAGGTCAGATTTCTGAGAAATTCAGTGTTACTGATGAATGCTTTGTACACGATTATAGAAGGCTTAGGACCTCTGAGAAAGAGGAGAGATGTAATTAAATGCAATGGTAGTAACTTGTTTAATTTTGAGTTAACGTAGGTTAATCCCACGTCATTGACCACTTGGGGATATGGGGTCCGTCTAATAAATACAATGATTCTTAGTTTTCCTTTTAGATAAATTAATGTTTGAGTACAGCAAACTTTTATTAAGCTTGAACAAACTTTTTCTGGGAGAAGGGTAAGTAGTGATTAAAGTTTTGAGTTTAATAAGTGGAAGGAAAAGAGAAACCCTGAGAATTGATTTAAATTTGTTCTTGGAGAAATGGGAGTACTCAGAGCATCCCTGGTAGTGAGCTGGTGTGTGATGGTGATGAAGGTGATGATATGAGTAAAAATCTGGGAGGATCAAGCACAGCTATACTAATAACACAGAACTTCAAAGTTTGCTTTGTGATTATTGATGATAGAATTGTAGTGGAGGAAGAAACTCTTGCCAGCACTTGACTCACACATGTATTGTATTAATAGGAAAACTGAGGCACATAAAAAGAATGGGGAACTTGTGCCAAGTTATTGAACTAATAAGTGACAGCTTGGATTCCAGGTCTTTTTTGTTTAGCCTAGCACCTTTTCCTTTGCTACTATCCTTACTTGTTTATTGGTTATACCGAATTATTATTGGGCTAGAACTGTGGTGTTGGAGAAGACTCTTGAGAGTCCCTTGGACTGCAAGGAGATCCAACCAGTCCATTCTAAAGGAGATCAGCCCTGGGTGTTCTTTGGAAGGACTGATGCTAAAGCTGAAACTCCAATACTTTGGCCACCTCATGCGAAGAATTGACTCATTGGAAAAGACTCTGATGCTGGGAGGGATTGGGGGCAGGAGGAGAAGGGGATGACAGAGGATGAGATGGCTGGATGGCATCACCGACTCGATGCACATGAGTTTAAATGAACTCCGGGAGTTGGTGATGGACAGGGAGGCCTGGCGTGCTGCAATTCATGGGGTCGCAAAGAGTCAGACACGACTGAGCAACTGAACTGAACTGAACTGACCAGATGGTTAGGTGTGATTGAGAAAGGAGGTAGGAAGACCTCCTTATTTCACAGTTCTACTGATGACCAGGGTGGCTGACAATCATAATTGCCATTGTAGCATCGAGGGCTTGCTGGGTAAGAGCCATGCTGCAGAGAGCTTTCCATGTACTTGCTGTAATCCTCGAAAAGAGATCTGGGGACTAGAGAGCATTGTTATTCTATTTTGTAGATGCAAAAGGTAGGTCTTAAAGAGATGAAGTAATCTGCTAAAGTATAAGTATCTGCTGAGTGTAGGCGCACAGATCTGAACTCCCATTCTGCTTTCCATTGTATGTCTATCAACATCTAAGGGAAGGCCTTTGAAAAAACCCAAAGCCCTTTCTAGCTCTTAAAATCTACTGACCACTGAATTTTAGTATCTTTTGTTTTATTTTTCAGTTACAATGGGAAAGTTAGCTTATTGGAACTCACTCTAACTTCTAAGTGAGTAGACTCCTTCATGTGATAGAGCTCCTGCTGGATGGTCTGATAACCCTTAGAAAGGGAACAGTTTGATTAGGTTGATCACAGATAAGTAAATAGATATGTAATTTTAGTTCTCAAGATTTTAGGCTTCTCCTGCCTGGTTAGTGATTACTTTCTGAAGTGGTTTGAAACCATCTTTAAAATGATTTATTTACAGTCCTCTGAGGATTAATGGCAAATGGACAAGTTGCCCAAGGTACTTGATCTTTGAACATTGGAATATTTACCTACCTTTTTGTCTTCCCATGTTTCCTTATTTCTCCAAAACTTCAGAGATTAGTGATGGATTCGGCAGCCTCACCTGCTTGTTCTCTCATTACCTGAGATATCAATCACCTGGGCTGGATTTAGACCACTGAGACACTTTATTCTTCCTCATCTTGGCCAGTATTTCCTTTTTGTCACATTCATTGTTTTCTTCTCTGATCTGAAGAAAAGATATCACATCCAGTTTCTCAAGGCAAGAAAGAAAAACTCAGTAATCATCTTTTCTCTGGGTCTCCTTTCTTGGTTGGGACTGTAGTCCTGGCATACTGATGAAATCTCAAGGGGATAGATTTAGCGAGCAACACTCACTTGTTCCCTTTTGGGAGCAAAAGTTGTATTCTGTGATTTTTCTCCCCCTCCTACTTTTTCCTTTTTCTTGTGATTATTTGCCTCTGGCAAACACCAGTAAGAATCACAGTGCAGACGTCAAGGATTTAGAGGTAAATCTATGGCCTCTTCTGTAGATAATGATTCTTTTGAGAAATAGCTGCTGGTCTATATTGGGCCTTACTGGAGATTGAATATGCAATCATGAGATACCAGGTGACTATGTGACCTGAGCTGCCTGAGCATTGGGTGTTGTCTAACCCATTTGGCCAGAGATTGGGAGTGAAGACCAATCTGTTATCAGATGGGAATGGAATATGAGATCAAATTTGGGCAGCTGTGGAATGTGTAAGTCAGTTGTATGAGTAGGGGGGTCCAACTCCTTCAATGCCAACTTTTGTTGCATTGCTTCTTCTTTTTCAATCTGTGTCTCTGGCCTCTCTGAAGTTCCTTATGATCAGCTGAGCAAAGAAGAAAACGACTTGAGCCTGGTTTACAGATGGGTCTGCATGATATGTTGGTTATCACTTAAAAGCACAGACACTATAGCACTAAAACCCTACTCAAGACTAACCATGCATGACAATGGTGAAGGAGAATCCCTACAGCGGGCAAACTTTGAGCAGTATATTTTGTTGCCTGCAATCCTTGGAGTGGGAGATGACCAGAGAGAAAGACCTAGATTGATTAATGGGCAGTTGCAGATGTTTTGTGTAGAAGGAGCACAGTCTGAAGATTGGTGACGAGGAAGTCTAGGGAAGAGGTGTATGGATGAGCCACTCTGAATATTGAGGCTGTGAAGATTGTTGCCCTTGTGAACGCCCACCAAAGGGCAGTACTGCAAATGAGTTAGAACGATGTCCTCTGTGGATGTCAGTCAGCTTCTTTCTCCAGCTTCCCTGGTTCTTGCTCAGTTGGCTTATGGAAAAGTGACTGTGTTGGCAGGGCTGGAGGGGTGCTCATGGTTCAACAGTATGGACTTTGTCTAACAAGACTGACCAGACTTAGGCTATTGCTGAGTCCCTAATCTGCCAGCAGCAGGTTCGACGTTGAGTCCCTGACCGGACTCTCTTTACAAGGGGAGCCAGTCATCTGCCTGCCAGTAGTTGATTGTAGTGGACCTCTTCTATCATGGAGTGAACAGAGGTTTAAATCTTCACTGTAATAGTCACATACTCTGCAAATGAATTTGCCTTCTCACCTCTAATGCTTCTTCCAACAGCATCATCTGGGTTCACAGAATATTTCATCCACTATCATGGCATCCTGTGGGCTTCCCTGGTGGCTTACTTGTGAAGAATCTGCCTGCCAATGCAGGAGATGCAGGTTTGATCCCTGGGTTGGAAAGATCCCCTGGAGAAGGGAAATGGCAACCCACTCCAGTATTCTTGCCTGGGCAATTCCATGGACAAAGGAGCCTGGCGGCCTACAGTCCATTATGTTGCAAAGAGTTGAACACGACTTAGCAGCTAGACAACAACAACATGGCAGTCTGTATTGTATTGCTTCTGGTCAGGGTGTTCACTTCACGGCAGCAAAGGTATAAAATAGGCTCCTGTCCTTGGAATTAGCTGGTCTTGCCACATACCCTGTTACCCGAAAGTGGCTTGCCTAACTGAAAAGTGGAGTCGCTTACTGAATACTCCATTACAGTAGCATCCTTTCAATACCATGAAAGGATGGAGTTCTGCATTATAGGATGCAGTCTAGACTTTGAATTATACGGTTTTCTCTCTTCCACAGTTAGAATTCATGGCTCTGGTAATTAAGGATTGAAGTGAGAGTGGCGTTTCTCACTGTTATACCTAATAATCCACTTGTAGAACTTTTGCTATCTGTCTTGGGAATACCAAGCTCTGCGGTTTTGGAGATCTTAGTCTCCAAGGGAGAATGTTTGCACTAGTGGGAATGACGGTGGCTCTGCTGAATTGGAAGATGAAGATACCATTTGGCTATTTTAGAGACGTTGTGCCATTGAACCAACATGTGGTGAAAAATGAGTGTAACTTATGCACTGGAGTGCTTGATGTTGATTACTGAGGGGAATTTGGGTTACTTTTATTTTATGGAGTCAGGGAGACAAAATCTGGAACCCAAAGGGTTTTGGGGCATTCCACCTAGCATTTTTATTCATAGTAATAAAGGTCACTGGAAAACTGTATCAGTCAAAAAAGGAGAGTGATTAATGACTCGTCTTTTAAAAATGAAGGTTTGGGTTCACTCTGCCAGATGAGGAACCCAGAGCAGCTGAGATAGTTTAATCTCTAGAGATTCAATTTTTTTTTTTTTTTTTAGTCTTTCGGGTCTATGCTTAATTTCTTGAACATAAGTAGATAGTTATAATAACTGTTTAATGTTTTTGTCAGCCAGTTCTAATGTCTATGTTAATTCTGGGTCAGTTTTGATTTACTGATTTTTCTCCTCATTATGGGATTTTATTTTCCTTCATTTTTGCATTGCATTTTTGAGTAGATGCTAGACATTGCAGACTTTACCTTGTTCGATGTGGTATTTTTGTATTTCTGTAAATATTCTTAAGCTTTGTTCTGGGATCCAGCTAAGTTACTTGGAAGCAGTTTGGTGCTCTGGAGCATGACCAGAGCCATGCTTGGTCAAGGGCTGCTACTGAGGCAAGACCTTTCTGTGTACTCTACACAGTGTCCCGTGAATCATAAGGTCTTTCCATCTGGCTGGGGAGAATAGGCATTATTCCCAACCTCAAGTGAGCTTTGGGCACTGTCACCTCCATTCTTTTGAGGTCATTCTTTTTCTGACTTTGGCTTGTTTCCTCACATGTTTGCACTGATTAATGCTTAGCTGAATATTTGAAGAGTCTCTTCTACAGATCTCTGGAGTTCTCTTGTTTCCCATACTCTGTCTTGCAAACCATAGGAAACCTTGGTTTCCCCAGACCCTTAACTTTTCTAAATTTAGATTCTTCTAGACTGTCTTGGTCAAATACATCTGGACTGGAAACTGTTGAGGCAGTAAGCTGGGGCAGTTGAGAGCCCACCTCCTTTGTATCCCATCTCGCAGGGCTCATTGTCCTTCATGGTGTGATGTTCAGTATCTTAAACTGTTGTTCTGTATATTTTGCATGTCTTTTTTTTGGTTGTTTCAGGTGGGAGCTTTTAGTGTAGTGTTTGAGGCCACATATTCATGTAACATTTAATAGGCTAAGATTAAGCAGAACAAAACATATTGATTATTTCAAAAGTCAAAAGAAAACCTTTCTGCATCATGGGAACCTGTTTTTAGCCATTTATATCCACTTCTTAATCATGGCGAGATGTATTTTTATTGAAGATTTGTGTGTCTCCAGAGTTTTTCTTCATAACTTCTATCAGTAGAACATAGAGAAGAGAGAATGCAGATAAGATTGACCTGATTGCCTCTGTAGGTTTGTGTTTGCAGAGCAGCTGAATGTGTAGAATTTCAAGGTGATAGAGAAGTCGAGAGGAGAGTTTATCTGAGCACCAAAGAATCATTTGTAAATAAATGTGGGATGGAAATGAAGAGTCAAAAGAGAAGCTTTTAATGCCCAGTATTCCTAAGGTCTTGTCTTCAGTATATGTTTCGTGTTTGTTGTTTATTGATTTGAGATTGGCTTTGTGTACGTTGGAGAATTTATCAGGCTGAAGGAGTTGATCCAGACATGCTACAGAAAAGTTGGATAAGAAATGGGAGAGCAGAGAGCTAAGTTTGCAACTTTTGATAGAATTGGTCTCAATTAAGGGAGAAAATGGCCAACCTTGTGGCTCCCACTGCGGTTTTGAAGGCCACTCTGATTGTTGGTTTGAGTCTTTATGAAGTGAGGTTTTTATTTCTTTAACTTCTTTTTGCCTTACTGTATGTCAGGTGCTTTCCCTGGAGAAGGGAATGGCTACCTACTCCAGTGCTCTTGCCTGGAGAATTCCATGTACAGAGGAGCCTGGTGGGCTCTAGTCCATGGAGTCACCAAGAGTTGGACACAACTGAACAACTAACTTTTTCATTTCATGCCAGGTGCTTTACATATATTATTTCATCTTTTTTTTTTTAATTGACAAATCCTGTGAAGTATTTGGTGTTAATCTCATTTTTAAAATGGAGATTTTTGAGGCTTATAAGGGTTTTAGGTAGTTTATTTAAGGTCACTGCTGGTTAGTGAGCAAGGATTGTGCTGGGGTTTTGACTCATAGACAAGTATTCTTTATACTTCATCACGTACATGGGTTGTGTGTTTATATCTTCCTTCTGAAGGTAATAGATAAAGATTTCTTTCCGTGGGTAAAGAGCAAAAACTGAAGAACTGAAAGTAGTTCTTAGGTTATCTCAGTTTATTCTGGTCACCAAATTAACAGGAAAAGGGAAGTATAGACTGAGTAGCCTGTCTAAAACCCAAGCTTTGTGTTTTCCCTGTTCTGACTTAACGTACATTTTGTTGAAATGCCCACAGTCACTGTGTTGAAATGGCCATATGTTTCTAAATAAAATAGTTACATATTTTTAAATGCATTTTTAAAACTAACTAATCATGCATTCTTGTAAATGATCCAAGGATTAAAGTAAGTTTTTGTATCAGGTAGCACGTGGAGTCATAATTTTAGTATCTCAGGAAGATTCAGAGTCCATTTCCCAAATAAAGTCATCTGATCCCAAAGCACAATTAAATAATACTATAAAAGCAGAGTTGTTATGACTAGGGGGTGGTGGCTGTACCTTTTTCTTGAAGGCAGTGTAAGAATAGAGTTGAACACATTCAGTGCCAGCATGTATTCTTTTGTTAAAGCCTGTTGCATTATTAAGAATGTTAAACAGTAGTGTACTTAGATAGCCCGTTACTTTAAGTCTGAGTATGCTCTGTAGTTCCTAAAATAACATGAGTAGTAGATTCTGAGATAGCACCATGTGGACAGATGGACGTTTACTGAGGAAAGCAGTTTAGTGCTCATTATATAAAAGATATTACTGCTTTTGGGAATGTATAAAGCCTGTGGCCAAAGTTGAGAAGATTCTTGAACTAATAAAAATAATTCTCATTGTGTGATTGTGACAGTGAAACTGGCACTGTATGTGCTTTTGTTTTCTTTGGTATACTCTGTATGTGTGTGTATGCTCTGTCAGGTCTGACTCTTTGCAACCCCGTAGGACTGTAGCCTACCAGGCTCGTCTATCTGGAGTTTTCCAGGCAAGAATACTGGAGTGGGTTGCTATTTTCTACTCCAGGGATCTTCCCAACCCAGGGATCGAACCAATGTCTCTTGCATCTCATGCACTGGCAGGAGGATTCTTTACCTCTACACCACCCTGGAAGCCCATATACTTGATATTTGAGGAATTAAAAAATTTAAGAAATTGAAGATCTTTTTAGTACTTTTTAGGTTCCTGGTTCCAAATTGGTATCAGGTTTTATAACTGCATTGTACTATGTTTTACTCTAGCCAAAACCAAAAAGTAAATAAAATTCAATTTTATATCCTTGACAAGAACACTGTTTTGTTGCTGGCATATGGTTAGTCATTAGTTGTATTCAGTACTATACCTTCCTCATTTAATGGCACCATCTGTTAAAACTATGACTGATACCAGTAGAGAGGAAGCCAATTATTTATTTAGTTTGTAAGCATGGAGTAAACGAGAGTATGTATGAAGTTGCCTGCAGTCAAGTACTTTACAATGGGTTTAGTCAAAAGAGTTGGTGCTAGTGCTACCTTGGGAAACCAGATCAGGAAAGAACATGATTTGGCATCTTTATTTACTCTTAGCAAAAGGGTAATGTGTTATAAAAAGTAAATAACACTTGATTAAGTTATTTTAAAAGATTTGCATGATATGCCTTGTTTTTAAAGGAACTTCCCTGGTGACTCAGATGGTAAAGCGTCCGCCTACAATGCGGGACACCCTGGTTCAATCCCTGGGTTGGGAAGATCCTCTGGAGAAGGAAATAGCAACCCACTCCAGTACTTTTGCCTGGAAAATCCCATGGACGGAGGAGCGTGGTAGGGTACAGTCCATGGGGTCACAAAGAGTCGGACACGACTGAGTGACTTCACTTCACTTCCTTGTTTTTAACACTCTCAAACTGTAGGTGTTTGTGGTTTGTGATTGCATTATGCTGAGGGTTCAAAAAGGTGTTCACATAATGAGGCAGAAACTTGTACAAGAATGATTTTTATAGACTGGATTTAGGACAAGTTTATACAGTAAAATAAATCTTAAGAAAATTGTTCAGTTCAGTTGCTCAGTGGTGTCTGACTCTTTGCGACCCCATGAATCTCAACATGCCAGGCCTCTCTGTCTATCACCAACTCCCAGAGTTTACTCAAACTCATGTCCATTGAGTCGGTGATGCCATCCAGCCATCTCATCCTCTGTCGTCCCCTTCTCCTCCTGCCCCCAATCCCTCCCAGCATCAGGGTCTTTTCCAGTGAGTCAATTCTTCGCATGAGGTGGCCAGAGTACTGGAGTTTCAGCTTTAGCATCAGTCCTTCCAAAGAACACCCAGGACTCATCTCCTTTAGAATGGACTGGTTGGATCTCCTTGCAGTCCAAGGGACTCTCAAGAGTCTTCTCCAACACCACAGTTCAAAAGCATCAATTCTTCGGCGCTCAGCTTTCTTCACAGTCCAACTCTCACATCCATACATGACCACTGGAAAAACCATAGCCCTGACTAGACGGACCTTTGTTGACA
>NW_011494846.1:6450191-6450607 GCF_000754665.1 Bison bison bison
ATCCATACATGACCACTGGAAAAACCATAGCCCTGACTAGACGGACCTTTGTTGACAAAGTAATGTCTCTGCTTTTGAATATGCTACCTAGGTTGGTCGTAACTTTCCTTCCGGGGAGTGAGCATTTTTTAATTTCATGGCTGCAATCACCATCTGCAGTGATTTTGGAGCCCAGAAAAATAAAGTCTGATACTGTTTCCACTGTTTCCCCATCTATTTCCTATGAAGTGATGGGACCAGATGCCATGATGTTCATTTTCCGAATGTTGAGCTTTCAGCCAACTTTTTCACTCTCCACTTTCACTTTCATCAAGAGGCTTTTTAGTTCCTCTTCACTTTCTGCCATAAGGGTGGTGTCATCTGCATATCTGAGGTTGTTGATATTTCTCCCAGCAATCTTGATTCCAGCTTGTGCT
>NW_011494846.1:6450844-6457725 GCF_000754665.1 Bison bison bison
TGGAAGTTCACGGTTCACGTATTGCTGAAGCCTGGCTTGAAGAATTTTGAGCATTACTTTACTAGCATGTGAGATGAGTGCAATTGTATGGTAATTTGAGCATTCTTTGGCGTTGCCTTTCTTTGGAATTGGAATGAAAACTGACCTTTCCCAGTCCTGTGGCCACTGCTGAATTTTCCAAATTTGCTGGTGTATTGAGTGCAGCACTTAGTTATTAGACATTTATAATTTGCTCCTTTTCATGGCTTTGACTCTGTTGTGAAATAAAGTTTTGCATTGCCTGTATGGGGCAATAGCACAATTAGAGGCCTTGTTGCAGGCTGGGAGTATACACATTGTTGGGGTTCCTTACAGACCTCTGTGGTTGTGTTGTGGCGGTAGTAAATGTGCGTGCTGTCAGTCTTTTGGTCTCTCCAGCTAGGCTCTTGGAACAGCTCTATTGTTTTTTAATAGTTTTGACTTTGAAATTACTTACAGTTGTGCTTTTGTCCGGTGTCCTCTTGACTCACTCTTCCTGCCCACTCTTTAAAGGACCAATAACCAATATTGGGTTGGTTGAAACCCAATATTGAAATCAGGTTAGGATTTCCCTTCCCTCTCTCTCCCCCTCCTTTCCTCCTTTCTCCCTTCCATGAGTAAATCTTATCCAGGTGATAAAACCAAAAATTAACAAAATATAAAAGGTAGAGAGATATGGCAACAAAGTTCACCCTTGACTTAGAATCTGTCCTGAGTCATTGTGTCTGAAGAGGTCTGCGGTAGTACACTGTCTGCACCTCCTTGACCAAACATGATTCATACTTGTTGGAATGGACATAGTTTTCTAGACCAAAAATGATTTTCCCTCGAATCTTTGAGGTATTCTTTCCTTTTAGAGTTCAGTCTAATAGATCAGAAATCTGATGAGAGTCTGGCTTTCTCTCTGTAGGTATCTTATCTTTCCTTTTTAGAAAACATTTAGGACTTTATCTTCAGAAAGCCTCAGTCTGAAATAGCAAAAGGGTATTTCCAGGTGTGGATGATCTTTCCGTTACCATACTTAGCACTCTATTATCAGTCAGAAGTCCCAATATCTTATCTCTAGGAAGTTTTCAATTTTATTCTTTATTTCCATAGCTTTATTTCCTTTGTCTAATTATATTTGTCATGGACCGAACTTCTTTGCCTTTTAACTTATTTTCTGTTTGTCTTTTTGCTGTACTTTCTGGAATTTCCTTTACAATGGTACACTAAAAAATATGTGGTAGCAGTTAACTTTAGTGCATATTTAAAAATTCATATGTGCATTAACTATATCTAAAGAAATGTTTTCCATATTCCACATTTTCATGCAGATTGTTAATATATTCTCAAATTTATATATACATATACAGTGTTAATTTTGTGTGCTAGGATGACCACCCCTTTATCAGCAGTGACTTCTGGGCTCATCTTTCATGCCTCTCCGGCATTTTCTCTCAGTTCTCTTCTGTAGGTTACTTTCTGTTAACTACTTAACCATCTTTTGCTTTTGCTGCCTCTTTCCTAGCCTGAGAAAGTGTGCCAGTGCCCATCTACCCACCCCAGAATAATTTTCTTCTAGTTGTGACCATTTCATCATCTTACTTCTTTAGTGTAGAGACAGATGACAGGCAAACCAGACATTGTGCCTTGATGATAGACTAGTAATTATAACGAGCAGTTGGTTGTGCCTGCTACTTCTGTGGATGTAGGAGGAATTCTAATAGTCTGATTGAAAACAAATTAGAGATTATTTTTAAGTAATAGTATCACTGTGAGGCATCTTAACTTTTTTATCAGCGTATTTTGAGTAGGGAAGACTTTTTGTGACTCAGGACCAAAGCATTTGTTACATCTTTCAGTTTAGTTCAGCCGCTCAGTCATGTCCGACTCTTTGCGACCCCATGAACTGCAGCACGCCAGGCCTCCCTGTCCATCACCAACTACCAGAGTCCACCCAAACCCATGTCCATTGAGTCAGTGATGCCATGCAACCATCTCATCCTCTGTTGTCCCCTCCTCCTCCTGCCCTCAATCTTTCCCAGCATGAGGGTCTTTTCAAATGAGTCAGCTCTTCACATCAGGTGGCCAAAGTATTAGAGTTTCAGCTTCAGCATCAGTCCTTCCAGTGAACACCAAGGACTGGTCTCCTTTAGGATGGATTGGTTGGATCTCCTTGCAGTCCAAGGGACTCTCAAGAGTCTTCTCCAACACCACAGTTCAAAAGCATCAATTCTTTGGTGCTCAGCTTTCTTTATAGTCCACCTCTCACATCCATACATGACTACTGGAAAAACCATGGCCTTGACTAGATGGACGTTTGTTGACAAAGTAATGTCTCTGCTTTTTAATACGCTGTCTAGGTTGGTCATAACTTTCCTTCCAAGGAGTAAGCGTCTTTTAATTTCATGGCTGCAGTCACCATTTGCAATGATTTTGGAGCCCAGAAAAATAAAGTCAGCCACTGTTTCCACTGTTTCCCCAGTTACGTCTTTCAGTTTTACATTAATAGTGTATGTAACCAAGACTCTGGTGTTTACTATTACCATCATGCTTTTGAATCAGATGGAGAATATTAAAAAAAAAAAAGTTTTTGAATGAATAATTTATTCACATGACACAAAATTCAAAAGGAATGAAAGGGTGTACAGTAATGTCTCCATCCGCTTTAGTTACTAAATCTTCCTGAAGAAATCTGGTTTTAAAATTTCTTTCTCTTTATAAAGAAGGACTTGGAAATATAAGGATAAATGTGCATACATAAACACACTCACATGTATAAACAAAAAAAAATTTTTTTTGCTTCCTTTTACCTTTTACCTAAAATAGTTTTTGCTTCCTTTTACCTAAAAGCTGGCATATAATACACATGATTTTGCACCCTTTTTATTTAGCAGTATGACTTAGTGATTGTTTTTACCATTTCATTGCAAATTTCCTTGGTTCTTTGAACTAGTATTGTATTCTCCTGTGTAGTGTAGGATCTTTTTTTTTTTTAACTGGACTGTTTATTCTAGACATTCACACTGCTTCTGTTGTCTGTTACTGTTACCAACAGCACTGCAGTGGTACGCACATCCTTGTGTTTGTGTGTTATTTTGCATGTATATCTGTTTGAATAAATATCTGGAAGTGTAATTATTGGGTCAAACAATGTATGCATTTATAATTTTGGTTGCTGCCAAATTGCCTTTTTTGCTAATGTGATGAATGAAAGATGGTATTTCAATGTCTTTTAATTTGCATTTCTCAGAAGAGCTATATTTATCTCTTGTGACCTGTCCATATCCCTTTATCCTTTTTCCATTGGTGATGCTTACTAATTAGTAGGCCATCGCTGTTTGGGAAAGTGTTCCTTTGTGATATGATTTCCAGATTGTCCCCTCTTTATTGTACTTGTTGTTTATGGTTGGTTTTGCCATAAAGAAAGTAATTGTTTTTTTATACAGTTGACCTTATCAGTGTTTTCTTTTATACCAAGATGATGATCATAATTCTCTCATTGCTTCTGCTGTGACCTTAATGGTTTCACTTCCTACATTTAAATCTTTGAGCTGCTTCGAATTCATTTTGATTTATGTGTGACATGTGGATCCAACCCTCCCCCTCGTCCCAGATGACTAACCAGTTCTCCTGACACTATTAACTGAGTCATTTATCTTTTCTCCTTTAATTTGAAATGCTACCTTTACCATACATTAATTTTGTATATGCATTTGTATTTTTTTCCATATTTAGGAGTTATGTTTGTTTATTGTGAAAGTGCAAACATCCACCAAAGTAGAGGGGATAGTTGAGTGAGCCCTCTACACCTATCAACAGGTTAAGTAATTAAGATTTATCTTTCTTTCATTATTTGTTTCTGCTGAGGAATTTTAAAGCAGTCCCAGATACGTTATTTGACCCTTATATAACTTTTGCCTGCAACTCTAAAAATACACATATTTTAAAAGATAAGTTAAATATTTGACTTTTTAATTTCAAATTCAAGAGAAAAAACATTTGAGGCTAACATTTGGTGTCTCTGTGCTTTTCTTAGTCATCCGTTGCTTCAGAGGGTGATGTCATATTAGCCCTTTGGTTGTTTTAGTGTTGAATCATCATGAAGTTCTCATCCTGCGCTGGGTTCTTTTTTTGAAGAGCCTGGATCTGTGTACCATGGGTATTGAGATATTTTTATTAGTGTAGAGGTGCTCCGATGATTTCACTAGTAGGCTGCATAATGGCCAGTCTGTGTGTAGGGTATGTGAATAATAAAATTGTAAATGGCAGTTAAATATAGCCAAATGTATGGGTGCTTATGTATCCATAAGCAATTAAGCAGGGATACATAAACAGTTAAGCTACATCTTAAACTACTTCTGACACTGTATGCTGCTGCTACTGCTGCTAAGTCGCTTCAGTCGTGTCTGACTCTATGCGGCCCCATAGACGGCAGCCCACCAGGCTCCCCCGTCCCTGGGATTCTCCAGGCAAGAACATTGGAGTGGGTTGCCATTTCCTTCTCCATTGCATGAAAGTGAAAAGTGAAAGTGAAGTCGCTCAGTCGTGTCCGACTCCTATCGACCCCATGGACTGCAGCCTACCAGGCCCCTCCGTCCATGGGATTTTCCACGTAAGAGTACTGGAGTGGGGTGCCATTGCCTTCTCCGTCTGACACTGTATAGAAGGCTAGAAATCGTACTTGAGAATCAGGGCTTCGGATTGTGCGGCCCATTTGATTCCATAGTTCTATCACTAACGTTAGTGCTGTTTCAGGCGTGCCGGTTTCATATGAGAAAGTACACATCCACAGTGCCAGATGGGCACACATGTTTTACATAACTATGAATTTCAGTTTAACTTGTGTTTGTCAGATTTCATGGCTAGATTGTTTCCTTTCAGTTTAATCTTTAAACTGAACTAACTTCATAGAACTAGTTCGTAATAATTCAATTATATCCTCAGATTTACTTCCAAAGGCAGCTTCAGAAACTTAAAACATATCTCACACTATAAAACTTTTGTAAATGATAAGCCATTTTCATCAAATAGCCCTGGTATTCACTATGATTCACCAAATATCTTACTGTGATATAAAATGAGTTTGGAATTTAGTTAGCATTTGCACATTTCATATATCCAATTTGACTAGGAATTCTTCCGTTTTTTTTTTTTTTAAGAATTTTGTCATTCCTTGATTTTCTTTAGTTTCTCTGTGTTTTATGTGCCTTGTTAACATCTGTTACTGTCTGGTGAGTCTCATAGATATTTGACTAGTTAGGAAGCTCTGGAAGCAGAGCCCTACAACTCTTGGAAATGATCTGAGGAGGCACTTTTTCATTTATATCATTGATTTTTACTATCTAGTCATTTGATTGAATTAAAATAAACTGCCCATATTCTTAAGCTTTTAAATATCCCCTTAACTTCTGTGTGTGTTCATCTGACTTGGAAAGGTTATAGCACAATCTCTTAATGAATAATTTAGTGGAAGTCTAATCACCACCTCTCTTATTTGACTTGAATAAACTGTCTGAAATCTTCTTTTCACCCTATGGCAAATTATCTATGGCAAATGTACTCCGTTTTTCCATGTTAGACAGAATTTCTTGTTTCCTTCTGGTAGGTTTTTGTCTCTGTGCTGGCTAAATAAAACAGAATGTGGGCTGAAAACCTTACTTTTCTACATACTTTGTATTTGAGGAAAAAACAAACATAAAACCTCAGTCTGAGGGAAATGGTAAAAATCTCAAAGTAGTATCTAGGCACTGTGTATTTAACAAGATAGCTTTTCAGTTTTTATAAATCTAACCTGCTTTCAGAACTACTAAATTCAGAATTATTGAAAATAATTATTAGTCCAGATCCTTAAAGAATTTAAGTGTTTGTACTATCTCTTGCTTCACAGTTTGCTCTATCTTTTTCTAGTAACAACTTTGCATATATCATCTTTAATTTTGACAACAAACCCACAAACTGAATATTATTTCCATTAGATGAAGAAACTGAAGCTCTAGAGGTTGTCCTTGCCATTCACACTACTAGGATATGAAGCAGTGAAGATTCAAAGCTACATTTCTGAATGCAAAGTTCTTAACTTTTCAACATTTGGTGGTTTCTATTGAGTTCATGAAGATGGCAAAACTGTCGATAACACTCTGATATTTATTGTACTTTTATTCCCTGTCTATCTAAGTCATCTTTTGCGGGGTAGATTGGAGAACTTTAAACTTTTAAAATAGTGAATATTTGTTCTCAGTAGGCTTTTTTGGTGGATAGTTTTAGACTTAAAAGTTAAACATATGGTACAGAGTTCATGTATGTGCCCCTATTCCCCCATGCATTACCTGTAAAGAGTCAATATTGATGCATTTTTTACTAAATCCAGATGTAGGTTGCCAGGCTCCTTCCTCCTCTTTAGACCAAGAGGCCGCCACTCATCTCTGAGGAAACTGCTCTGAAGAGGTAGAGCAGAAGCCAGTCCATATCTGATTTTTGGCTAGGAAATATATGCAGTCAAGCATTCATGTTGGTAAGAGATTACTGCTAACCACAAAAAATAAGTATCTCAGTTCAGTCACTCAGTCGTGTCCGACTTTTTGTGACCCCATGGACTGCAGCATGCCAGGCCTCCTTGTCCATCACCAACTCCTGGCGTTTACTCAAACTCATGTCCATTGAGTCAGTGATGCCATCCAACCATCTCATCCTCTGTTATCCCCTTCTCCTCCTGCCTTCAATCTTTCCCAGATCAGGGTCTTTTCAAATGAGTCAGTTCTTCACTGTAGGTGGCCAAAGAATTGGAGTTTCAGCTTCAGCATCAGTCCTGCCAATGAATATTCAGGACTGATTTCCTTTAGGATGGACTGGTTGGATCTCCTTGCAGTCCAAGGGACTCT
>NW_011494846.1:6457825-6484666 GCF_000754665.1 Bison bison bison
AAGTTAATGATTTTAGTCTTTTTCTGTGTATGGGAAGATGCAGGAATCTGGGGTCATTGAAATTCTTCCCAAGGTAGGCTTCTAACTATCTTTGGAGCTAGTTCATCCAAAACAGAGTGCCTTATCCTCTTTTATTCTTTTTCATCCTAAATTGCCCTAGGGTGCACTGTCAGTCAGCAGCTACAGTGGCTTGCCACTTCACCATTGTGGAACTGGGTGGTGGGCAACACCCTTTGTTCTTCTTTGTTCATCCCCAGAAGCAGCCATTTCTCCAGGGAGCCCTCGTTCCTTTTACTGGATCGAGATGTTTGAAACCAAGGTTGGGGTGCTGGGTATACTGGTTGCCAGTGCTTGTCATTTCCTTGAGACCATCAGTGATGGCAGATCAAGGAAATATATATAGGTACTCTAACCCATGTGTCTGTACATATGTATAAATATTTCTATCTGTATCTTTGTTAGGTTAAACATGAGTTCTTACTTATGTCTCCAACTCTAGTTCAGTATGACTCTAATTTTTTAAGTAATTGAAAAAAATTTTTTCTTTTACAAATCTATGGCAATTTTATCCTGTCCCATAATAGATACCCTCTTCTGTTATTCAGCTTTGTTTGTTTAGCTATATTAGGTGGATTCATTGTTCACTCCAGTTGTTTCCTGTAAGGACTTCTCCATTCCTGTGTCATTTTCATTCTTCTGTGGACTGTATAGCTTTTTTATGCTCAAGTTGCTGCCTCCTCCTTCCCCAGTGTTTATGGATAGCTATATTTCCTAAGCTCTTACTCATATGTTTGAAATTGTATTTTAAATAAAAATTAAGTTCCATCAGTGAGATATTTTTGAAAATTTTATCCATTCACCTTTCATCCTCATAATACTTCTTTTATTTCTACATTTATTTATTTATTTTTTGGCCATGAGACATGAGAGATCTTAGTTTCCTGACTAGGGGTTGAATCCACACCCCTTGGAGTGGAAGTGTGGAGTCTTATAACCACTGGACCATCAGGGAATTCCCTCATAGTTTCTGATTTTGAATAGATAAGGGGGGCAAAAGAGTGAAGGATAACTCTGAGATGATGATTAAAATATTTTGTTTTCAGTTTTATATGTTTACTCTGCTTCCAGATGACATTTAAAACAAATTTTATAGATTAAGTTTGGTCCCTTCTCAGATTAGAATGTTGGTGGTATTTTTTTTTTTTTCTTTGTTAATTTTATTTTTTCTGTTTAGTTCATTGGGGTTTGAGAAAGACAGGTTCAGTGATTCTGTGTTAATCTGCCATCTTTTCCCTTGACCAGCACATTTTTTCTTGAAAGCCTTCCTGCTCTGGTTTACTGCCTCCTCAAATTTACTATTTTCTTTTCAGTGCTATTGTGTCATCTAATTATTAATCTTAGCTGTTATATAGTACAACTCTCAATTTTTTAAGAACTTAATCAGCTGTCATTTTCATGAGAAACTGACAAATTGATTTTTTTAATACTAATCTGAAACAGAAAGGAGACCACTTGGATTTGCCAGGCTTTTTCAATAAAATGTTTTTGTTCCTAAGCATCTTTGTGGGGATTGTTTGTTTTTATATGGCTTTTTGGTGAAGAAAAATGTGTATTAAAGTTGCTTTGTTGGTTAGCGAGCAGTGAAATATAAATCAATCTGTATATTTCCAGAGCAAAGCTAACTTCTCTTCAAATAAACAGTTGTAGACAAGTTTTGTTGTTGCTGAAATCCCATTCATTTTTTAGTAACAAAGAGTTTTAACATTCCAGTGAAATATATACCCTGACTTTAGTGAAATAAGTTTTGAAAGATCTGAAGATAATCAGTATATAAGCTAACTTTTTAAGCCAAGAAAGCTAAGAAGTTTACATGGTGATCCATTTGGACTGTGGACAGTGGGGAGATGATATAATATTATAACAGCCTGCCAACTCACTTATTTTGTAACACTTAAATTATTTACTGTATTAAAGGTTTTAAAATGGGATCCTTTACAATATACTTTCCCAAACTCCACAGGAAAGGGAAATTGCTATGTTGTGTTCAGATCTTGTTAAAATGAAGTCTTATTACTGTAATTTACAGAAAGAGAGGTATACTGATTCAGAAATTTTTTTGTCAAGTGCAAGATGCTTACTGTATGTGTTTTTACAATGTAAATCAAGATGGAAGTTACTAATTAATAGGGAGGTTTTGCTGATTTCTAAGTCATAGTGCCTGGCATAAAGAAAAATAGTGCTATGTAATAGGCCCTTATTTTATTCCTGATATATTTTGAAGTGCTTTTACATACGTTTGACAGCAGGAGTGTATAAGTGGTGATTAAAGTTGAGAGTTTGGAGCCAGAGTGCTCAATTCAAATCCTTGTTTTATCATTTGGCAATGTGTGACCTTGGCCAAGTTGCTTACGCCCAGGTTCCTCATCTGTAAAGTGGAAACAACCATGTTCCTGTCTTGTGGAATTGTTGTAAGGATTGAATGAATTTGTGCATGTAGAACTCTGAGAATCTGGCACAAGAATGTGCTGAATAAGTAATAGTTATGATTTGTTATTTTTTTTACATCTCTCTCTTTTTTTTTTAAGGCCACTCAATTGCTTTTTTTTTTTTTTTAATTTTATTTTTAAACTTTAATAATTGTATTAGTTTTGCCAAATATCAAAATGAATCCATCACAGGTATACATGTGTTCCCCATCCTGAACCCTCCTCCCTCCTCCCTCCCCATACCATCCCTCTGGGTTGTCCCAGTGCACTAGCCCCAAGCATCCAGTTATTCATGTGCTTTCTTTGGGAGACTGGAGAACCTTTTATTTGCAGCTTATTATGGAATTCTTTTCTTGAAACTAGATCCTATGAAGTTTGGGAGAGTTTACTACCTAATTCAAGGGGTTTGTTTTCAAAGTTTATGAGAAAGCATTTGGTGATTTGGGGTGACTGCTAGGCTGAGGGCTGGTCAGCTCTTGGTTTAGGAATGGAGTAGTAGTAGTTAAGAGATGAGACTCACAGAGATGGTCTCTTCTCTTCAGTCAGTGAAGAGGACTCATTAGGAAAAATTCATAGTATTTTGTCTGTTTTTGTAATACTTTCCTTCTCTTTTGAAGATGCTTATTGTTATACTCTGACTCAGGAGTAGGCTAGGCAGCTAATAGGGTGTCCAGCTGCTAGGCAGGTAATAGGATGTCTTGTATATAAAATATGAAAGTCCTGCCTCTGATATACTTGGATCCCTACTTCTTTGCATCTTTATTCTGTCTCAACAGCTCACCAGCACCCTCGGCTCCCCAAACTCACATGAAACTGGGCTATCATTTCAGATGAGAACTGAGGGCCAAACTTAATTTAAAAGCATCCATTTCCACAAACGAAGGGAATAGTAGGGGGAAAAAAGAGACATGAAAATCTGAAAAGTATTTCAAATTATAAGATGACTTAATACAAAAATATGTACATAAACTTCTATGTTTAAAATGCTGTGTAGTGTAATATTTTTGCAGAGTTGATGGAAGCCAATTTTTGTTTGTTTTTAATTGACTTTGTTTTATTCACACCAATAACTGGTATTAGAATAAGCTGTAGAACAGAAAATTTCTTTGTAACAATGATTTTATTGAAACAAAATTCTGT
Organism: Bison bison bison; assembly: GCF_000754665.1. Taxonomy (NCBI): domain Eukaryota; kingdom Metazoa; phylum Chordata; class Mammalia; order Artiodactyla; family Bovidae; genus Bison; species Bison bison. Next base: position 6,461,452 of record NW_011494846.1, read on the forward strand.
GTCTAATGCTTATATGCTTTTTGCATAGATCCTATTGTTATAGTTTGTAAAAATATTCTCACCTTCTTCATCTGTTTTATGAGTAGTAGCATGATTTCCCAGAATACTTAGCACACTTAATTAAAAAAGACAATATTTGTCTTTGCTGTGGTTGCAGTGACACAAAACACTGACACATTCTGGATAAAGATATTATGGACAGTTAATTCCTAGAAAAAATTATTTTATTTCTTTTAAAGCTTTTTCTAAGAATAAAGTCATAGATATGATTGGTATCTGTTTTAATAACTGTAATCTAGAAATAGTTCCATATTCTATTCCACTTTGGCAAACTTCTTTTAAATATGTTGTAGAACTTTTATTTGCATAAGTTCTCTTATCTATCAAATGTAAGAATGGCTGTTAGGAAAATTTTATTGGTTAATTAAGTTAGTGTGTAGTCAGGATGCATTCATTTTACTTTTTGTGCATTGATTAGTTAGACAGGAATTCCAGGGTGTCTGTATTAGTCTAGAATGTTAGCCACAGTTTCTCACCAGGGAAATGTGTGAATTTCACTCAGTTAATGGAAAGTTTTTAATGTCTTTGTGACTCATGACAAATTGCTGAAAATTGGGGCTTTCTAATGAGTCAAGTTATATAGGTAGTGTGTAAGAAGTCAATATATTGCTGTAAGGTACATTTTAATAAGTGTTTAGACACATTTGACTTAAATGCACTCTGTATTTTAACTCTCTTAAGTGATTTGTAATATTTAGGTCTATTTGCCCCATGAGATTAAGTAGAAGTAAAGCATTTAACAATCAATGAATTGCTTCTGGGTAGAACAGAACAAACAGATTTGGCTGTAGTGAAGATTATAAAATATCATCGTAGAAGAAAATGTTGACTGGTAAGTTAAAAAAAAAAGTGAGATTTTATAAAATCGAAATTGGGAGACTACCCTCCTTTGACAAATCCTGCTTTTTTTTTTTTTTTTTTGGTTTAGGCTTAAAGCCATAGCACTGTCTCCTAGACCTACCTTAATTGCGTTTGCTATTACCCAACTGTTATAGTCTGATTTAGGATCTGTTTTCTTTACTGCAGTTGCTTTGCGCGGAGTGGGGTTGAGAATGTGAATTGAGTGTTTTTTTTTTTTTCCTGTTTCTTTTATTTTGTAATTATTTAACTTCTAACTTCATAGTTACTACCTTTTTTTCTCCTCCTAGACTCACCGAGTTGGAGTAGTCTCTTTCAGAAACCCCCTCACTTTATTGTTTTTTTCCTGATGCCTGTATTATATGCTGAACCTAGCTTCATTGCTTTCTAACTGTGGGTTTTAGGAGATACCATTTTCCATGTGTCTCATTTTACAAATCAACTTCCTGCTAGAATGTAAGCTGGCTGGAGACAGGCTTTGACAAAATCTTGATCACTTTGTTTTCCCAGCACCTGGTAGAGTGCTTAACACATAGTAGGCTCCTCAGGGGAGAAGGCAGTGGCACCCCACTCCAGTACTCTTGCCTGGAATATCCCATGAATGGAGGAGTCTGGTGGGCTGCAGTCCATGGGGTTGCTAAGAGTTGGACACGACTGAGCGACTTCACTTTCACGCATTGGAGAAGGGAATGGCAACCCACTCCAGTGTTCTTGCCTGGAGAATCCCAGGGATGGGAGAGCCTGGTGGGCTGCCGTCTATGGGGCCGCACAGAGTCGGACACGACTGAAGTGACTTAGCAGCAGCAGCAGGCTCCTCAGGATACCTGTTGAATGAAAGATAGGAAATGAGATCCCAGAGAGGCTAAGTGAATATATGTGGAGAGTGTATATTATAACACATACTATCAAATTAATATCCTTTATAAAAGTGCTCCAGAAGGCTTTAGAAAGATGAGTTATTATGTGTGATATTCATGCAGTAGTAAATCATTATTCATATTTTAAAAGAATCTATTACTAGATAACATACCTTGTTTCTAGGTAGGGATGCTTTATATTGTATATAACAAAACACCTAATCAGCAGTGGCTTAAACTAATGAGGATTTATTTTTCTTATATGAGGAGAAGTTTGGAGGCAGGTATCTTGCTGACATTGGCTGAGCTGCTTAACAATGTCAGGTCTGTTCTGTAATTTTCTTGGCCTTTCCTTCATGGTTGCAAAATGGTTGCTCCTGCTCTAGGTATCACCTTTCTGTGTGGGGTGCCAAGAAAAGGGTATGGATTGACAGAAGTATCTGTCAGGAAGCCGAAAGCCTTTGTGAGACATCTCATGTCATTTCACCAGGAAACCAGAAGCTGTCTTGGAAACCTTGTAGCACAGCTGACTTTGCCCTAAGTGTTATGGCCAAAACTGTTTCAAGGGGTCTCTCCTAACTGAAAGGAAGGCTGAAAAAGCTTTCCCAGCCTTTGGTAAAGAGGGAGGAAGGGAGAAAGTTTGGAAATAGGAGTTTGTTAACTGTTGTTTTTGCTTAGTCCCTAAGTCATGTCTGACTCTTCCATGATTCTTTGGACTGTAGCCCTCCAGGCTCCTCTGTCTATGGGATTTCCCTGGCAAGAATACTGGCATGGGTTGTCATTTCCTTCTCCAGGGGATCTTCCCAACCCAGGGATTGAACCCACATCTCCTGTATTGGCAGGCAGATTCTTTACCATTGAGCCACCAGGAAGCCCCTTATTAGCCATCAGTTCACTTCAGTTGCTCAGTTGTGTCCAACTCTGCTTCCCATGGACTGCAGCATGCCAGGCTTCCCTGTCCATCACCAACACCCGGAGCTTGTTCAGACTCATGCGCATCGAATTGGTGATACCATCCAACCATCTCATCCCCTTCTCCTCCTGCCTTCAGCCTTTCCTAGCATCAGGGTCTTTTCCAGTGAGTCACTTCTTTGCATCAAGTGGCCAAACTACTGGAGTTTCAGCTTCAGCATCAGTCCTTCCAATGAATATTCAAGACTGATCTCCTTTAGGATGGACTGGTTGGATCTCCTTGCAGTCCAAGGGACTCTCAAGAGTCTTCTCCAACACCACAGTTCAAAAGCATCAATTCTTCAGTGCTCAGCTTTCCTTATGGTCCAACTCTCACATCCATACATGACTACTGGAGAAACCATAGCCTTGACTAGACGGAACTTTGTTGGCAAGGTAATGTCTCTGCTTTTTAATATGCTGTCTAGGTTGGTCATAGCTTTTCTTCCAAGGACAAAGTATCTTTTAATTTCATGGCTGCAGTCACCATCTGCAGTGATTTTGGAGCCCCCCCAAATAAAGTCTGTCACTGTTTCCACTGTGTCCCCATCTCTTTGCCATGAAGTGATAGGACCAGATGCCATAATCTTAGTTTTCTGAATGTTGAGTTTTAAACCAACTTTTTCACTCTCCTCTTTCACTTGTAAGAGGCTCTTTAGTTCTTCTTTGCCTTCTGCCATAAGGGTGGTGTCATCCCTGTATCTGAGATTATTGATATTTCTCCCAGCAGTCTTGATTCCAGCTTGTGCTTCATCCATAGTATTTGCAAAGTATATCACTTTGGCTAGCCAGAATCACAATGCAGCCTTCTTATGACTGCAGTTACCTCCTCTCTGGGGAGATGACATGCTGCTGCTAAGTCGCTTCAGTCGTGTCCGACTCTGTGCGATCCCATAGACGGCAGCCCACCAGGCTCTCCCGTCCCTGAGATTCTCCAGGCAAGAACACTGGAGTGGGTTGCCATTTCCTTCTCCAATGCATGAAAGTGAAAAGTGAAAGTGAAGTCGCTCAGTCATGTCCAACTCTCAGCGACCCCATGGACTGCAGCCCACCAGGCTCCTCTGTCCATGGAATTTCCAGGCAAGAGTACTGGAGTGGGGTGCCATACATGTACGTTATAGATCAGGATGTCTGCTTGACATGTAGTTTTCTCCATCGGCTCTGGTTGTAGCCTGTTGTCTTCTGGTGACCTAAAGCTAAAAGAGAAAATCTGCATCCTAGTACACTACAGTGGATTAAGGAACAAGATAACAAATCCTCCCACTTAGGAAAGTGGGGAATTAGAAACTCACTGGTCCACAAACACAGCATACTCTGGAGGATATGAATATAAAAGGGTTCTGTTCTGGCAGTGAATTTAACTTTGTAAATTAATAGTGAATTAATCTATCTGCTGCCCCATTTTATGTTTCTTGGGAGGATCTCCTCAGTCATAAAGGTCTTATTTCCTGTAGCTATCAGGAAGACTGACTCCTCCCACTCTCCTCTTCCTTTGCAGAATTGTTTGCGCTATATGAGGGACTTTCTTTTTTCATTTAGATTTTGGAGTAATTTTATCTATTTCTACCAAAAATCTTACTGGGGTTTGATGGGAATTGCATTAAGCTTATAGATCATTTTGGGGAGTATTGACATCTTTGCTGTGTTGAGTCTTCTAATCCATGAACATGGTAAGTCTCTCCAATGATTTGGTCTATTTTAATTTACTTCAACAAAATTTTGTAATTTTCAGCATAGAGTTCTGGTACATATTTTTCTTTTCTTAGATTTATACCTATTTCATTTTTGTTGAAGGACTTACAAGTGTTATTCTTTTTGTTGATTTTTTCCCCACTTGTTAGTTGCTAGAATATACATGTGCACTTGCTTTTGTTTGTTGATTTTATATTCTGCGACCTTACAGAACTCGATTATTAGCAGTTTCTTTCGTAAATTTTTTGGGATATTCTATATAGATAATCGTATTATCTGCAAAAAGAGAAGGCTTTCTTTCTGATTTGTTTGCATTTTGCTCTTTTTTCTTCATTGTGCTATCTGGAGCACCTAGTGCTTTGTTGGATTTGAGAAGTGAGATGGGGTAGTTGCCTGGATTTTTGATCTTAGGGGAAAAGAACTGTCTTGCACCATTAAGTGATGTGAGCTGTAGGAGTTTTGGTAGATATTCATTATCTATTTGAGGAAAATACTTTTTCTTTCTAGTTTTCTGAGTGTTTTTATCAGAAAAAGGTATGGATGACTTATAGATACTTAAAAATGCTGTGAGGGAAACTGAATTATTTTTTACTAGGAAATATGTTAGTGCATGAATAGCAGAATGATAAAGTCTCTTACCTAATACATATGGTACTTAACATACCAAAGACATAAGTATCTGGCTCTGAATCAACTTCACTTATTTCTCCATATTTAAGGAAAGATTTATGAATATAATTACATGTGAATATTTTTCTCTTTAGCTTTTAAAATAGATATTCCCTTAATAAAGAGATTTACAAAAAACCTACTTTGTCAGTATATTCATTGGTCCTGCCAGACATTGTTCCCATAAGAATGATGCGTATTTTCCTGTCAGAGAAAAAAATGCTTCTTTTGGATAGTCATGTTCCATGTTTTTTAGTGCCTTTCATTCTCTTGCAATTTTTTTCGTGGCAGTCTTGTGTTCTTACATTGTGGAACAGCCTATTTTCTCTAGTTACTTCATTTCACAAATAAAAAATAATGTTTTCAGAAAAGTTGTAGGAGCACTATAAAAATCCTTTTCTTTTTCGAAGCTATTTGATAGCTTGTCATCCCCAAATACTTAGTGTCTGTTTCCTGTAAAGTTATTGTCCAACAAAAGCCAAAACACCGCCATCAAAAACAGGGAATTGGCTCTTAGGCTTCACCACCACCTCCTCCTTGGCCCTCACACAGGTTATTCCCATAATGTCCTTTATAGCAGGAGGATCTGCTTTGAAATTTTGTTTGTTTGTTTTATTTTTAAAAAATCTATAATTAAGTGAAGGATAATTGCTTTACCATATTGTGTTGGCTTCTGCCATACAACAGTGTGAATCAGTCGTAAGTATACATATGTCCCCTCCTTCTGCAGCCTCCCCCGCCTCACCCCGTCCCACCCTTCTGGGTTGTCCCAGAGCTCCCCGTGAACTCTCTGTGTGTTACACAGGAACTTCTCATTAGCTTTTTACACATAGCGAGGTAGATGTTTCGCTGCCACTCTCTCAGTTCATCCCACCCTCTCCTTCCCCCACTCTGTCCAAAGTCTGTGCTCTGTCTGTGTTTCTGTTCCTGCCCTGCAGTTAGGTTCATCAATACCGTTTTTCTGGATTCCGTATATACATCTGTTAATATATTTATTTTTGTGTTTCTGACTTACTTCACTCTCTATAACAGGCTTTAGGTTTATTCACTTCATTGGAACTGACTCAAATTCATTCCTTTTTATGGCTGAGTTATATTCTATTGTATATATGTATCACAGCTTCTTTGTCCATTCATCTGTCTGTGGACATCTGGATTGCTTCCTTGTCCTAGCTATTGTAAACAGTACTTGTGTGATCACTGGGGTACATGTGTCTTTTTCAATTATGATTTTCTCACAGTATATGCCCAGTAGTGGGATTGTAGTTTTTTAAGGAATTTCCAAACTGTTCTCCTTAGTGGTTGTATCAATTTACATTCCCACCAACAGCACAGGAGAGTTCCCTTTTCTTTCCAACCTTTCCAGCATATATTATTTGTAGAGTTTTTGGTGATGGCCATTCTGAGCAGTATGAGGTGATATCTCATTATAGTTTTGATTTGCATTTCTCTAATAATGAGCGATACTGAGCATGTTTTCATAGGTTTGTTGGCCATTTGTATGTCTTCTTTGGAGAAATGTCTGCATAAGTCTTCTGCCTACTGTTTGATTTTTTTTTTCCTCTTGGTATTGAGCTCCATGAGCTGCTTGTATATTTTGGATATTAATCCTTTGTCAGTTTCATTTGAATCATTTTCTCCCATTCTGAAGGTTGTCTTTTCATCTTGTTTATAGTTTCAATTGCTGTGCAAAAGCTTTTAAGTTTAATTAGGTCCCATTTATTTAATTTTGTTTCCACTACTCTTAAGAGGTGGGTCAAAGAGGATATTGCTGAGATTTATGTCAAAGAGTGTTTGCCTATGTTTTCCTGTAAGAGTTTTATAGTTTCTAGTCCATTCTGAAGGAGATCAGCCCTGGGATTTCTTTGGAAGGAATGATGCTAAAGCTGAAACTCCAGTACTTGGACCACCTCATGCGAAGAGTTGACTCATTGGAAAAGACTCTGATGCTGGGAGGGATTGGGGGCAGGAGGAGAAGGGGACGACAGAGGATGAGATGGCTGGATGGCATCACTGACTCGATGGACTTGAGTTGAGTGAACTCCGGGAGTTGGTGATGGACAGGGAGGCCTGGCATGCTGCGATTCATGGGGTCGCAAAGAGTCGGACACGACTGAGTGACTGAACTGAACTGAACTGAGCCTTACATTTAGGTCTTTAATCCATTTTGAGTTTGTGTATGTTGTTAGGAAGTGTTCTAATTTTGTTCTTTTACATGTAGCTGTCCAGTTGTATTCCTATAAAGTAACAGTGAAAAATCAGAAAGAGAAATTAAGGAACTAATCCCATTCACCACTGCAAAAAGAAGAATAAAATACCTGAGAATAAACCTAAGGAGACAAAAGACCTGTTTACAGAAAACACTGATGAAAGAAACCAAAGACACAAACAGATGGAGAGATATTCCATGCTGCTGGGTTGGAAGAAACTATACTACCCAAAGCAATCTGCAGATTTAGTGCAATCCCTATCAAATGACTAAAGACATTTTTCACAGAATTAGAACAATTTCACAGTTTGTATGGAAACACAAAAGATCCCAAATAGCCAAAGCAGTCTTAAGAATAACGGAGCTGGAGGCATCAACCTTCCTGACTTCAGACTGTACTACAAAGCTACAATAACCAAGACAGTATGGTACTGGCACAGAAACAGAAATATAGATCAATAGGACAAGATAGAAAGCCCAGAGATAAACCCACACACCTATGGGCACCTTACCTTTGACAAAAGAGGCAAGAACATAACACAGAAAAGTTGGCCTTTTCAGTAAGTGGTGCTGGGAAAAGTGGAATCACATTTTGTGTTGAGGTGTCCCATCTCCTTAAGACTCTCTTAATCTGGACCAGTTTCTCTTTCCTTGCCCTTTCCCTTTTGTCACTTTTGAGGCGTATAGGCAGTTACTTGAATGATTGTCCTGTGGTTTGTGTTTGTCTGATGGTGCTCGTGAGTAGGTCCCCTTTAGGCGTCTTTGGAAGGACTGTCTTTAGACTCGATCCTCATAGTGTATCCTGCCAGGTGACACCTGCCTTGGATTTGTCTCATTATCGGTGACGGAGGACGTTAACTTTGATCGGTTTTTTAAGGTGATGTAGGGCTATTTTTTTCCTGTTATACTTAATAATGTATTTTGTGAGAAGGTTTTTTGAGCTATGTAAATTTCTTCTTAAAACTTTTCACCTCTCTCGAACTCCTGTACTCTGCACCTTGCTGTGTCCTACAGGGCTGGCCTCCTCAGCCCTCTTGTAGCCTGGTGCCCTGTGAGCACACCCTCCTGACAGCTCACAAGGCTGCCCTCCGTGTACAGTCACCTCACACTGTTTATGCTCTGACAGCAGACACCTGCCTCATGTGGCACCGTCCTCACCTCCCATGGGCTTGGGCACCGCAGACCAGGCTGCCCTCTTGCACGTGCCCCTCTTACTGTGCTCTAGCTCTGGCACCCCGCTGGGCTGCCCCCCACCCTGCACCCCAGGATGCCCTTCTTGTTCTTCCTGGGCCCTGAGACCCTGGGCTGGGCTGTCTGCCTTAGTGGGTGTTACCGCTTTGCTCAGACTCTGGCACTTGGTGTCAGGCCACACTCCTTTAGTCTGTCCCTACCTTCGTCATTTGTGGCCACTGATTCCCCATGGCAGTCACTCTCGTCCTCCTGCTTGCTCTGACACTCCCTGCCTCCTGACCCCTGCCCGCTCGGTTGGGCTCTGATAGCACTTCATGGCCACCACCTTCCCCAGTGCCCCCTTTGTTCAGTGCCCCTCATCGCCCTGTGGGAAATTGTATGGAAGGGCGGGGGAGGTGAGGGGCGCTCAGGTTTCCTCTTGTTACTCTTTTCCCCAGCCGCCACATTGTTGCTTCCTGGTCTCCTCTCTCTACTTCATAGCTCTTTTTTATGAGGAGTAGTTAGAGATAATTTATAACATTCGAAGTGCTAAATTCACTTTCTTTGGAGAAAAATAGATGACTATAATCTGTGATTCACTGTGCAAATCTTAGCTGTTTTAAGTATCATGAAAGAAATAATCACCCTACACGGGCATTAAGGCAACATCACCACTTCCCTCAAAAGGAAAAGCGATAGTTCAGATCACAAGTGCTTCAGTTCACCTGTTAAAGACACACCATCTTGGCCCTGCCTCCTGGCTTCCAGCTTAGGACGCCAGTCTGCAAGTCATGACATCTTTCTATCCCTGTTTCCTCATCCACAACCTGGGGATCATAAATACTTAACCTGAGCTGTTGGAGCTCAGATGAGATAATGTACTTGAAAGTGCTGTGCAGAGGGTAAAATGCCATGCAGATGTGGTTCTTCAGTTCTAATTTATTGCAGAGTCAAATGGGAATCTACAGGAAATTAAGTCAAGCATTTAAATTGCACTTGTGATTTCTAGGCAAATTCCCTCTGATTCATAAGGCAGGGAAGAGGTCAGCATAGATTTTGCTTTTCGCTACCAATTTAAATCAATTGTTCTGTCACCATTATTCAATCAGGCAAACACTCCTCTTTTGAAGTCCTGCCCACCCATTCTGCCTCTGTGACACATTTCCACCTCCTTGGTGATTTTTACCCCTGGTATACAATAGTCCTCTTCACCACGGTGCCTGCTGTCTGTCATCCGTGGTGACCCCTGCATCATTGACCTTACATGAGTTCTGCGTTTGACCTCATTTAGTTGTTTGTGGTGCAGTTGTGTTCTCATAGATCACTGGAGAGTATCTTTAAGTGAATGTGTCTAATGCTGCAGTCACACACTTTTCCTATGGCCTGCTCCTCCCTACAGCTTCCATTTATGTTACTAGTGTCACGCTCTGCGTGCGCCTTCTAGGTTGGAAACCTTAAACCCTCTGTTGTTTGCTGCTAAGTCACTTCAGTCATGTCCCACTCTGTGCGACTCCATAGACAGCAGCCCAGCAGGCTCCCCCATCCCTGGGATTCTCCAGGCAAGAACGCTGGAGTGGGTTGCCATTTCCTTCTCCAATGCATGAAAGTGAAAAGTGAAAGTGAAGTCGCTTAGTCGTGTCTGACCCTCAGCGACCCCATGGACTGAAGCCTTCCAGGCTCCTCCACCCATGGGATTTTGCAGGCAAGAGTACTGGAGTGGGGTGCCATTTGCTACTATCTAATTGATCTCAGGTGGCCTGGACCTGCAGTGGTTGAAGCAGGGCTTTGGTTTCCTGCTGGAGATTGAGAGCACAAATCCTAGCCACTAGACCAGTGTTCAGTGACAAGGCCTCGGCCCTTCAGCTTTGCAGACAAATAACTCCCTGAAAGACAGAAAGTAGTGAAACAAGTAAAGTATTTATCAGGAGGAAAAAGAGTACAGTAAGTGTGGATAGAAACACAGGCAGACTCAGAGTTGCTGAGTTGTGCCATTGTGGTAGTTTGATTTACTTTTATGGGGCATTTCTTCCAGGTTTCCTATGGCCAGTCATTTTGATTTGCCTGGTTCAGAGTCCACATTTGATGTCTTAAGATACCTCCCATGTGTGTACATGCATCTCTTAGCCAAGATCGATTCCATACCAAAGAGGCTTATGGGTAGAACATCAGTTAGCATCACTCCTGTTTTGACCTCCAAGGACCCTTTCTGTGCTTGTGTGGTCAGGGAGGTCTCTTGACTTCAAGGATGAGGAGTATGTGGTCTCTTATCCCCCATCTGGGCAGGACCCAGCCTCCTCCCTTAGTTGTCCTCCCATTCTCAGATCCCCAGGGAACCAATCTCCGGTTGCTTTACTCTGGTGGCACCCATCTGCCTCCTATCACATCATCATTCACTAAGTTCTTTTGTTTTTGCAGAAACCTCTTTCTCACTTGAGCCTTCCTTTTCCTGTAATTAACAGACTATGTCTGGCCCTTATTACCTAATCTCTGAGCTATCAAAATAGTCTTCTTCAAGGCCAGTGTCAGAACCTTGACTTGCCAGGTCCTAGCCTGGGCCTCTGTTGAATAACTGGATGAAGAGGAACCTCAGGGCCAAAGCCAAGTCTCAGAGGGGCCAGCCCTTGCAGATGAGTCAGTAGGATGGTATAGAACACGTCTCCAGAGACTTTAGTTGAGATCAGGCTTGGGGAAGAAGCTCTGCCTTGTCAGGCTCAGACTCCTATCTGAAAGCCTCTAGAATTTAGGAAGACCTCATCTTTAGAACATGAGTGTCATTATCTAAATGTAGCTCCAGTTAACACTTTGGCATGTTTCCTTCCAATCTATTTTTAATGCATAGTTTTTTTTTTTTTTTTTTTACTTTTTCTATAATAGTATGTATAAATTGCATAATGTCTATAAAATGGAAAACATTTCCCATGGTATTTTTGCAAGTGCAACTGAAAAAACTGATCGGTGCATAGTGTTCCACAGAATGAAAAGTTGCTGCTGTCTTTCTTCCTGTTAGAACAAGAACATCCCGGGAAGAAATACTGGATTGTCTGTCAGAGCCTGACCCCAGCTTCTGTTGAAAGCAGTATTTCTCTAGATTGACTTTTGATTGCTGACAAAAACTACTCTCTTTGCCTCCAAAGTTTGGTCTTGATGCAAATTCATTAACTGTCCTGATCTTTGCTGCTTTGCTTATTTGTTCATCCACGTGTCTCCCCTTCCCCCTCCTTTTTTCTCTCTCTTTTCCAGCCGCACCTTCGCCTCTTTGCCTCTCACTCCCTCCTTCCTCTACCACTCCCTTCCCCTCCTCCCTTCTTTCCATCCATCTGCAGTAAGAGCATGTTCTCTTCTAAGTCCCGAGCTTGGCTCTGGGGATTTAAAGATGAATAGACAATTGAGGGACTTCTCCTGAGGGAGAGAGATGCTTATGACTCTTTGCCAGGTTGTGTCCCAAGCTCATTTGGGTGCACATGGTGGGCAGAGCCTTGCTCTTTCTGAAGAGGGTAGAGAAGGCTTCCTGGGGCAGTGACTTGTACCTGAACTGTGAAAGGTATCACCTGGTAGATGTTTGTGTTTTTCCTACTTTTTGTCTATTATAGATAATGCTGCTGTGTACATTGATGTACATGTTTTTGTGTGGACATATATTTTTATTTCTCTGAGATCTACACCCAAGAAAGGAATTTCTGGATCATATAATAACTCTGTACTTAACAATTTGAGGAATTTCCAGATTGTTTTCAAATTAGCTGTATAGTTTTCCATTCTGATCAGCAGTATATCATGGTTCTAATTTCTCTACATCCTCATCAAGGCTTGTACTTATTTTTATTATAGTCGTCCTAGTAGATAAGAAGTAACTCCTCGTAATTTTGATTTGCGTTTTCCTGATGACTGTTGATGTTGAGCATCTTTTCATGTGATGAGTTATTTGTATATATTTGGATAAATGTCTTATTCAGAGCTTTTGCCTATTTTTAAATCAGATTATTTGACTTTTTATCATTGAATGGTAGTGATATTTTATTGTCTCTAGTGTTTTGAAGCAAAACTAATACTACTTTATGCTTTAGACTTTTATGTAGAAAATGACTCAATCAAAATTTTGAACCACCTAAAAAGAAAGAATTTAAATCTGAAAAATAGATTTGGAGATGGGTATCAGTACTGATTTCCAAAAATAACATTTATAGGTTCCACAAGTCAAATGCTATTAGGTGGTCATACTTGTTTTTATCAAGCTTCTTCTGCCTATTTATGTGCACTGCCTTGCCAGCTCAGCTGCTCAGTCGTGTCTGACTCTTTGCAGCTCTATGGACTGTAGCCTGTTAGGCTCCCCTGTCCATGGGATTCTCCAGGCAAGAATACTGGAGTGGGCTGCCATGCCCTCCTCTAGGGGATCCTCCCGACCCAGGGATGGACCTGCCCTCTGCCAGGGGATCCTCCTGACCCAGGGATGAACCTGCCCTCCTCCATCCTCCAGGGGATCCTCCTGACCCAGGGATGGAACCTGCCCTCCTCCAGGGGATCCTCCCGACCCAGGGATGGACCTGCAGGGACCCTCCTGCATTGGCTTCTTTACCGCTGCACCACCTGGGGAGCCCCACTGACGTGCGCTGGTATCAGAGAACTAAAGACTTCTCTCAGGAAGTCCCCAGCTGCTGTGACAAACGGGCAACATTTTCTAACAGTTCTTCTTGCCCGAATAGTCCTTTAAGGCAATTGTTTTTCTTCTCTTTATCTCAAGTTGGTCAAACACATTTGTAACTTCAGAAAGTGATACTGTGATTTGGGGATATTATTTATGCATATCTGTCAGTCAGTTGTACAGCAATTTTTGGATGCCTGCTTAGGTATATGGTTGACTCACTTTGTTTCTCTTCGGGGGTCATACTCAAAATATCTAACATTGGTGTGGTGTGGGCATTAGCAAATCAAAATGCAGACTGACTCTAAAGTACTTCACTCACAGTTTCATTATTTCAGTCATAGATCCTTTATATTGTTCTTCTTTGTATTTTGCAATCTAGCGAACCTATGCCTAGTCCATAGCTTTTTTTTTTCTTTTTTTTTTTGATGTGAATCTTTCTTCCTTTGGTAGCTTCATGTATTTTTCTTTTGATTGCCAAATTGATAACTGTTTTGGCCCAGTAGGTTTGTTGGGTGTTAAAATCGGAGGTAACTCTTGTATTAGAGATAATAATATTCAGCAGATATCATAAATTTACCTTCAAGGAGATACTTCTGCATTCTAAAATTGGTCATGGAAGTGTACTATTCCAAGCAGAGTTATCAATTGCTAACCAGTTGAGGATTGTATATAATTTGAGTGGAAACCAAGTGTTTTGCGAATTTGCTCATGAGTGGTTTCTCTAGGTCATTAAGATTTATTCCTCAGCTGAATAGAACTCTTTTCAGTATACCACTTTACAAATATTTGAATCAGGAAGAAAATTTTTCATGGAATACATGACTGTAAAGATGTAATCGGACTAGTTGGCTGCTCCACAAAGCCATCTTTTCACTGTCCCTGAGCCTCGCTCCCTGCGCACCGCAGCTGTAGGTCTGTCCACCTCTTCATGAGATGTGGAGTCAGGTGACTGTACTGCCAGAGTCCGTGAACTGGGCTTTCTCTTTAGTCTGGTGCACTGGATATCCAGTGTGCCCCACCATGTCAGACGCCGCTGTGGACACCAGCTCTGAGATCACTGCCAAGGGCTTAAAGGAGAAGAAGGAAGTTGTGGGGGAGATGAAAAGTGGGAGAAGTGTACCCACAATGGGAAGGCTAGTGAGGAAAGTAGGGGGCAGGAGGCTGCCAGTGAGGTAGAAGAAGGCCTAGAGGAAGGAGGTGTTGGTGAGGAAGACAGTGAAATGAAGATGAGGAAACTGAGGCAGCTGCAGGCAAAAGGGCAGCTGAAGGGATGAGGGATGACGATAGTGACACAAGAAGAAGAAGACAGATGAGGATAACTAGACAACAAAAAAGGAAAAAAAAAAAGAGGAAAAAAGAAAAAAGCCCACTCTGAGCCATTCATTTTCCACTTCCTTTCTTAGAATCTCAACAACATGATTACCTTGGAGGGGGAGGCTGTCCAGGCTGCCCACTGTGGGCTGAGCCACCCGAAGGTGATGCATGCTGTCTCCACCATCCACCAAACCCACCACACAAATCTGCAATAAGAGAAGGAAAAAACCCCTAAGCTTTCCAGGCATGTCCTGCTTCTTAAAAGAGACATAGAAGACAAGCTTATGGTTACCAAGGAGGAAAACCAGGGTGGGAGGGGTAAATTAGGAACTGGAGATTAATGTATACACACTATTATATGTACAATTGATAATCCACAAGGGCCTACTGTGTAGCACAAGGAGCTATATTCAGTATCTCGTAGTAACCTATAATGGAAAAGAATCTGAAAAAGAATAGGTTTATATTTATTTCAACCCTGAATATTCATTGGAAGGACTGATGCTGAAGGTGAAGTTCCAATAGTTTGGCCACCTGATGTGAAGAGCCAACTCATTGGAAAAGACCCTGATGCTAAGAAAGACTGAGGGCAGGAGGAGAAGGAGGTGACGGAGGATGAGATGGTTGGATGGCATCACTGACTCAATAGACATGATTTTGAGCAAACTCCAGGAGATAGTGAAGGATAGGGAAGCCTGGCATGCTGCAGTTCATGGGGTCTCAAAAGAGTCAGACAAGACTTAGAAAGTGAACAATATATATATTTGTATAACTGGGCCACTTTGCTGTACACCTGAAACTAACACAGTGTTGTAAAGCAGCTATGCTCCAATTAAAAACAGTGCTTTTGAAAGGAAGATTTGTTTGTATTTTTAATTTGGATTTTTATCTTTAAACATACTGTTAGAGTTTAGCCATTTTTAATGATTGTGGGTGACCAGACCAACCTTTGGAGTGTTCTCCTTCCTATTTCTGACTTGACTTGTTGAGTGACCATATTCATTATAATTTCAAAGGAGAAAAAAAAAAAACTGGGTTTAAAAAAAACCCCACAAAAACAACAACAAAAGCATTCTTATTCCCAGGATGCTGGTAACCTTGTATGCACGTACTGTGCTCTAAGTAGTTTTATGAGATGATTATAAAGGTCAAAGATAAAAGGTTTATTTTTTCTACTTTTTTTGCCTATGAAGTTGTTTATTTTTTTGCCTGTTTGTGTGAAACATTGTTGTTCAAAAATAAACTGGAATTGTATTTTACTGAGTCATTTTTTAAAAAAAGATACAGTTGTATTTTTTTTTAACAACTCTATTTTCTGGTTTGCAGCAAATTTTCAATGACTTATTTTCTCCTTACCAAAATATAGTTGCAAATAGCCGCCAATAGTATGTATCTTGTTCACCCAGTTTTCACTATCCACATACATAGATTGTCATGATAATCTAGTGAAGACAAAAACAGCTCTTGCTTCCCTTTGGTTCATTGCTAGTTTTCATAGTTAACCTTAATGGCAGCCATAGGGAGGGACAAGCCTGTGGCGTGGTCCAGGTGACTTAAACAAGAATATTGGCTGTGGAGATAAAGAGCAGACACATTCACATTGTTTTGGAGGGAAAATCCTTTGGAAGTTGTTGGATTTGTGTGGGAGAAGATGAGGTGAAAGAAGCATCAGTGATGATTCCCAGGTTTCTGGTTTCAGCATCTGAGTACATAAGCCGTGAAATTGAAAGACTCTTGCTTCTTGGAAGAAAAGCTATGACCAACCTAGACAGCATATTAAACAGCAGAAACATCACTTTGCTGACAAAGGTCTGTATAGTCAAAATTATGGTTTTTCTGGTAGTCATGTATGAATGTGAGAGTTGGACTATAGAGAAGGCTGAGCACTGAAGAATTGATGCTTTCAAACTGTGATGCTGGGGAGAACTCTTGAGAGTCCCTTGGACTCCAGGGAGATCAAGTTAGTCAATCTTAAAGGAAATCAACCCTGAATATCCATTGGAAGGACTGATGCTGATTTGAAGGTCTGATACTTTGGCTGTCTAACGCAAAGAGCTAACTGGTTGGAAAAGACCCTGATGCTGACAAAGACTGAAGGCAGGAGGAGAAGGCGTTGACAGAGAATGAGATGGTTGGGTGGCCTCACCGACTCAATGGACCTGAGTTTGAGCAAACTCCGAGGGACAGTGAAGGGCAGGGAAGCCTGGCCTGCTGCAGTCCATGGGATTGCAGAGAGTTGGACATGACTTAGCAGCTAAACAACAACATGTGTCATTTATAGAGATGGGGAATTCTGGAAGAGGGTAGAGTCAGTCATTTGCCTGTTTGCTCTCAGATTCAGTTTCCTGACTTCTGCCCTCTGTATTGCAGGAAACTGCATTTCACAGTTTCCCTGCCTTTTGGCATGTGTGGTTAGATTTGGCACGTAATGGGCACTGATGGAAGCCTAGCAGATGGGAGTAGGGATGAGGTAGGGTTGTTCCTCCCTCTCTTTTTGCCCAGGAAGTGGCGGTTTCATTCCTGTGGCTTCAGTCCCTATCAGAGGGCTCTTCCTTTGCTTGCAGTCCTGGTTTCTGATGGGCAGCTCCTGTTGTTGCTCTTGCTGCTGCCAGTGGTGAGATGCAGCTTCTGGGCCCTTCCAGTGGGTTTCTCTCGCCCTTGGGCTGGTAACAGTTTCCTGATGTTACTCAGCTCCTGGTTACTTCACCTTCCCCATTTGGTGACTTGGCTTCTCCATTGCCTATGTAACCACACTTCTATATTAATTATTCTTTATCTTAATGCCTAGAGTGGTTTCTGTTTTCCTAACTAGAACCTTAAGAATACGAGGGTGAAAATTTGAGAGTTCAATTTGGGAAATGGTCGGTGTTGAATTTAATATTTTTTCGGTACATTCCAGTGGAGATGTTGCTAGATAAGTTGGATGATGAGTTCAGATGGATGTTTCAACTGGGAATGTAAGTGTGGGTGCCACCTCTCAGTGCGCTGGCAGTGTTTAATACTGTGAGAAATACGGTTGGAAGCATCCAGTGAACAGATGACAAAATCTAGGCTTTAAATCTACTTTGTGGAGGACAGATGGGGAGGGATAAAGTAAAGTAGCTGAGGAGGTAAGAGGAAAACAGGAGAGGGATGCTCTTGTCAATGGAAAGGAGTGTTTGACGGCATGGTGTGCGGTCTTGTGTTTGGTTATCTGTTTCCTTGATGAAAGAAGTTTGCAGGAAATTGAGAGTGGCTGAAGCTCTTCATCAAAATGGAGTGGTGGAAGAGTGACTGGGAGGTAACAGAGTATAGCTGGTGCTCAGAGACAGTTCTTTCCAGGTATTTGACTGTGGAAGGGAGTATAAGAAATGGGAAGCTAGTGGGATGATTAAGACAAACTGCATTTTGTAAAATTGCTCTTTTTTTTTTTTCTTTGAAAATACTGAAGTTTTGAATAGGTTCAAAAATTTTAAAAAGTTATACAAGGAAAATATCTTCCTCTTGGCTCCCATCAATCCCGTTCCACTTCCTCCTCCAGTCCCAGCCATTGCTATTCATTTTTTGTACACATGCCCCCAAATTTCTGATGCAAATACAAGCAAGTGTGAATATATATTCTTGATTTCCAGTGATTTCCAGTGCTGGCATAGTGTCTTTATTATTTGGTTTCTTATTTTCTTGAACCATATGTTCTGGACATCTTTTTACTTTAGGACTTTGAGGTTATTCTTTTTTTCTCCTTTTTTAAAGCAGCTTTATAGGAGTTTCAATTCTGAATATACTAATATGTCTTTAGCTGGTCATCTTTTGCTGTTACAAATAATGCTGCAATGAGTGACTTTACACCCATGCAAATATGTTTGTCATAGGCTAAATTCATGGAACTTCTCAGTCCCAGGATATGCATTTGCTATTTCCAGAGATAATGTCAAGTTGCCTCCATGGGTGATGGTCTAGTTTGTAACCTCTACTATGCATGAGAGTTCCTGTCTCCTCATAGTTACACCAGCTCAGTGTCTTTTCAAGCTTTGGGGTTTTTGACAATGTAGGAAGTGAAGAAAAATGGTACAGGTATAGTTTTATTTTGTTTTTGGTGCAGTTTTACTTTTCATTGATTAAGAATGAGGTTGAACATCTTTGTTCAAGAGCCTTATGTGTTTCTTCTTTCATAAACTCTGTTCATATTCTATGCCCTTCTTTTATCCAATTAGATTTTGGTCATCTCAGCATTTGAATTTTACGTACTAAGCCTGAGAGCCTAAAAGCTCAGTGGCAGGAACATAGCATATAAGGTGGGCTTTGGACAGAGGGATGGGGACCCGATCATGCAGTGCCCCGTAAAGTCCACTTGTGTGTATATTGCTGCTTAGTTTAGAAGCCTGTTTAACACATTTGAAATAGGGATTCTTTGGACACAGTTACTTCTGAAGTAATTATGTGTCAGGATCAGCAGAACAGTTTAACCTGGGAAGAGGATGGAGGAATATTAGCAGTGTTCTGTAAAAGATCTGTCTAGCATTCTATTCATACAGGTCTATTTACCTATATAATTAATTTTCAATGGTTATCGGTAGAGTTTTGCTGACTCTTACTTCTCATTTAGAAGAGGAAAAAAAAAATGTTCTTTTCCCTTCATACAGTAAACAGGGTTCAAGCTGACCCTTGGCTTCCTCATCTTATTTCTGCAAAATGCTCAGCAGGAGTATTTTAAAAGAACAAACTCATTATGCATGTAATCTCCAAGGATAAGTGCTTCCCCGGGAGATGCTGTATTCTGCTTCACTCAGAAACATGCCGCAGTCACCAGCGCTGTCCAGTGAGGGAGGGTCAGTTCTGGCTCCAAGTGTTTCAGCCTGGGAGCTGGAGGTACTTCCCGTCAGTCTGTCCCTCTTTCTCCTCGTTTTCTTCTCTTCATCTTTCCTACTCCTTTTTCTCTCTCGTCTTCTCCCCAGCCTCCCAGCGCTCCAAGCCCAGCTGGTTAAAGGGAATGTGCTTTGTCAGGATCACTTTGCTTTTATAAAATAGATCTTGAAAGCATGGTTATTCTATGCTTTCATGCATTTATACATTCCCTGTAAAGAACAATAAAATGTGGAAGGAAAATATGAATACATTGACTAGAATTTTTATTTTTTGCCTTTCATTGATTTGAAGATATTACTTTTCAATATGTTCCTTAAAGGTGCTTTAAAATTTTCTTATTAAAGCGTGCTCCATTCTCCAAGTTTTTCGTAGGCATCCAGTGGTTTGTCTTACATAAAGAAATTTCTGCAGCGGGATTAAACGTAATGGATATTGAAACTGTTGGGACATGATTTGTCTTCCAGAGTTCTGTGGTAAAGAAATTGCCCCCAGATGCTACTGGGTTTAAAACAGTCAAGACCATTTGTCCCCCTTCGTGTTGTTCTTACTGGATTTCTATTTGTATCAGCTTGCTAACTTCCTTACTCACATCTGTGAATTTAAGTCTTTTAAGGCTCCTCGCACTGTTTGCGGCTGTTCCTGTGCGCAGTTGACAGTGGAGTGGCTCTCTGAGGCGCGTCTCACTGTGAGTAGCTGATGTGAGCCACGCCCATCTCTTCTGTAACGTCACCTTTATGCAGAAGGCTGCAGGGGGATGGGAAGACGGGCTGCTTTGAGAGTCAGCCTGTGCTTTCCAGTGATGCTCCTCTACTCAGTAGTAAGCTTTTCTTTACTTGCCAGTTTCCCACTGATTATGGAAGGCCAAGAGCTGACGTGTTCATGGTCTTGAAAAGTTTGGAAATAGCCTAACAGCTCCTTTTGAAGCCTGTTTATTTGCCTTCTTAGAAATAGTATCATGAGGCAATCTCACGGTCATGGAATGCTGCTTTATTTTGTTTTTAGGTATTGGCTGTGTTATTTTTGATCAGGAGGCAAAGAGCCACTAATGAGGCATTCTGATTTCCTTAAGTTTACAGTTTTGGAGTCAGTTTGTCTGGATTTCTAATCCTGCCCCCACTGTCGTACTCTGATTTTAGGCGTTACTTTTCCTTTCTATCCTTTAGAGTCCTCCTCTGTAAAACCGGAGTAAAAGTTGAACCCACCTCAATTTGGAGGATTAGATGGATAAAAAGAAAAGGAAAATGACATGCTTGGCTCATTGCTGGGTGCATAATATGTACTCAGTAGTGTTAGCTATTATCATTATTGCTAATCAGATTTTTATTACTTTGGATTTGGAAGCGATTTATCTTGTGTACATAAAGAAATAGTTTGGAAAGTAAATGCATTTCTATTAAAATAAATAATAGTTTGTTTCTCTGTCCTCATACTCAAAGTGGGTGGTGTGTCAATGGCCATCATTTTCTTGGTTCAGTGAATACAAAAGCTTTTAGCAGTGGGGAGAAAAGTCCCAGAAAATGTTTATCAGATCGCTGTTTCCATGATGGATCACAGCAGGAGCACAGTTTATGTTCTTACCTTAAAAATAAAAGAAGAATACTATTGATTCTGAGCTCTACAAAAAAAGGAAATTAAAAATGATTTTTTAAAGGCTTGATTAGTATTTTTAGTTTAAATGCTTTTAGAAATTCAAACAATGCATATGGATATAAATTAAATATTAACATGTCCCTTCTCAGGGTTAAACTTCATAAAATTATAAAAGTAATATCCATGCAAGTTTAAACAAAGAAGAGAGGGAGAGACTATAAAAGGTGCACATTAGACCATATTGGAGGCCAGCTGAGCCTTCATCTTATTTCCAAGGGTAAACACCTCAAACACTTTCATATTTATGCTTCAAGAAATTTTGTTTTTTACTTAGAATTTCCTCTTTTCTCCTTTTCCTTTTTTAAACACAGAGGAAGTACAAGATCTACTCTTTACCTTGCTTTCACTGATGATATAACAAAGATTATTATAAATAAGCACTTATAGATATATCTTGCTTTTTTAACAGCTAAATGGCTTTGTAGCTGCAGTCCCATTATTTATTTAATGTCTCCTTATAAAAATTATGTAAGCTTTCTGAGTTCTTTGTTTTTTCAATCTTCCATGTGAACTTTAAAGTTTGTTTGTATGTACATATATACACATACATGTATATGTGTGTGTTTGTATATAATTGTGTGTGTGCTGCAAGTATCCTACAAACATGTGTAGGAGAGATTCTAGGGCAAGTTTAACTGTCTGATAGCTATTCCCACGTTGTATTCCGAAGAGCTTCATCAGTAGAGGCTCCATCGATAGAGTAGAGCTTGACACTTCCTCATTCCTTTGCTATCACTAGGTAGTTCTATACTTTTTAATATTTTTCAATTTGGTATTAGAACAAATGATGTTATTTTGTTTTGCATGAAAAAAATTCAGTGAGAACAATGTACATTGGGATACAGTTTTAATAGAGCAAAAATCTAAATGTAGAACCCTGAGTGTATTAAAATATGAGTGAATTCCTTAGTAATCTGGGAGTAGAGGAAACTTTCTAATTATGACTCAGAATCTGGAAGCAATAAGAGAAATATTTGATAGATTAGCCAACACAAGCTGTTATATGTAGAATAGATAAACAGCAAAGTCCTACTGTGTAGCTCAGGGAACTATATTTAATATCCTGTGATAAATCATAATAAAAATATGAAAAACAATATATATATGTATAACTGAGTCATTTTGCTTTATAGTAGAAATTAACACTGTAAATCAACTATACCTCAATAAAATTAAAAGAAGAGTTTGATAAATTTGATATCCTGAAATATAAAAAGCATGTTCAGTTCAGTTCAGTTCAGTTGCTCAGTTGTGTCCGACTCTTTGCGACCCCCTGAATCGCAGCACACCAGGCCTCCCTGTCCATCACCAACTCCTGGAGTTCACTCAAACTCACGTCCATCGAGTCAGTGATGCCATCCAGCCATCTCATCCTCTGTCGTCCCCTTCTCCTCCTGCCCCCAATCCCTCCCAGCATCAGAGTCTTTTCCAATGAGTCAACTCTTCACATGAGGTGGCCAAAGTACTGGAGTTTCAGCTTTAGCATCATTCCTTCCAAAGAAATCCCAGGGCTGATCTCCTTCAGAATGGACTGGTTGGATCTCCTTGCAGTCCAACGGACTCTCAAGAGTCTTCTCCAACATCACAGTTCAAAAGCATCAATTCTTTGGTGCTCAGCCTTCTTCACAGTCCAACTCTCACATCCATACATGAGCACTGGAAAAACCATAGCCTTGACTAGACGAACCTTTGTTGGCAAAGTAATGTCTCTGCTTTTGAATATGCTATCTAGGTTGGACATAACTTTTCTTCCAAGGAGTAAGCGTCTTTTAATTTCATGGCTGCAGTCACCATCTGCAGTGATTTTGGAGCCCCAAAAAATAAAGTCTGACACTGTTTCCACTGTTTCCCCATCTATTTCCCATGAAGTGATGGGACCGGATGCCATGATCTTCATTTTCTGAATGTTGAGCTTTAAGCCTACTTTTTCACTCTCCACTTTCACTTTCATCAAGAGGCTTTTGAGTTCCTCTTCACTTTCTGCCATAAGGGTGGTGTCATCTGCATATCTGAGGTTATTGATATTTCTCCTGGCAATCTTGATTCTAGCTTGTGTTTCTTCCAGTCCAGTGTTTCTCATGATGTTTTCTGCATATAAGGTAAACAAGCAGGGTGATAATATACAGCCTTGACGTACTCCTTTTCCTATTTGGAACCAGTCTGTTGTTCCATGTCCAGTTCTAACTGTTGCTTCCTGACCTGCATACAGATTTCTCAAGAGGCAGGTCAGTAGTCTGGTATTCCCATCTCTTTCAGAATTTTCAACAGTTTATTGTGATCCACACAGTCAAAGGCTTT
>NW_011494846.1:6484766-6510041 GCF_000754665.1 Bison bison bison
AGACAGCAGCCCACCAGGCTCCCCCATCCCTGGGATTCTCCAGGCAAGAACACTGGAGTGGGTTGCCATTTCCTTCTCCAATGCATGAAAGTGAAAAGTGAAAGTGAAGTTGCTCAATCGTGTCTGACTCTTAGCGACCCCATGGACTGCAGCCTACCAGGCTCCTCCGTCCATGGGATTTTGCAGGCAAGAGTACTGGAGTGGGTTGCCATTGCCTTCTCCCAAATCCTACTGGCTTCCTATTTCTCACTGCAGTGGCTAAAGTACAGAGGTTTGATAGCACACTCCATGGGCAATGCTGTGGATAAGTAGGTAATCTCATGCATTGCTCATGGGAGTGCAAAGCTAAGTACCCCTTACAGATGGAAATTTATCCTTTGACTGAACAGCCCCACTTTCTTGGAATGAACCCTACTTCGTTCCAAAGGTAATATGGGAAAAATACAAAATGATACATGCACAGTGCTATTGATTACAACACCATTTGTAATAATGAAGGGCTGTGAATAATCACATCTTGGGCTCTGGATTCCATCTGGCCAGCCTCAAGCAGGTAGCTTTTCACACCAGTCCTTATATCCCAGCTCTGGCATTGGCAATATTTAGCGTATGTACAGATGATTTTCAGCTGCAGATCAGGGGTTAACAAGTGTTAGAGAACAAGTTGAGGGTAGGTAGAATTCAGTCCTTTGGCTTCTCAGAGTCTGTGCCTCCAGTCTTGGTGTCTTCTCCCTGCCTTTCCCTTTCTTGGTCCGTTCTTGCTCTAATTCTGCTTCTCTTGGGACTGGAGAATCTGCCATTGATTAAGGCAAGACCATGAGGTGTTAACCTTCTCTTGAAGTGAAGTGAAGTTGCTCAGTCGTGTCCAACCCTGCTACCCCGTGGACTGTAGCCCACCAGGCTCCTCGGTTCATGGGATTCCCCAGGCAAGAATACTGGAGTGGGTTGCCATTTCCTTCTCCAGGGGATCTTCCCACCCAGGGACCGAACCCGGGTCCCCTGCATTGTAGGCAGATGCCCTACCGTCTGAGCTACCAGGGAAGCCCCATTAGGATGGTAATAAAAAGAATGGAAAGGCAGGACAAATATAAATGACACTAGAAGATAATAACTTAAAAATCATTGGTGTCAGGAGGTTTCGAGTTTGAGCTCCAGGTCTAATGAAGACGTTAATCCAATAACTAAATTGCCTACCAGCAGTAGGATGTTTGAACATTTGTTTTGTTTTGGGTGATGAGGTTCTGGACACTGCAGGTGTTCTGTTATTTCCTAATTGTTCTAGATGGTGCTGCTCTAAGATAGATGTACCAAATACTAGCTTATTTCTTCCATTTCAAATGCATGCCACCCTGCCTCCTATAGTAATGTTTGAAGTTGGGATGTATCTTAAAACTTAAAAGAACTGAATATAGTGTTCAGTATAATAGCTCTTGAAGAGCTATTACAAAGTTGACTGTGTTCCTTATGGTTGATGGCATCTTAAAACCCAGAAAATGGGTTCATAAGGGGACAGAACATGTGGAATCAACATTTCTTAATGGCAAATAGCCATATATAATTTTTCTCCGCACTCGCCTTTTGTAATGAATGTTTCTGTGTTATTTAAAAACCTTAGAAAAAGGCCTTTGCTGAGTGTGTGTGGGTTGGCACAGAGCAAGCAAATACTCAAAATTGAGAGAGGAAAATGATAAAGGGTGGAGGATCATCTTAATTTTTTAGTAACGATACAGATATGTTTCTTTGAGCTCTCAGCATTTAGTACAGTGGATGACTCCTTTTAAAAATACTCTCTGCGTGGAGTTCTGTGACGCCATGGGCCCTAGTTTCTATCCTCTTAGCGGCTGTTTCTTTTCGATGGCCTTTTCTCATCTCCACTTCTCCATCTGACCCTGAAGCACCAGTGTTCTGTCTTCTACTTTTCTCTCCTTCCCCCTCTATATTCTCTCCTTAGGTGAGTGTGTCCATTCCTATGAATTCAGTTATTTTTTGGGGTTTCTGAGTCTCCCATTTGTGTCTCCAGCCTGGAAGACTCCTGAAATCAAATGACTGATCAGTATTTCTAGTTAAATATTTAATCGGGATCTCGAATATAACATGGCCACAACAAAACTTTAGATTCTCTGTTCCCCAAATCATGTCTTTCTACACCTTCTTCATCTCAGTAAATGGCACCACAGGCAACTGATACTCAGGCCAGAATCTTTGCCATGTGCTTAAGGATCCTTTTTGATTCCTTCTTGCACAATATATACCTACTCTATCAGTTTTTTTTATTCTACTTCCAAAATATACCTTTCTTTACTTCTCTGATTCATGTCATTGCTCTGACCCCAGTCCAGGTTTCCATCACCTTTCGCTTATTCTTAGACCATTGCATTGCATTAGCTTCCAACTGGTTTTCTTGCATTTACTTTTTTCTCTCACTTGTTTTTACTTTTACCCTATCTACAGACTTTTCTTCACAGTGATGGCAGAATGGGATTACTGAGGTAGAAATTAGTTTATATGTTTGAAATCCAATGGTGACTTTCCCTTACTCTTAAATGTAAAGCTCTCACATATTAAAAAGCAGAGACATTACTTTGCTGACAAAGGTCCATCTAGTCAAAGCTATGTTTTTTCCAGTAGTCATGTATGGATGTGAGAGTTGGACTATAAAGAAAAGCTGAGCGCTGAAGAATTTATGCTCTTGAACTGTGGTGTTGGAGAAGATTCTCCAGAGTCCCTTGGACTGCAAGGAAATCCAACCAGTCCATCCTAAAGGAAATCTGTCCTGAATATTCATTGGCAGGACCGATGCTGAAGCTGAGACTCCAGTACTTTGGCTACCTGATGTGAAGAACTGACACATTGGAAAAGACCCTGATGCTGGGAAAGATTGAAGGCAGGAGGAAAAGGGGATGACAGAGGACAAGATGGTTGGATGGCATCACTGACTTGATAGACATGAATTTGAGCAAGCTCTAGGAGTTGGTGATGGACAGGGAAGCCTGGTGCGCTGCAGTCTATGTGGTCACAAAGAGTCGTCAGACACGACAGAGCAACTGAACTGAACTGAAAGCTCTTAACTTGCCAACATCATCTGATTCCTGCCTGCTTCTCAGACCTTTCTCTCCCTAAGTCCAGTCATGCTGATCATCTCTGTTACTGGAACATGACAGGCTTGGGCCTTTTTCATGGCCTTTGCACTTGTGGTATTTTCCTCTTGGAGTGCTCTCTCTTCTGATCTTTGCTTGGCGGATTCCTTCCCATTATGTCAGTCTCAACTCAGATTTAAACTTCTGAGGGAGACTTACTTTGACCAGCAACCCCACAGTTATTGTCTGTTCATTACCCTCTTTAATCATCTTAATATCATTGACCAGCGCCTGAAATTACCTTGCTGTTCTTTTGTTTTGATCAGATTTCCTCTTTAAGACTGTAAACTCCTTGAGGCTGAAATCTCTTTTCACAGCCACATCCCCAGCATTTAGGACACAGCCTGACACATAGTACAACCTCATTGCATTTTGATTGTTGGTTGGTTTATACTTCTGAGTAGAACAATCTTTTTGACTTCTAAGTAGAATGATCTTTTTGCCAATATTAAATATATTAGCTCAAAACTAAGTTCAAAAGTAACTGGATAAGAAACTCATGTGTTCATTGGAGAAAGGACATTGTCTTTTTGGAGGTGGTTACCAAAAAGTTTGTCCTCTTTGGTGGCTCAGATGGTAAAGAATCTTCCTGCAATGCAGGAGATCCAGGTTCAGTCCCTGGGTGGGGAACAACCCCTGGAGAATGGCAGCCCACTCCGGTATCCTTGCCTGGAGAATTCCATGAACAGAGGAGCCTGGTGGGCTATAGTCCATGGAGTCGCAAAGAGTCGGACACAACTGAGCAACTAACACACACACACCAAAAAAGTTAGATACCTTTGTGGGCATATTGGTATATTCACAGGATTCCTATTGATCATGAGTACTGGATCACCAAGCATAGTATTCACTTTATTTTGAAAGGCAGTACATTTCAACATTGGCAAAATTCCAGACAAAGTAGAATAATGTGCCTTATTTATTAATGGAGTTCTCCTTGAGAAGGCTTTTGTTAAAGTACGGGGAAAGTGGTCTGACGACTTGAAGGTGACCGGAGAAAAGAATGTGGCAGGATATAGAGTTGTCATCTGCCACATATGGTTCTGTCTCTTGACTTTTGTTTGTTTGAAGTAAGTCCGTAGTCTCTATATTCTTCATCATTAGCTAACAGACACCGATGATTTTTTCTTATGTGCATAATACATAGCTCATAGTATTGCTTTGTCTTTCAAGATTCAACATTCATTCAGTAAATAGTAGATACTCACTGAGTACCTATGTACGAGGCATTGTAATAAGTGCTGGGGATCTGGCTGTGAGTAAGGTAAAATCTTGGTCCTAAATATTTGTTGAATAAATTGGTGAGCTTCTTGAAGCTTATTTCAGAGGATTGGTGTGGCCTTCAGAGCTTTAGGAAATTGGTAGAAGGCATCTAACAAGCCATATGCATGTGGTCCCACACATTATCCCTCTGGCATCTTCTTTTTTATTCCTGCTTGTGCACTGTTTTGTTTTCCATGGTTATTTGAATGTCTGTTCTGTACCCATCACTGTGTTAGGCCCTGGACATTCAGATAACAGCAGAAAAAAAATATTGTCTTCAATATCTCTTTAATAGTAATATAGACAGACTGGGAAAATGTATTATCTTAATGTAGAATTGTAAAGTACAAGGATAGTCTCAACACAGTCTACTATGGGAGTTCAGAGAGGAGGCATCGAACCAACATCAGGGGGAAACTGAAGGGTGAATAGGAGTTAGCCAAGTGGGTAGGCAGATGAAAGGGGATGAGCTATTCCTGTGAAGCAAATAAAGTGTGCTCCTCAGATTGACTAGGGCAAACTTGAGGAATTTGCTTTGGTGTGGCTGGAAGGATAAAGAATATAGGGAGAAATGAATATTGAAGTTAAGGAGGTGGAGATTTTTGAATACCAACTGGAATTCACTGGAAGATTGAAAAGGTAATCTGATCAGATTGCTACAAGAAGATTGTCTTTTAGGTAGCATTTCTGGGGATAATTTGGGAGGAACTAGAAAAGGTAGGTGAATACTTGTCATCTCTGATTTTGAGCAGGCAGCATAATCAGATAGATGTTTTACGGACAGCCCCTCTGGGTTCTGGGTGGGAAGATAGACTCTGGGGTGCGGGTGAGACGTGTGAATGGAAGGAGTAAGACAAGTTAGAGGGAATCTTAGTATTCAGCTGATGGATAGTAATGAGGAGCTTTTCTTTTCAGATAGTTGTGTATCTTGCCTCTTTGTAAAAAGAAATTTACCATTTTTATAAAAGATGCTGGGGAAGAAGGTTTTGCCAAGTTTTACTGGAAGCTTGGACATGTTCATCCTCCCTTTCCTGTTATGTCCTCACTGGAAGTTCCGTTCCCAGGTAGAGAACGTACACACAGACATCAAGTGTCCTTGGTTTTGCATTTCTTTTGACCTTTGCTTCTGTTCTTAATGAAATACCAGTGAAGGTGCTGCAGTTTTCAATTTTGGTTTTCCTTTCATCGTGGTAATCCTATTTTACTGTTTAAGTCCTTTTAGGCAGTAAGGTTGTTGGAATAGCATCAAGCACTTCAGGCATTTATAAATTCATTTCAGTAAACATGAGTTTAGGTGATTTGTTGCATAGCTAGTGAGTTTATTATTGTATATAACAGTATCTAATCGAATTAGCGAGAGGAATAAAAGGCTCACTTTGATGTAAATCATTAACTTTTTCAAAGAGGAGAAACCATATTTTTAGTAACATCTTAAGCTGAAGAATATTCAGTGTATAATACATGTGCTTCAATAATGTTAATACACAGTCCCCAGAGAGGCAATTAATTTCATATTCAGAGGTAAGATTAGGCCAGTTTCACTTTATCTTTTGGACGTTATTAAATACTTGCAGGTATTGACAATGCAGGAAGAAAATGCTTATCCTCTTTATATTTTAAATGAGAAAATAAGAGCACAGGTTATATATTTTAATATTTATTTCTCACCAATGTTTCCATATTGAAGCAGCTGCATGTTGTATTGTAATGGCCCATTGACTTGACTCATCCACTAGCTCTTCCCCCCAACCCCCCACCCCCCCACAGTCCCAATGCCATTTGAGTACGCACTTGGATGTTTTTGGCTGATTAAATGTGATACTTACTTTCCTGTTTCATATTTCTGTTTTTAATAGAAAATGCATCAGATGCAGACTTATGGCTCCTGAATAGTTGTACTGTAAAAAATCCAGCTGAAGACCACTTTAGAAACTCAATTAAGTAAGTGAAAGCTGATTTTTTTTTTCTTTCTTCATCTTTTCTAAGTGTTGTAAGAATTTCTGGAAAATAGCTTTTAAAAGATTACTAACATTACAAAATACTCAGAATGTTATCAATAAAAGTATGAGTTGGACTTTTATAATTATACTGTTTTGATTTTATCTGATAAAGAGCAAAACTTGAATGTAGACTTTTCTAATAGATGTTTGAGTATATATAAAGGTGGCTAATAGGTGTTTTGAGTATCTGTTAAGTATTAATAACATAGTTTTCTCAGGGAATCCAGTCCCTACTTTTTGAAACTGCCCAAAGCAGTCCTTACCTCTTCGCTCTTGCCTGCCTGTTAGTGCTGTTCTAAGTGCTAATAATGCCTGGCCATCAAGGAAATTGCAGTTTACTGGGGGAGGGGGCATGTAATCCATGGTTATTGAATTGTTCTTCAACTTACAGTGAAAGAAATATTCTTTTTTTCACATCTCTGAATCTTATTCCACCCACCTTCTTAGAACCTTCATTCTATAAATTTATATTCTCATTCACCTC
Source organism: Bison bison bison (assembly GCF_000754665.1). Lineage (NCBI taxonomy): Eukaryota > Metazoa > Chordata > Mammalia > Artiodactyla > Bovidae > Bison > Bison bison. The sequence continues at coordinate 6,491,651 of NW_011494846.1, forward strand.
TATTTTCAACCTCTCCAACCCCATTGGTGCCTTTGCATTGACCTATAAACACACTCAGGTCTACTCAGCCCCATGCACCCCTTTTAGCTATCATCTTGTTTTTCTTCTTGCCTTTCCTGAGAAACTTAAGATTCTTCATTTCCTGAGTTCACTCTCAAATTCAGTCCCCACCACATTGGTTTTATTGTGAAATATGTCATACATAAATGAGTTTATGAAACATGTACAGTTTAAATAAGGGTAACAAATGTAACACTTATGCATCCACCATCCAGCCTAAGAAATAAGGCGTTACTAAGACCTTAGGTAACTGCTCCGTGTCCCTCTTTCAGTCATATCCTCAAGATGTAATCTTTATCCTGACTTGTGTGAGTCATCCCCTTCCTTTTATTTATCATCTGCTAAATATATCTGTAAACAATGTGTTTAATTAGTTTTTCCCTGTTTTAAGCTTTGTTTATTGGACTTACACTGTTTGTGTTCTGAACTTGCTTCTTTTCTCTACCATTTTGCTTTTAGATTTATCCACGTTGATGGATGTAAAATAACTCTGGCCATTTGTAGTATCTTACTGAGTGAATTTGTCATAGTTTCTTCATTTTATTATTGAAAGAGTTTTGAGTTTTCCCTGTTTTGCTTTTATGAGCATTGGTGCTCTGAATATTTTGAACATTTTCCAGTGCAGCCGTGCGAAAGTTATTTTAGGATATGTACCTGGGAATTGAATTATTGGGTCACAGGTGTGTGCATATTCAAACTTTTAGGTGATGCTGAACTTTTTCCCTGACGGATATACTGAACCTCATTCCCACCAGTCATGGATGTGTGTGGTTGTTCTCCATTCTAGCTAATACTTGATATGGTCAGGGTTGTAAATTTCTGCCAATCTGGTGGTGGAGATGGTATTTCAATGTTCTTAATTTGTTTCTATGATTACTAGTGATGTTGAGGATCTTTTTGTATGTTTGCCATTTGAATTTTGTGTGTGTGTGTACGTGTGTGAAATGCTTTTAAAGTATTTTTTTCTGATATTTGTCTTTTTATTTGTGGGAATACATTCAGTGCATTCTGTGTACTAACCCTTATGTATTGCATCTGTTGCTCCTATCAGCTGTGGCTTATCTTTCACTTTCTTTAACAGTATCTCAAGCTGAAGAGAAATTCTGGCTTAAAATTTTCTGTCTTTGCCTTTGGGTCTGTGCTTGTATTCTTTAAAATGTCTTTCCCCTACTCTAAAGATATTCTTTGTATTTTCTTCTAAAAATTTTGTGGTTTTTAATTCTTAAATTCATTTTATAATTCATGTGGAACTGATTTTTTTTTTTTCTCTTGGTATGGAACCAGGAAGGGGGTCCCATTTTATTTATTTATTTTTTGCATAAACACCAACTTTTCCAGTATCATTTATTATTTTTTTTAAAAAGCCTGCCCTCTCTCCTTTTATTTATTTATTACCCGCTTTGTCATAGGCTCATTGTCCATAGATATTTGTGTCTGTCCCTTGGTACAGTGTTCAGTTTAATGGATTTATTTCTTTGTGTTGGTGCTTATTCTACATAGTCGTAATTAGTATAGATTTATATTAGGCCTAAACGTTTGATAGCTCTAGTGCCTTTTTGTTCTTCAATTTGAAGGAAGCCATGTTTTAGTTTTGAAAATGTGAAGTTACAGCTAAATATTATAATAAAGTAATGGATAATATTTGATCTTTATCAAGTGTCTTTTGTATGGCAGGCACTGTTCAAGGTGCTTTACAGCAATTGGATATCATCTAATTTAATTCTTACAGTCTTCCAATGAATTGTAGTTTTCACTTTTATTTCTGTTTTACGGAGGAAGCAGCGTCTGTTTTGAAGATGAAGTTCTCTAAAGCCCTTGGGTTCATAAATGGTGGTGGTGGGATATTAGCATAGGCAGTCTCACTACAGTCTGTGAGTTGTTAAATCTAATTCTATGCTTTCCAGGTAAAGACGTCAGGTAAGCAGTTGTAGATTTGGGGCAGATTATCAGACAACACTTGAGATACAGCTTTTGTATTTCCATAGAAGTGACCTTTGAATGTGATGGTGTTCTCAACTCAGTAACTATGGAATGAGCAGAGAAGACTTGCTATCTGAACAATGGTGGGAAGCTTAGGAGGGTGGCGGTGATGTGGGAAGGAACTAAGGAGTTAGGGCTGTGGTTAGGACCAGAAGAAGGTAGAGTTAAAACAAGAGCAGAGCATGAAATTTGCCAGGTGCTGCTTGTTTTCAAAGAATGCTTTTTATTCTGTGAGATGTCTGTCATGTTCCACATGATCTACTTTTTTCTGCAGGGGAAAGGCATAAGATAAAAAGATATTTTAGTGCTACTGATAGCCTCTAAACTCAGAACTCAGAGAACTAAGTTTCTGTGATTATCAATGTTATAATGTAATGAATGGATACACTTCTAGACTGTTTGTACAAGTTTACTTAAAAAGTCAAATATAACTCGTGTCAGTGGGTTTTCTTATATAAACTGTTGTGAAAGTGGTTCAAGATAATGATACGGTGTTTGATTAAGTGAGGTAATCACTTAAGATGTGTTTGTCATTTTAATACTACAAAGCTAGTGGTAGCCAGCGCAGGTTCCTTTAATGCACTGTTCCCCTTGATTGAGAGAAAATTTAAAAACAGTATTAAAGGTGATTAAGTATTTTTTTTTAATGGCTTTGAAGGCTTTTGATAATCACAACTAGCTCTTGTTAACGTAACACCTAAGCTAACGTTGGGTTTGTTTCCAGAATAAATATAATCCTGTAGAAGGCACATTAACAATTAACATTGAGAAAACATCCAATTCAAGTGGCATTTATATATGTAAAGACTTTCAGTGAAAGATTACCTACTCTTGTCAAGCATTTCACTTTATTTAAATGTTTTCCCCTCTTTCATCACTGTCTCCTAACAAAGCAAAACAAAGATAAATAGTTCAGAAACTTTATTATACCTTCAATCACGCTACATGTTTGTCTTCTGTCCGGCTCTGGCTCCATCCTTTCCCTTCAGCCTGCTCACTAGATGCATTGTTTTCTTCTCATGATAGTGAGGCAATGTTTAAATGCAAGGAGAGCACTATCGGGGCTTCCCTGGTGGCTCAGATGGTAAAAAATCCACCTGCAATGTGGGAGACCTCAGTTTTATCCCTGGGTGGGGAAGATCCCCTGGGAGAGGGAATGGTTACCCACTCTAGTACTCTTGCCTGGAGATGCCCGTGGAGAGGGGAGCCTGGTGGGCTATAGTCCATGGGGCTGCAAAGAGTCGGCCACTACTGAGCGACTCAGTGCAGCACAGCGCCTGGTAGGGTGTTGCATTTCTCCTTGTTCAGCTGCACCTAATCCCTTATGCTCGAACTCACCCTTTATTGAATGGGTGGGGGGCTATATTTCTCTAGTCTGAAGGCACCACGAATGATGATTGCTTCACTTTGCCACTTATGTCTGGGTGTTTGTCATCATTTCTGATCATCTGCTTTTGTTTCGCTCCCAGTGTAATCTTGATATTTAAGAGTAGTTTGTCTGTTATCAAATCATTTTATCTCTTGAGCTACCCGACAGTAGACCCTCTTGTTTTCACAGAAGAAAAGAAAGAAAACTGTGAGAGCTTTACTATCTTTTATGTGATTAATGCAGTCTTGATTAAGATCTTAGAACTGCAAATATGTGACAAGGCAGCCATGGCCTTTTTCTTTTCTCTTGGTGGTGGTGGTCAAAAGTATTAGGTTTGCAGCATACAGTATAAAAAATATTGGGAGTATTATTTAACCTTTGTTGCAGAGCATATTGGCATAAAATTACTTGGAAAATTTGATTTTATATACTGGTGCTGATAATAAATCATGTGTCCTTAAGTAATTTCTTAACCTAGTCAAAATAACATAGTTGGGATGAAAATGCATGTCTGTTCATCTGTAGGCTCTACGGCTCAATACTTTCTACTAGTTGATCTAATCACTAAGGTTTTGCAGTGTTTGTATTATTGATACTCAGATTGATAAAAGAGTAGGAGTTTTAAGTAGTAAAAAGAGTTAAGAATGATTTTTTTGTCTGCCTTTTGAACTCTGAAATCTTAAATGCTATTTTTGCCTTTACTAATTTTGAAAAAATCGCTAATGAGCCCCACGTTTTGTGATGGCAGGCTGTTTCATGCATACTCTTTCCTCTTGAGCCCTTGCCAGTTGCCCTGTCCTTGTTTTTATCCAGTATACCAATTTGATTTAGACAATATGGCCTTTAACTTGAGGGGCTCTTGAGTAAACGAAAAAGATCAAAAGTTTAAAAAAAAATAGAATTTCCTCTTAATGAGAGTATCAAATAAGAAAACTCCTTTGGTTCATGCTTTATAGAAATGTGGGATCTTTTCCATGCCACCTAAAGGAGGTCATTCAGAGGCTGGTGAAAATAAACACGTCTTGTGTGTTCTATATAAATGACAGAAAGAATAGCCAGCTTGCTTTGATCATGGACTGTCAACCTCTGTTTGACCTTGTGCGTTATTAACCCAAATGGGCACTGTGGTTTAGCCATACTGATAGTAAATAGACAAGTCACGAGTTCTTTGAACCACCTTTGCCTGAAGAAATAAATGGTAATGCTAAAGGGATGGTTTAGATATCTAAGTGAAATTACTGGAAAGAACCATGGAAATATAAGGAGAAATGGACCAAGATGAAAGTGTGTTTTGAGACAGAGGGTAACCTGCTTTGTATGATATCTTCAGTTTAAAGGAAAGTTCTTTTTAGAAACAGCATCTTGTTGATCAAACAAATTATTGGAACTTCATTCCTATTCTGAAAATATTTTTGGCTTTATGTGGATGTAGTGAACTTCCTTATCGTAAGTTAAAGTTGGGGGACACATCAGAATATTATTTCAACTTGAATTTGTAAAATAAATTGCCTTCAAAAAAGCTGACTTATTAAGAACAGAAAGGCTTTCGTTTTCAATTAGTACTTACACAGTTTAAAGAAAGAAAAAAAAACTGGTTCTATTTTAACTAGATTTGTTAGTAATCAGGCAGTCTTTTTTTAACTAAAAAAATAGGCATTGGGAGATAAAAATACTAGCTTTTAGTTTGGCCGTTTGCAAGAAACAGGTTAGATAACACTGTTTTGTTAAACTTACTTTTTTTTTTTTTTTAATGCTGTAGGCTGTGGATTTTTTCTTTAAACGTTTAATTTTGGCTTTTCTGATTGTATGAAGTGACTTTAGTTCAGTATCAGTTTTATGTTATTGTTTCAAGTGTCAGCCACAGAAAGTGAATCATTGTTTGCTTGTACGACTCACAGTCTCATGGTTCCAGCTCTCCTTTCCCGCCTTAAAGGTTTCCCTCAATATGGAGTGTTAGTTCAAAATATTGTACTGTTTGACCTAATATGTATTGTTGCTCAAGTTTTGTCTAATGTGACTGTTTTTCTCAAAGCAGTGCTATTTTTAACATGAGCTTACATTTCCTCCTACTATTTCTCATCTACTTCTACTGTTGAGATACTATCTGTGTGCTGATGACTCCCAAATTTCTGTTCCTGACCCTGGTCTCCCCTTCCAAGAACCAAGCTTGTATGTCCAGCTCCTTTCTGGACTTCTTCCTTTAGATGCCCCGTTGACACTTTAAATCATTGTGTCAGAACCTCTCCAGTATCTGCCTCACCTTTTCTCCAGCAGCGTTCCTATTCCCTGTCTTGTTGGGTTACAAGTCACTGATCAGAGAGTCTGGGAGTTTTCTTTGACTCCTTGCCCTTCCCAATTTTCCCTGTCCTTTAGAATTGATTCTCCTTCTGAAATGCCCTTCTCTTCCTCCCTTCAACTTCTTTCTTCTCTTTGCTTTTGCCCAGGGCTATTAGTGTTTATTGTGCTTCTTGGAATTTGCAGTGAACCAGTATGTTCTCATGTTTCATCAAATTGCCACGAACTGGACACATTAAATTTAATCTTTTCTCTTCATCCCTGTTGCTAATGTCTTAGTAACGGTCCTCCGTGTTTCTTGCTCTTAATATTACAGCAGAAGTTGAGCCTGTTCTCAGCTTTAATTATGTTCCAGCTCATGCTTTCCTGTCCTTCACACTCTGTAACGGTTCCTTCTCAGCTACAGAATAAAGATAGAATTTCTTGTTTTAACAAGGTATTTAAAAATAATCTGTGTGGAGAAAAGGGAACCCTCTTACACTGTTGGTGGGAATGCAAACTAGTACAGCCACTATAGAGAACAGTATGGAAATTCCTTAAAAAACTGGAAACAGAACTGCCATATGACCCAGTGATCCCATTGCTGGGCATACACACCAAGGAAACCAGAATTGAGACACGTGTACCCCAGTGTTCATCGCAGCACTGTTGATAGTAGCCAGGACATGGAAGCAACCTAGATGCCCATCAGCAGATGAATGGATAAGAAAGCTGTGGTACATGGAGTATTACACAATGGAGTATTACTCAGCCATTAAAAAGAATACATTTGAATCAGTTCTAATGAAGTGGGTGAAACTGGAGCCTATTATACAAAGTGAAGTAAGCCAGAAAGAAAAACACCAATATGGTATACTAACGCATATATATGGAATTTAGAAAGATGGTAACGATAATCCTGTATGTGAGACAGCAAAAGAAACACAGATGTATTGAACAGTCTTTTGGACTCTGTGGGAGAGGGAGAGGGTGGGATGGTTTGGGAGAATGGCATTGAAACATGTATATTATCATATATGAAACAAATTGCCAGTCCAGATTCAATGCAAGGTGCTCGGGGCTGACCCAGAGGGATGGGATGAAGAGGGAGGTGGGAGGGGGGTTCAGGATGGGGAACACATGTGCACCCGTGGTGGTTTCATGACAATGTATGGCAAAACCAATACAATATTGTAAAGTAATTAGCCTCAAAAAAAAAAAAAAAAAAATCTGTTCCTTGCCTGCCTCAATTTCCTCTGTTCTTTCTACTTCTCCATAGAATTTTACTTCCTGCCAAACTTGTATGATTTTCCAGACACATAATGTGTTTGCATATGTTTTTCTTCTTCCTTAGAGTGTGCTCTTCTTCCCCCACAAATGCGTGCATGTGATACTCTCTTCTCCTCTCTCTTATGCACCCCACGCAATCCTACTTGGCAGCCTAGTCATCTTGTGGCACTCCTATCAGAGGTAATTCGGTGTAAGATTATCTTCCTGCTGCCACCCACCCTTCACCTCTAGGGTCCACAGAGGTAATCGCCTTCTGCTTTGTGCTGCTGCTTCATCCCAGACAAACAATCTATTGTTGCGTATTACATTTTATTATTTGTTTACATATTTGGCTCTCTGCTAGATTGTGGTCTTTAAGTCAGGTTATTGACCTCAGGAAAATCGTTTTTTATGAAGTCTTTGACCCTCTAACTCCACCATATAGTGATTTTCTTTTTCTTGGGAAACAGATACCATCAATAGAGTAAGACTTGCTTGTCAGCTGTTCGGAGACTCCCAAGACCACTGTGACTCCCTTCGAGACACAGGCTTTTATTTGCTACAAGGGGAAAGAACTTTCTAAGTTGCAAGACTGTACGAAAGGGCTCTCTTTTTAAGGAATCATGGCATTTTGCTTTTTATGTTTTGCTTATAAACTAGGAAGCAACCTGCTCCCTTGTTGTCCTAAATGAGATAAGAAACATGCTTGTCACAATGAGTCCACAGTTCTTCCCAGAGGGAGGTAGTGAAAGGAGTGAGAATTCTTCCTTCTTGAAGTTTCGCTTGGTCATGTTGGCAGAAAGCTCAACTCTGAGTGGCAGGACCCTGTTCTTCCTGCCACATGAAGCAAGCTGGGCCTGCTTCAGAATCTTGGCCATTGGTTTAATTGAAGCTTCTCATCTCAAGTCAGAGGGTAGGAAAGGGTAGATAAAAAACAGGTAGTATTTGTCCTTGTTATAGACACATAGTTGTACTCAACATGTATTTGTACAATTAGGTTAAACCGATTGATTCTTCCTTTTGGGGGAAGAGTGCTTGGCATCATTCTGCTGTCAGGGCATCAACAAGTCATTGCTAATATATTATTTTGTGTTATATTAAGTATATTATTAATTATATAACTTTATATTTGAGTATCAAGTTGTCCAGTTTCAATGAATGAACAAAATATTAAAAACCCCAAAGTGGGAGGAAAAAAAAAATCAACATGACTGTTGTGGGGGAAGAAGTAGATGTTTTGGGGAGGTTGACTTGATGCAGGATCTTTGTGAGAGGAGTGGAACAGTAAGATCTATGCGGACAGTGATGTGTCTTGTTTACTGAGGGATCTTTAGTTTCTAGAACGGTGCCTGGTAAGTATTTGGCACTGTTTTTCATCGAATTGAAAGCTGGTTTGATGCAAGCCAAATTTCTCTGGATAAGTTGCTGTTTATGTGTTAGATCTTCTTACTGTCTACCATATGTGAATTCATATTATTCAGATCTTAAGTCATGGATCTGTTTAGTCTACTTTCTGTTGTTGCTAGGACTTTGTATTGTTTTTCTCCCCCGTCAGCTAGTCTGGGGTTAATGATGGTATTGAATGAACATGCTTTCTGGAAACATAAATGAAGAGCTCTCTGTTGATTCCTAAAGTGAAGGGTGAGACGTAAATAATTCAGGGCAGATTTGGACCCATTTCCTGTTACAGGCTTTAGTTGTGTGTCCCCTATCCATGGAAAAGCCTGGAGATGAATGGGAGTACGGGGAGATTGGTACGTGACAAATCCCAGTGAGAAATTTGATGGGGCATAAAGGAGAAAGTATATTTTAGGATTGAAGTCCTGGTTAACTTCAAACAAACAGAAAAGGAATAGTTAAATTTACAGTTGAAAGATTAGTTACTTAATTTGCAAATCAGGAACAGAAAAAGCAGTTTAGATGTAGTAAATCATTTTAAAATGCAAAGCTGAGTTTCATAGCTACCTAACATGTTTTTGGAGAATAGTATTTTGCATATTTCATGATTACTGTTACAGCAACAGTTGCTTTGTGTTTGCCGTTTTAAACAGGAGAGTAAGTGAAAGAGGTCAGTGTATTATGTACTGGCAACAGCTGGCTGATAGCATTGAATACTTACGTAATTAAATATATGTGTTGGCTGCTGTCCTAACATCTCTGTAGGTGGAGGCCCAGAAAGCATGCAGAAACTTGCTTCAGCAGGATTAAAGATGGAATCAACATGATCTAAGCCTGTGCTTTCAGCCAAGAGTGATTTCCTATTGTTTTGGTTTGAAAGACATTCTACTTATTCTTGGTGTGTATGTGTTTATGCAACAGGAGAGAAAAAAAGATGCTTGTGTTTTTTTTCTTCTCCTTCTTGTATGCTCTAAGTGTGAAAAACATAATCTTTCTGAAGTTTTGGTCACTCAGTAGTATTGTTTATTAGCTGATAATAAATGAAAAGTATGACTTTTAAACCCATAGGACAAGATACTAAAATATTAAATATTAACTGTTTCTATCCCTTGTGGTTACAATTAGGTTTAGGTGTCCTCTGGGTCCTATTAAAATAGTTACTTTGAATTTTAGACTACATTAAGACTTGGTTGTCAGTGACCATGGAAAACTGGATGGGGTGCAGTGAAGGATACATAAAATCGTCAGCTGAAGTGCAACTCTGCCTTTAGTGAGTGGTCTCATCTGTGGATGCACATTCTATCCAAAGTACCCTATGTTTAGCTTCTCTATTACTGTTTTTATAGCCCCAGGGCTGAGGGCAGTCCTTAAGGTGCACTTTTGAGCACAGACTTTGAGTGGATGGTACCACTGAGGGTATTAGGAAAAGATAACAATTTTTGTAGACACAATCTGACACAGCTGTGTGTGGCTGCCCCCTATAAATAATCCCGAATTTTAATCATATCTTTGTCTGTAACCCAGCCACTGTGTCTTTTATGTGTATCCCAGCACCTCATACACTGGTTGACAATAATAGTTGAACAAATGAATGAATCAACCCGTGTGTTTGCTTTCTTGGTATGTTGGCTATTTTTTTTTTTTTTTTTTCTTTTTCTCCTGACCTACTCCACTCCCTGCCTCTGTCAGAACAAATGTCTTCCTTTGTAGCTTTTCATAGAACTTTTTCTGTATCTCTTTCCTATTAGATTGCATTACTTAGAAATTAAGTTCAGGTGCATGTCATAGAAGACCCTAAAAATAGAAGCTTAAGTAAGATTGCTGCTGCTGCTAAGTCACTTCAGTCGTGTCCGACTCTGTGCGACCCCATAGACGGTAGCCCACCAGGCTCCTCTTGGGGGTTTTATTTTTCTTTATATAATACAAAGTCTATAGTTAGGAAGTTGCTGGCTTTAGTTTACCAACTCAAGGATGTTGAGATCTGAGTCTCTAAAGTTCTGTTGCTCTTTCCATTATGATGTAAAATGGTTGCTACTCTTCAGGCATTGTATGTACTTTACAAAGAGGAGGAACTACGAAAAGGGACAGTGCCAGCTGCTGCTGCTAAGTCACTTCAGTCGTGTCCGACTCTGTGCAACCCCATAGACGGCAGCCCACCAGGCTTCCCCGTCCCTGGGATTCTGCAGGCAAGAACACTGGAGTGGGTTGCCATTTCCTTCTCCAGTGCATGAAAGTGAAAAGTGAAAGTGAAGTCGCTCAGTCGTGTCTGACTCCTAGTGACCCCATGGACTGCAGCCCCCCAGGCTCCTCTGTCCATGGGATTTTCCAGGCAAGAGTACTGGAGTGGGGTGCCATTGCTTTCTCCAATGCCAGCTGAATTTGTCCCTTTTTTAAAGAAGCTTCTTGGGAAGTCTCACACAAAACCTTGTGTTTGCACCTGTTGGCTGGAGCCATATCACATGACCACCTCTATTTGTAAGGGAGGCTAGGAAATGCAGTGTATTTTCATTTGATTTCAGTTCTTGCCTGGAGAATTCCATGGACAGAGGAGCCTGGCGGACTACAGTCCAAGCATTGGACACGACTGTGGCTAAAACTTTTACTACATATCAGTTTTGTTTTTGCTCCCAGCAGAATTGGGGTTCTGTTAGTACTGAAGAAAGGGAGAATACTTACTGTGTCTTGATACCTCTGCCACAGGTTGTAATCTTTGAGGCAGGATACGTGTTTTATTTATCTTCCTCATCTGGAATATTGTGTGACATTCTTAGCACATTTGTGAACCAACGGACCCTCTCACTCCTGTTTGCTTTATTCAGAATATTTAAGAAACAACATAGTTGATGTTTGAGAACTTTTTGTCTTTTTGGTTACCCTGTGCTATTTCAGAAATAATAACAATAGCAAAATGGGAATTTTCACATACTTTCTTAAGAACTGCAGTGACCATATTTGAAATGGATTTATAAGGAAAGTATGTATCTCATTGTTCTGATACTTTGTTTTGTGATAACAAGTAAACCTGGTTTAGAAAAGTTTTGGAAAAGTTTAGACGGAAAACAAAAACAGAGTTTAAAATTTATCATAGAAGGTCTTAAACAATTGGAGGACAGGTTGAGATTTAAATCCATTATATAATTAACTGCTTGAAAACAGTATTTTTATATAATTCTGAAAAGTTTGTTTCATCTGACAACAATGCTTCTTGTTCTCAGATGGAGGTTTAGTGTTTTACATTTAATTTGAAAATGGAGAATTATATACAAACCAGTGAAAAGCTAACCAAAGGGAAGAGTTCTATAATACTTGTTGGATTTCTGTAGGTGCCATTGATTATTATTAGAGGAAAGTTGAATATCCAGTTCCCATTCCAGATTGTGACTTTAACATTCTGCAACAGTGTCTTGGTGTCCCTGCAGAGATTCATAGACTAATTCTTTGTGCTCTTGTTCATTTATGGATTCATAAATGTTCTATTTTATATACATGAAATACTATTTGCTCATCTATTGATGGACATTTAGGTTTTTCCCTAATAACTGGCTATTAAAAATATTGTTTATAAACATGCTTTGATTGGCATTTTGTAGAATATTAAACTTTTGTATTCATTTGCATCTTGAAATAATGTAATACTCAAAAGTTGCATAACAGTGCAGAGATTTCCTACGGACCTTTCACTCAGCTTCCTGTAATGTTTAAATATCTTACATTACCATAATTCAGTGATCAAACCAGGAAATTAATATTGATTATTAATTTATTGATAAATGACAATAAATTATAATAAATTTATTATTATAAATAAAATACTATAAATAAGTTCATGGTATTGACAATACCATGAACTGTTGTTCAGACTTCATTCAAAATTTTGTGCTTTTCAGGTTCAGGATTCAGTTTAGGATCCTACATTGTCCGATATAGGACAGTTCCTCAGTCTGTCGTTTATGACATTGACACTTTTGAAGAGTACTGGTGACCTTTGTTGTGGAACGTTGCCTAATTTGAGCTTTCCTAGTATTTCCTCATGATCGGATTCAGATGTTACGCATTTTGTCAAGAATACAGAAAGTGATAGGTACGCATCCTTCTCAGTGTGTCATACTAAGAAGACTCAGGGCATTGTTAAATCTTTTTTTGTTGTTGTTAACTTTGACATATAGTAGCTGGGTATTAAATTTATCTGCTTAAGGTGGTGGCTTTCGGCTTTCTGCACTATAGTTACTATCTACACCTTTGGAATGAATGAGTATTTTGTGATACTTTGGTATTATGCATGTATCCTGTTTCTCATGTTTTCACCATTAATTTTTGCCTTCATTGATTATTTTTGCATATAACAATTAATACTGTGTTACTTTTCAAGTGATGATTTTTCTGTAGCCATCATGCATTCTTTGGTAATTAATTGCAATCTTGCTGTAAGAAACAGCTGACTCTTTCCTCCTCCCATCTGTCTATTGATGGCTCAAGCAGTAAAGAATCCACCTGCAATGCAGGAGGCACAGGAGATGCATGTTCAATCCCTGGATCAAGAAGATCCTTTGGAGGAGGGAAATGGCAACCCACTCCAGTATTCTTGCCTGGAAAAATCTCATGGACAGAGGAGCCTGGTGGGCTACAGTCCATGGGTCACAAAGAGCTGGACATGATTGAGCACACACAGAGTCAAGGTTATTTATTTTAATCTTAGACATAATTCCTTGCTATCATTATTTTGCTGCTCAAATTGTCTGGATTCGGCCAATGGACACTCTAAGTTGGCTACTTCCCAATGCCATGAGAATCCAGGCTTCTCTTGTGCTCTTCTTGCTTTGGTCTTGATTTGAGCCATTTCTCCCAGGAGCTCTGGTTTCTTTCATTGGTGAGGGATATAAAGAAACCTCTGAGAAATAGGTATGCTCCTTGTTACTGGGATATCATTGCAGTTAGGCACTGTAAACTGTGGACAGGGCTAGGAAATGTATATTTGTATGCACATATTTATATCTGTGTATATGTCAGTTCAGTTCAGTTGCTCAGTTGTGTCCGACTCTGAGACTCCATGGACTGCAGCTCTCATCCTCTGTCATCCCCTTATCCTCCCGCCTTCAATCTTTCCCAGTATCAGGGTCTTTTCAAATGAGTCAGCTCTTCACATCAGGTGGCCAAAGTGTTGGAGTTTCAGCTTCAGCATCAGTCCTTCTAATGAATATTCAGGTCTGATGTCCTTTAGGATGGACTGGTTTGATCTCCTTGCAGTCTAAGGGAACTCTCAAGAGTCTTCTGCAACACCACAGTTCAAAAGCATCAATTCTTTGGCGCTCAACTTTCTTTATAGTCCAACTCTCACATCCATACATGACTACTGGAGAAACCATAGCTTTTACTAGATAGACCTTTGTTGGCAAAGTAATGTCTCTGCTTTTTAATATGCTGTCTAGATTGGTCATAACTTTCCTTCCAAGGAGTAAGTGTCTTTGAATTTCATGGCTGCACTTACCATCTGAAGTGATTTTGGAGCCCCCCAAAATAAAGTCTGACACTGTTTCCACTGTTTCCCCATCTATTTGCCATAAAGTGATGGGACCAGATGCCATGATCTTAGTTTTCTGACTGTTGAGTTTTAAGTCAACTTTTTCACTCTCCTTTTTCACTTTCATCAAGAGGCTGTTTAGTTCCTTTTCACTTTCTGCCTTAAGGGTGGTGTCATCTGCATATCTGAGGTTATTGATATTTCTCTCGGCAGTCTTGATTCCAGCTTGTGCTTCCTCCAGCCCAGCGTTTCTCATGATGTACTCTGCATATAAGTTAAATAAGCAGGGTGACAATATACAGCCTTGATGTACTCCTTTCCCGATTTGGAACCAGTCTGTTGTTCCATGTCCAGTTCTAACTGTTGCTTCTTGACCTGCATACAGATTTCTCAAGAGGCAGATCAGGTGGTCTGGTATTCCCATCTCTTTCAGAATTGTCCACAGTTTGTTGTGATCCACACAGTCAAAGGCTTTGGCATAGTCAATAAAGCAGAAGTAGATGTTTTTCTGGAACTCTCTTGCCTTTTCAATAATCCAGTGGATGTTGGCAATTTGATCTCTGGTTCTTCTGCTTTTTCTATATCCAGTATTTGTATGTGTGTTAAAAAGTATAAGGTTTACTCAGAAGCATCACTGGCAACTTATGCTGTTTATCATCCCCGTTCTTCTCTTCTTTCCATCCTGTTCCCACCTGTCTCCATTAGCTTCTGGTTTCTTCTTTGTTTTTGTACATATAAGCGCAAGTCAAGTCTTGATTTTTCTATTTCCATCATGTCTTTTACATTTATTAATTGGACTTTTACGATGAGGGTAACAGTTTTCTCCCCCATCTATTTAATCATTTATTTATATCAGTTTTGACTCATGGTTATTTACTCTGTGGGTCATTATTCCACAGAATAAATATACAGAATTCTGTATGCGGAATCCATGTAAGTTTTAGAAATCTCCCTCTAATTTAAATGATAGCGTATTCTAGAGATTTCTCTATTCTTTACCCTTTTTTGGTAATAGAGGCTGGAAACTCTGCTTGAGTTGATAGAGATCATCCTTTCTTATGGCTGAGTAGCACTTCGAGTGGCTGTATTTTCAGCCACTTTCAGAGATGTGCACATTTACATTGTTTCTAATATTTTGTAGCTCCAAATAGTGCTGTAGTGACTAAACTTTTGCATATATATATTTGTATTATTGGAAGTTTATCTTCAGGATTAATTTCTCAAGTAGACATGGCTAGGCTGAAAGGTAAGTGCATACATAGGTATTAGTTACCAAAGTACACTTCAAAAAAAAAGACAGTCTCTTTGTTTTTAAGGTTCTTTCTTCTGATGGCACATTTGTGAGATTCTCCGTTTCATATCCTCTAGTTCCATTGAGATTAAAATCCTTTCAGACTCAACCTCTTTATTTTATAAGTGTGGTTCCAGCACTATTTGATCCATGAATATTTCTAAGTCTTATAATTCTGTTGTCAGTTGTGGCTTTAGAATTAAAGTGTTCTTTTCATATTTAACCCTTGTGGCTTGAATTCTACTTTGCTCTTTTTTTGTGCTCTTTTTATACCTTTGTCTATCCCTTTAATTTAACCATTCTGAACTACTCTGCTTCACTTTGTCTCTTGTGTATAGAACATTTGTAAGCCAAATTTAAAATCTTTTTTTTTTAATAAAGAAAGCCAAGCTCCTTTGTATTTGTTGATATTACTGATATATTTGTGTCTCATCTCCGTGGTGATATTTTGTGATTCTCTTTATATATGTATATTGTTTTATATTTGTTATGTTTCTCTATGAGATATACTGTTGTCCTTAGATTAAATGGTAATTAGGAACATTTGTATTTTTATTTCAGTAGTTACGTTTGTCTCTGTCCTGTTTGGATGATTGTATTCCTCTTTCACCTGTTGAGTCATTTACCATCTATTCAGCGCTAGAGTTTAACTTCTGACGTTTTGCATTCAGTGGACTTAGTTTACTTAGTCACTTCCTCTCCCTTTTCTTCAGATTTTTTTTGCACCATTTGTACTTTGTTACAACTTACAACGTTTGTACATTAATCTTCAGCTTTCAAAGATTAATGTTCTCACTTTTATTTTAGTCTCAGATTTACAGTTATTTGTATGAATGGACTTACCATTCTGTTTCTCTGAAATTTCCCTAGTCATTGGTTGGTTGCATTAATAAGCTTGTTTTGTAGTAGATTCTTCAAGAAAGGATTATGAATTCTTATTATGTTTAAGACTTTTTATATAGCATTGATATTTGAAGGACAGCTTGACTGGATGTAAAATCCATTATTCATACTTTCTTTCATTGAATTTCTATAAAAACAAAAACAAAAAGCTGCTCTACTGTTGCCATGCCTTGTGTTTTAGAAACTCTGATGTCAGTCAGATTTGCTTGCCTCTGTTCATTGTTTTGTTTTTTTTTTGTGCCTGTGGTCCTTGAGTATCTTTATTTTAAAGCCTAAGAGTTTACTCCAGAGAAGGTAATGGCAACCCACTCCAGTACTCTTGCCTGGAGAATCCCATGGATGGAGGAGTGTGGTAGGTTGTAGTCCATGGGGTCGCTAAGAGTTGGATATGACTGAGTGACTTCACTTTCATGCGTTGGAGAAGGAAATGGCAACCTACTCCAGTGTTCTTGCCTGGAGAATCCCAGGCACAGGGGAGCCTGTTGGGTACCGTCTATGGGGTCACACAGAGTCGGACACGACTGACGTGACTTAGCAGCAGCAGCAAGAGTTTACTAAGGTTTATCCAGGGGATTGTTCCATGTTAACTCTCCTAGGTATTGGAAGAATTTCAATATGTAGACTCAGATCTTTGTTTATTTCTGGAAAGTTTTCTTGGGTTCTAATTTTAAATATTGGCTCTATCTTTTTTTTTTTTTTTAATCTTCTTTCGGAATCCAGTTTTATGAATGTTATTCACATTTCCTGTTCTCTAATTCCACCACTTTCTCTTCGACTTGCTTTTTTTTTTAGCTTCTTTATCTCATTTTTTTTGGTGCTGATTGATTTACTGCATTTCTTAATTATTCCCTATTGCACTTTTATTAGTTTTAGAATGGTTCTTTATAGTTAGGTGGAATCATTTTGGGGTGAACGAGTTGGGAAGGCTTTTGAAAGAGTAACTTTTAATCTAGATCTCAAATGAATTCTAGATTATTTATTCATAGTAAGAGAAAAATATTTGAAACATAGCAGAAAAACACTTAAAAAAAAACCTGTGTGTTAAATTGCCATTGCCATTCCTCTTTCTGCCATTCCATTTCCAGCCCTCCTCAGGCAAGACCTAGATTATTACTAGGAATGGAAATTATATGTGGATAGTATTTTGTTCTGTCTGGAACCAGCTGACAAAGGGTTCATTATAACCAGTAGCAGTGAATAAGAATAAGTTGAATTATTCTTTCGTTAGTAATAGTGACTATGAGATAAAATGAGTGGCGTTGTTATCCACAACCTGGGCCACCTTGTGTGTTAGACATCTATGTGGAGAGACCCTTTTAGCTATTTCTCCAGCAAATATCATCCCTTATGTCTTACACATTGTTCAGGGTTCTGGAAACTGGAGCATGGACCCTGTCCTCAGCTATAGATAAGCATCTTTAGGGGAGGGCTTTGAGTCTGGGTCTGTTTTGTGTTGAATGGTTTTAGAGGGAGGTTCTGGCATAATTGTATAGTTTCTGAAAGATAAATGAATGTTCCTTCTGAAATTTATTGGAGGAACATCTTAGGATACAAGGACATTATCAATTATGTTGCTATTTTAAGAAAAACTTTATTTTGTAATGATTGTAGACTCCCATGTGTTAGTAGTTTTTAAAGCTATAACATTATATTTGAAGTTAGTTTTGCTATAAATATATGCCAAATTAAGGAAAACTGAGAGTGAATTTCCTGACAGTGCTGTTAGCAGTGTTTGATTTTTTTTTATCTTTATTGCTCAAAGCACTACTATTCTAGGACTAGTCTTTTTTTTTTTTTTAATAAGATGGTTAAGACTAGACAAGTTGTCACTTGCCTCGAATTGTTCTCTCAGTAAGCAAGACTTCATTAAGACTGAATATTGTCTGTCACTGTCTACATCTGCGATTTTCTTTATTCTGATTGAAAGAAAATCTTTACTTTCTGCATGTAGCGTTCTGTGGGGCTTCCAGGTGGCTCAGTGTTAGTTCCACCTGCTAATGCAGGAGATGCAGAAGACTCAGCTTTGATCCTTGGGTCGCGAAGATCCCCTGGAGGAGGAAATGGCTACCCACTTCAGTATTCTTGCCTGGAAAATCCCATGGACAAGAGAGCCTGGCAGACTGCAGTCCCTGGGGTTACAAAGAGTCGAACATGACAGAGCAACCGAGCACACACACATATGTGCTTTATGTAGAAATCTGGCTGGACAGGGCACTTTTGGATCAAATCTTGAGCCTTAAAAAACCTTGAAAAGGACAACTTAATGATGGTTCTGTTCAGCAAGGTGAGGTTTTTGATAATAGGGCAAAACTTAAACCCATATTTCTTT
>NW_011494846.1:6510141-6519249 GCF_000754665.1 Bison bison bison
TTTGCTAGCTTGTAAAGAGGTATTTTGTTTTATCTCTAAGTTTTCTGACATCAGGATGTAATTTTAAGACAAAAAAGTAACAGTTTTGGATATCAATGATACTAAAGTTTTTCATGTCTGAGGTGAACAACCAGCATTTTATGAAAAATGAGAAACAGGTCGGGAAGGATCCATGACTTCGGTTCTGTTTGTTGCGTCACTTTGGGTGGGTCTTTAGACTAGGCCTCTTTCCTATTGGCCCGCTTTGCCTCAGTTGTTCAGTGTCGTCCTGAATGCACTTACAGTTCTTTTGCAGGATGGCCTCTCTTTTGTAGATGAATCCCTATAAGGAACATAGGAAGGTGTTACAGTAACAACTCCTAAGTGTGACCTGGAGTCAGAAATGGTTCTAGGCAGCCACAGTCCTGTGCTCCCAGGAGTCGGGGAAATCAGTGCTTTCCTGCTGCTAAGTTGTGTGTTGTCCCCGGCCTTTGACCGGACAGGCTTGAACCAAGTGTTTGCCTGGGTCTAAATTCTGTTTTCTTTCCATGTCTTAAATTCCTACTTTTCAACAGGCATTGTATTAGGGGCCAGGGACCCACAAATGAATAAGGGAGAGTCCTGTCTTTATTTGATAGGAGAGACAGTGTGCCAGCTCTCAGTTTACCGTCTCTCAGCCCCTAGTCCAGCCTTCTCTGTCTTGCTTTGTGGAACTGGAACTGGACCCGGTAATAATAGTTCTTGTGTTAGCTGCTGCAGTCAGTAGAGGGTGCTGGTGGGAAATTGCAGGGCTGTAGGAGGAGGAAAGCACTTCTCTGGATTCTAGGCCTCCTTCCTTTCTCATGCACTGCAGAGCCAGGCGGGTGCTTGGAGGCCTGGCGAGGATGGAGTGGACAGTACAGATCCTTTCCAGCAATGATGACACTGCAGGCCACATCCCTCAGGCAACTCTGGTCCTGGCTGTGCCATACCATCTGTACCTTTACGATCTTCCAATATCATTGGTTGTTGATCCATAGACTTTTCAAACTATTTTTCTTCCCGATTATTTGAAAAATAAGGTTAGCAGCAGATTGTAGAATGTTTAGAAAATGCAGTTTCAGAGCTGCTTGTGTTCTTTTATGCACTTGGCATGCGGCTCTGTGACTCTCCAGTCTTTATCTGCATGCGTTCCTCTTTCATAGAGATGAAATTGTTTTGTGCTATTTTTGTGTCCTACGTAAAGACTCAAGTTTATTACTTGATTGATACGAGTTTTCAATGGCTGTGTAATATTTCATGTTATGGATATATTACAGTTTATGTACATTCTTTGATGCTTAAACTTCATCCAATTTGTCCAGTACGTCCAATACATGTATATAAACATGAAAGAAATGAACATCTTGGGTGTAAGTCTTTGGGTTCATTGCTGGCTGGCTATTGTGTATATTTTTAATGTAGCTTGTATGTGCAAAGGTATAATTTTGGGTGAAAACAGTATTTTAAAAACTCCAGGTACATGTTGTCACATTGTTCTCTGGAAAAAGTGTATGAATCAGCTTCCTGTCCAGCAGTGAAAGAGGCACATTTCTCCCTCATGTTCTTTTAGAATTACACCTTTTGACTTTGCTAATTTAATGGGGATTCGGATGATAGTTCCTTGTTTTAATATGCGTTTCATTGATTATGAATGGAATTGACTATTTTTAATGTATTTGGATTAGTTACCGTTTACTCTGTCTTTAATTACAGACTTTGTTTTTCAAGTATGCTCATGTGAGCTTCTTTGTACATTGAGAATCAGCTATAGGAGAACTTTGAAAGTCAGGGTTGCTTTACTGTGCTCTTGAAGACAGTGAAAGTGAAAGTGTTAGTTGCTCAGTCATGTCTCTTTGTGATCTCATGGACTGTAGCCCGTCAGGTTCCTCTGTCCATGGAATTCTCCAGGCAAGAATACTGTAGTGGGTTGCCATTTCCTCCTCCAGGGGATCTTCCCGACCCAAGGAGTGAACCTGGGTCTCTTGAATTGCAGGCAGATTCTTTACCATCTGAGCTACCAGGGGAGCCCATTTAGACAGTAATCAAGACAGTGAATTTAACATTCAGATCTTGGGAGAAGGTTTTGTAGATCATTTTTTGCTATTTTTCCTATGTATCCACCATGGTCTGTTTGAGTACTTTCATCGGTGTACAAAAATAGGAAATAGAGATTATGATATATTATATTAATAACTATTTTGCTCATACATAATGATAAATATATTTTTCAAATAAGATGAAATGTATACGTCATGCAACAAATACTGTATTACTCCTGTATTACTAGACTTTTTTTAAAAGTAGGAAATATCCAAGGGAGTGGGCAGTACTGCTTAAAAAAATCTTTAGGGACTGTGGGTGGGTAAAATGCTGTATGCCCTAGCTCCTAAGAGGTTTTGTAGCTCTCATTTGTAAGCTGCCATTCATTATTCCATCTCTTGTCTTTCTCTATCTCCAGCTTTCTTCCTTCATTTTTGGACTTGTTTCTGCTGAAAATATGAGTTCACAGTGGTGCCCCTCCGGGCCAGGGCATCTCTGGGCCAGCAGACCCCGAGCAGCCGGTGCTGCTGAGAGCAGGTGCATGTACAGATGGTGTGGTGGGGCCAGCCTGCCTTCTGCTGGGTGGTGCTGGAGGTGATTGATCACACTGCTTGCCCTGCATGATGGTCTGAAGCAAGGGCAGCAAGTGTACCAGGCTAGGTGAAAGTCAGCAGTGGCAGGGCAGACATGCACACTTAATTTAATCTGAGTTTTATTAGAGTTCCTCATTAGTGCTCTTAAGCAGTGGCCTCTGTACATGCTATTTTGCCTCCTTGTCCATCTCTTGCCCTCTTTCTTCTGATGGAGGTGATACTAAAGGTTTCAGAAAGGGCAGAAAGCAAGCATCTTGAGTTGGAGAAGATACTCAGTCATCAGTGCTCTCATAATTTGAATGGACTCCAAGGCAGTGTAAAGGCAGCTCATTACGCGCCTCATTCTGGTTTCTGTCTTTTCTTGTAGGTATTTCCAAAAGAGTACACATACCCATAGGGTAGATAAAACAGTGCATTGGGAGTTGGATGAGAAGAAAATAGTAAAAGCTTCATTTGTATCTCATTCTTTAAATGTTCTGTTTCTGTGTATTTTTATGAAGTGCACAAACAGTTTTCACAGTGAGTTGTGTGTGTGCATGCTAAGCCACTTCAGTCGTGTCTGACTCTTTGTGACCCATGGACTGTAGCCCGCCAGGCTCCTCTGTCCCTGGGATTCTCCAGGCAAGAATACTGGAGTGGGTAGCCATGCCCTCCTCCAGGGAATCTTCCCGACCAGGAATCAAACCTGTTTCTCTTATGTCTCCTGCATTGGCATGCAGGTTCTTTACCTTTAGTGCCACCTGAAGAAGTATATAATTTACAAGTAAACATATATAAATTGGGGTGGTATGCTTAGAAGCCTTTTAGTTTGGACTTTGTTTTCACAGCATGCAGCTTTTAAATTTTGTAGGACTTTGTCTTACGGGATTTGTTGTATAGGTCTGGTAACTTTTGCATATTAATACTAGGACATTGGTGAAACCACAGCCCTTCTTGGATGGGACTTGAATCCGTGATCCCTGATGATCCCTGACAGTGGGACTCAAACCCCCTGTCTTTTTTTTTTTTTTTTAATTATTTCTTTAAAACTTTTTATTTTATATTGAAGTATAGCTGATTGACGATGTTGCGATGATTTCAAGTGAACAATGAAGGGACTCAGCCATACATGTACATGGACCCATTCTCCCCTAAACTTCTGTCCCGTCTCGGCTGCCACATAACATTGAACAGAGTTTCCTGTGCTATACAGTAGGTGCTTGTTGGTTATCCATTTTAAATACAGCAGTGTGTACATAACCATCCCAAACTGGAACTACATGGTGCTGCTTAAGTCGTATGTATATTAGCAAAAGAATGGTAGCATATACTGAAATACAGTAATTCATCTCAGGTTTCGGTATAATGTCCCCTTTCACCTAGTTTTTTCCCCCTTCACGTATCTTCCTGGCTTGGGCAAAAGCAGAGACGCAAGTCTTGAAGGCCTGTTAACTGCCTGTCGTCATGTGACAAGACCCAGGCCTCACATCTGCCGTCCTGTGTTTCAGCTTTCAGGACTTGCGGCTTGGGTGTGCCGCGAGCTCCAGTGCGCCTGCTCTTCCTTCCAGGTAGTGAAGATTGTTGCCGGGTTACTGGATTCTTTTCTTGAGTGGTCATTAGCTTAGGATGGTCTCCCAAGCTCCCTTAACATTCCCTTTCTGTCTTTAATCCCTTAGTGGGACTTTTAAAGTAACTATTTCATTATCCTCCTCTATCCCTATCATTGGGACATTTACATAAGGTTACTGTCTACCTATTAAGAGTTTTTTTGTTCTGCCTTTTTTTCCCCCCTCAGAGTAAATCAGGCTTAATAGAGTACATATGAAGGCCATGAGGTCGAGGACAGTTCTCACTGTTTCTTTGCCAGGATTACATTCTGAATTTAAAAATGTCAAAAAGAGGAAGGACTTTAGAGATGGCTAGTGTGGATATATTCTCGGTTTGTTATTTAACCTCAGAGTTCACCTGGAGTTTTATAACTGTTTTAGGCAGCTTTCTGTTTGGAGCCCCAGCCATCATGAGCTCTTGTGAATTCTGTCTACAGCTAATAAATAGGTGTAATGATGGTAATTTGTCTCTGGTTTTCTTCGTCTTTACTTATTTTAAGTGTTTGTTTATGATGTTGAAACCATTCTGGCCTTTTAATTTGGTGTATTTCACCGAATTTCTGTATGAGTCACTGAGGGGTTAGTTATTTTTGGGAACTCTGATATTTTATTGTTGTTTGAAAATCATGAAACCTACAGTGAAACCATTGTAGAAAGCTTATTGATGGGGAATATCAACTGTGAGAATTTACAGTAATTCTCATTTTTGCATTTTTTCCCCTGAGAATAAATAATTTATTAGGGCTTCACTTTTTAGTTTTAGTTGTTGTTTTTCTGCAGCCCCAAACATGAGAAAGAATAATCAAACCACTTGGATAAATTTGGAAAACTCATATTTTGAGGGGTCACAGTTAAGAGAAAATGGGAGCTGCCAACAGTGGCAAGAAGTTACGAAGGAGTCAACTTGGAAGGGATCAGATCTCAGCTGGTCTTTTGAGGGGAGTGGGCCTTCCAGTTCTAAGGGAGATTCACTTTTCTTCCTACATTCTCATTTCCTTGACATACGTTTTAAATGTGCAAATACTTACTGGCTTTTCTTGTTAGTCAGAAATACTAACCATTTGTGATAATTCACCTAATTGAGATAAGAATTCTTGTTACTTACTTGCACATTACTGAAATTCCTTTGAAACTAAAACTTGTAGAATTATCAGCTATTAGAACTTTTTTTTTTAATCAGGGAAGAAGAGCAGTCATTTTCTTGTTTCCCAGAAACCCAGGAGTGATGAACAGGACAGATGACCAAATTATCTTTCCAGATAGATGTATTTCTTCCAGGAGTGAATATTCTGTTCTCAGTTTTTTTTTTTGGATAGACTTCCTATTAATGTACACCTAGTACTACACACAGCAGCAGCCTTACTTTCTTGCCTGTGGCTTCGCATGGTCAAGACCACAGAAATACTTCTGCCTTCTCTTGTTATGTCTCATCCATTTAATATGGATGATTGAAGTCTAATAGTAAAAGCTTTTCTAAGACCTAGTTATACTTGAGATTACTTGACTTAGAAAAATTTTGGTTTAATTAACTTGGAGTTCAGAACCTACAAGCTAAATTTGTAGGAGTCAGTTTTTGCTCTTGATACAGGAGGAACCCCTTTCCTTCCACAGAAGGAGAAGAAAGGACATCTGTACCTGTGCATCAGGGTGTCATTGTTTGAGTTGTGCAGAGTGTTCTCTGCCCCCATCTTTCCATATTTTCCATGTTAATTTGTTATGAGGCATCCACTCAGCAGAGGTAACAGGAACCACAGCTACCCTGATGCCAGGGATAAAGAAGCCCTTTCTGTCTTTTCCTGCACAGCCCAAGAAGGTAATGAAACATGTTATCACTCATGTACGGAAATATGTAAAAAACATCCTGAAGACCTTTGTCACTCCATTTCACCTCTAGAGAAGTAAAAATGTTTTAGGTCCCTGTATAATACATAGCAGCCTCTCTGCCACCTTGTAAATTTGAAAGTAGAACAGGACTGTTTTTTAGGATGTTGTCTTCCTGGGAGAAATTGAGTTGTTTAACACTTTCAGAACCCCATGTTCTCATACTTCTAGATGAAACTTGATCCTGATAGGTTTGTCCAGAATTGTCTCTAAAAGGGTATCTAGGACATTTGGCCCACCATCCAATAATCCTTTATCTCTCGGATGGAGGGCTTGTTGTAAAACTCATCCCCTAGGGCTGTTCATGGAGAAAGCAATGGCACCTCACTCCAGTACTCTTGCCTGGAAAATCCCATGGACAGAGGAGCCTGGTGGGCTGCAGTCCATGGGGTCGCTAAGAGTCAGACACGACTGAGCGACTTCACTTTCATGCATTGGAGAAGGAAATGGCAACCCACTCCAGTGTTCTTGCCTGGAGAATCCCGGGGACTGGGGAGCCTGGTGGGCTGCCGTCTATGGGTGCACACAGGGTCGAACACGACTGAAGTGACTTAGCAGCAGCAGGGCTGTTCAGGTTATAAGTCTATCCAGATGTTCATAAACACACATGGTTTTCTCTTTTAGAACTGAGCCCAGGTATCAGGTTATCCTTGGAGGAAGTGGTATTTCTCTACCACGAGGGAGCTTTGGGTCTTCATGTCTGCTAATTCAGTTGCCGCCTGGCTTCCTGATCCCTGTTCCCGCTACTTCCATCATTCTTTTGTTCACATATTCTCTGGCCATGCAGGTATACCCTTGATTGCCACTCATTCTGCAAGATGCTGTGTGCAGCCAGTCTGGGTTTCACTGACTTTATTTTTTATCATGATAAAATGTGCATTACATGAAATTTACCATTTTAAACCCTTAACTATACAGTTCAGGTGCCACTAAGTACATTCAGATTGCTATGTAATGCTCACCACTGTCCACTCCAGAACTTTTTCATCTTTTCAAATTGAAACTCTACCCATTAAACAATAACTTCTTTTTTCCTTCCCCCCAGTCCCTGGTAAACCCCATTCTACTCTCTGTCTTCATGAATTTGTTCCAGGTACCTCACGTAAGTGGAGTCACTGAAATGTAAAACATAGATCTGAAAAGATCACTGCCATGTTTCTTGAATGCATGGCGTAAATCACCAGTTAAGTTTACATTTCATCTTCTCTTAGCTCCAAAAGACATTCTGCAGGACTGGCTGGCTAGAAGCAAAAGAAGACATACAGGGAGACCCTAGAGATGATGGGCCTTCTTCCTTTTAATAAAGACTAATCCTGAGAAGTTATCTAAAAGTGAAAGAGTTCTTCCCCATGTTTTTTATACCCCTCAGTGACAGTGATGTTGTAGTTCGCAAAACAGAAAAACTTGCCAGTTACTCAGGCTTTACTTAGTCTCCAAAGATTTTTAAGGTTAAACTGTGAATTCTTTAAGAAATTGGGTAGCTAAAGGCATCTCAAATTAGTGAATGAAATAAAGTTCATTCTTAGAAAACAAAAATTACAATTTTGCCTAGCAATTCAACAAGGACTTTTTCCTTTGGCTAGCTTTTTTCTCTCTAACACTAGCATATGGACATTTAAATTTGGAACTCCTTTTTATCTCAAGCTCTCATTTCATGCTTGGATTAGATAAATTTGTTTTTATTTTTTATAATTTTTTAAAGTAAATATTTTGACAAAAGTGTATTTTAACCAAATATCTTAAGTTATTTTTAATATAGAATGTATGAAATTGAAATATGCTATGATGGAAGAAGTATCACAGCTGATGGTTATATAGCATTTGAGTCCATGCTGTTTTATGCTTTCGTTAACTTTATGGAAGTAAGTCCATGACCGCGTCCGCTGCTCACTTTCCTTCCAGCTTTCCCCGGGTAGGATTTGATCCAAAATAGTACATACTGAAGGATATTTGTGTGATGTTGGTACTCGGCACTCACTTTTCATAGTGTTCATTTGTAATAAATTTTAGCATTTTCCCACTTTTGCTCATGAGGATTGAAAAAAAAAATCTTATATGTTGCTTTATCAGACACTTGACAGCTTAGATGATGATCTAAGCATTTCTGGTGACTACATAGAAAGTTATTTTTCTCTATCAGTTCATTCAGGATGAAAAAGATGAGAGAGGTGCAACAAGTGTAAAACATATCTGAAATAAACTGATTTTTTTTTAAATGAACAGCAATAACAACAAAAAAAAACAAGCCAAACTAAACCCCACTGAGCTGTGCAGATCATTCACACCTTTGGATAAAATGATTTGAAATCCAAAATGCATCACTGATTGAAAAATAATGACTTCTTGAAAGTTTTTATTTCTGCGTAGGGTGAGATGTTTGGGATGTCAAGTGAACTGTATTTCCTAATAGTTAAGATTTTATCTGTTTTTGGAAGGGATGGAGTAATCAAGTAAATCAAATGAGAAGGCCCACTTATTTTGGGGAAAATGTAAATTGTGTAATTAAAAAGAAGACTGATTTTAATGGAAAAAAACAGTAGTTGTTGGTCACTGATTAGGCCTATATGATTTTTGAGTCACAAATCATTTTAATAATCTGGTAAAAGCTAAGGACATTCTTTCCCTATCAAAAAGAAGCACATTCACAAACATGTGAGAAGTGTTCATACAATTTCAGTTGGATTTCTGGAAGGCCATCCATGGAGGTGAAGTTAGAACATACACAAATGCCAAGTCTTTCTCTAGAGACTGTAGTGAATTGACGTAAGTTGGGTTTGTCCTTTCATGACACTTCAGTTCAGTTCAGTTCAGTCACTCAGTCGTGTCCGACTCTTTGCGACCACATGAATCGCAGCACGCCAGGCCTCCCCATCCATCACCAACTCCCGGAGTTCACTCAGACTCACGTCCATCGAGTCAGTGATGCGATCCAGCCATCTCATCCTCTGTCGTCCCCTTCTCCTCTTGCCCCCAATTCCTCCCAGCATCAGAGTCTTTTCCAATGAGTC
>NW_011494846.1:6519349-6524896 GCF_000754665.1 Bison bison bison
AAACCATAGCCTTGACTAGATGGACCTTTGTTGGCAAAGTAATGTCTCTGCTTTCGAATGTGCTATCTAGGTTGGTCATAACTTTCCTTCCAAGGAGTAAGCATCTTTTAATTTCATGACTGCAATCACCATCTGCAGTGATTTTGGAGCCCCCAAAAATAAAGTCTGACACTGTTTCCACTGTTTCCCCATCTATTTCCCATGAAGTGATGGGACCAGATGCCATAATCTTCGTTTTCTGAATGTTGAGCTTTCAGCCAACTTTTTCACTCTCCTCTTTCACTTTCATCAAGAGGCTTTTTAGTTCCTCTTCACTTTCTGCCATAAGGGTAGTGTCATCTGCATATCTGAGGTTATTGATATTTCTCCTGGCAATCTTGATTCAAGCTTGTGCTTCTTCCAGCCCAGCATTTCTCATGATGTATTCTGCATAGAAGTTAAGTAAGCAGGGTGACAATATACAGCCATGACATACTCCTTTTCCTATTTGGAACCAGTCTGTTGTTCCATGTCCAGTTCTATCTGTTGCTTCCTGACCTGCATATAGGTTTCTCAAGAGGCAGGTCAATATGCCAGCAAATGTGGAAAACTCAGCAGTGGCCACAGGACTGGAAAAGGTCAGTTCTCATTCCAATCCCAAAGAAAGGCAATGCCAAAGAATGCTCAAACTACCACATAGTTGCACTCATCTTACACGCTAGTAAAGTAATGCTCAAAATTCTCCAAGCAGGCTTCAGCAGTACGTGAACCACGAACTTCCAGATGCTCAAGCTGGTTTTAGAAAAGGCAGAGGAACCAGAGATCAAATTGCCAATATCCGCTGGATCATGGAAAAAGCAAGAGAGTTCCAGAAGAACATGTATTTCATGACACTTAGTTTTTGTCAAATAAGTTTGAGGCAGGGGTACTTCTTCTCTACTGGTCTCACACCACATTAATACACAGTATGTATTAATCAGTCATTAGTGAAACAGGCTCAAAACAGTTAATGCAGTTTGTTACATAAGCTTAACTGAAGGTTCCAATCTCTGTTCTCTTTGGTGCCTCAACTGGCACTTTGTCTGGAAGGTTCATCCAGGCAGATGCAGTGACATTTTAGAAGTAGGATTCAGTTACTTCCTCTTACACCCAAAACTGGACACAGGACCTTCTGGAGATGAAACTCTGGGAGCTGTCTCTAAGGTAAGAGCCACGGACCTCACTAACTTGTCTGCCCTGTCAGCTTAGAGTGTGTCATATCCCTAAATTGTTCAGTCAGTTCACGTGTCTTGCATCCCGTTACTTTCAGTAAGTGAAACCCATTTCTGGCAAGAATCCTGCACAGAAACAAGCTACTGTTTAAAAAAAAAACAACAACAACAACCCTCATTTCTGACATTTAATGTACCAATTAGCAAACAGTTGTTACTTGAGATATTGATAATAGAAATAGCTATACTCGTTGTGTCTGGAATTAGGATTCTGGTTAGAGCACCCTGAATGTCCCTAGACTCCAGGTTTGAACTACAGAAACTTGCTTCTTTATGCTAAAATATTTAAATTAGCTGACAGACATTGTAACAACAGATAATTGTATGCTTTCTCTCAATGAGACCCTTGTTTCCTATCCACCTGCTTGTAACCATTTTCCTACCAGGATTGATTTCAGTCCCATGTTTGAAGTGTTCCAGCGTGTGTGCACGTGGTCCCTGTCTCATGGTGTGCTCTCCAGTACGTTTCCTTGTGTGTGGCTATAATACAGTGGCTGCTGAATGAGTTTTGATTGAATGAATAATGGACAGTAAAATGCCCGCTGAATAAAATGTCAGACGGCATTTTAAATTTGGAAGAATTTTAGATTTACACAGAAGTTGCAAAGATAATGTAGAGTTCCTGTATACCCTTCACCCAGTACTGCTGTGAAGTCTTGTTTTTACCCATTCCTCACTGTTGACCTTTTACATCACTGCAGTGCTTTTGTTACAAATGAGAAATTCACCTTGGTACATCACTATTAAGTACACACCGTGATTTTTTCAGATTTCGCGTGTTTCCTTTTCTCTGCTCCAGGATTTCATCCAGGATTGCATTTGATGGTCATGTCTTCTTAGTCTCTAGTCAGTGACTGTTCCTCAGACTATCCTTGTTTTTGACAGTTTTGAGGAATACTGTCTTGAAGAGTATCAGCTGTTCTGTAGAATGTCCTTAAGTTTGCATTTGTCTGTTATTTTTCCTCATATTTAGAGTGGGGTTATGGTTTGAGGGAGGAAGATCAGAGATGAAGTGCCACTTATTAGGAGTACATACTAAACAAATTTTTAATATTTCAGTGTCAGAGTGGAGAGGTGGAGAGAGCAAGAAGGTGAAATTTTAAATCAGTTTTGGCATGCTAAAAATTGTGGTAAGGATAAGGCAAGGACTCTAAATCTTAAAGAAAAATGTAAACTTATCTGGGGGAATTCGGTCCTAGATACTCATGTCATGCATTGTGCTGTATGTTGGAGAGTTGATAGTATTTATTTAAATGCTTGAGTGATACAAATCAGAGCAATGAAAAGGCCAGGGGTATAAAAGATGATGCACATCAAGGTAGCACTGCAAGGATCTTTAAAAAGTCTCTCAAATAACCAATTTTTTGAAGTCAGAAACATTCTTAATGGTATTTTTTTTTCCTTTGCGGCTCTGTGTTTTGCTTTCCCTGCGTTCTTCTGCATTAGGGTTGATATTTTTCAGGCCGAGTTAATGATATTGAGAAACATTTCAAAGCATTTGACACCAGAGTAGTTTATCCCTTAATTAATGGTGAGGTGGTTTTGCAGACGGATGACACACTTTAATCTGTTGCAGAGACTAGTCTTGTTAGTTATTGATTAGTGATGAATAAATTACTGCCATTTTTAATCAGAAGAAAATTTCTTTTGAGGATAATTAATCAGATTCGTATATTTCCCAACCAGTGTTGGGTTGTCATCTTTTTTAGTGGCAGGAATGAACCTGCCTGCTTCTGCCCTGGATAAATTCAGGATGGAGCAGACAGGCTTCCAGGTTTGTATTTTGATCTTTACTTTCATTTAGGCCGACGAGAAGTGTACTTACTTAAAAATTACTTCAAACCGCCTTTCCTGTTGAGTAGCTTTTGAACTACCTGCCTGACAGATGGTGTTGGAAGTAATTACTGAAATCATGTGTTTACCTGTACGTGGACATGTGTGCACCAGATGCACTCTGTTTACCCAGTGCTGCTGACTTCTTAAAGGAGTAGACATCTTCTGGATAGAGTTGCATAACTTAGGAGAAGGAATAAAAGCTCTGCCAGCCAGAGCGCTCCAGCCCTCAGTTGCAAAATCAGCTGTACTGAGAAGGACATTGATTTCTGCGTCTTCATGAGTGGTCACATTAGTTGAAAGAACCACTTTCAGTTATTATTTACCTTTCCTTCTTTTGACTTACTTAGTATTTTTATTTTACTTGCCTACTGATTAAGCAAATAACCCCCGCCCCCAACTGTATACTCAACAGTAGTTAAGAGTGGTCAAACTTTTAATATGATGATTATGGTTTATTATATTATTTATACTCAATATTTTAAAAACCATGGCCACATGGTAAAGATATATCTACTTTCTCTATTTCTACATTCTGATTTTGGAGATCTGGCCTTGGATTAAGCATTTTTTAAAAAACAATTTGTGGGTAATTACCTTATTCATGAAGTTGGAAAATACCTACTTTTAATGTTTTATTTATTAACCATCAAATCTGAGTTTATGTTTTCCCCTTCATTTCTATTTTACTTCTGTTTAAATAAAATTTTAAAAACTTAAATGATAATGACCACCTTTTCACATGTGTGCCTGAAGTGTTCAGGTTTGAAACTCAGTACATTTAGCTGTCTATAAATCCTGAGAAACAAGGGAAGTCATTGTTTCAAGATTTTGACAGGTGCAAAACTGTAAATAATTACAGGCCTGGGCAGAAACTAGAACAGAAGTTGCAGAGCAGCTGGCAGGCCTGACCTGTGACAGGTCTGACCTGAGTTAAGTAGCCTAGATTTCATGGCAAGCTCAGATTTGTTTTATAGCACAAAATTCACCTTCTGCTATAAGACTTCAGTGATTGAGACTAGATACCAGCTGCAAAGGGAAAAACATATACAGAATATTGAGAAAGGAAACTGTCCATTGAGCCACCTTTTGTGTGACTTCACCACCAGATGGAATTTTTATAGATGAGTTTTTAAATTGATTTACATGTTGACTGAAATAAATCACTCAACACCCAAGGAGGAGGGTGGTCTGGGCTTTTTTCTTAAAAAATACTTTTTATATTGTCTGTTTCTAAAACATCTTGATTTTCAGTCTTAGGAGCATAGCTGACTTATTTAAAGAACAAAGCAATTTTAATTATACTTGGGAATACCTGAGTTGTCCTTTTTTTTGATTTTCTTAGAAAATAATGCAAATTTTTAATGGAATGGGGTTTTATTACCTTCAGATTCCATTAGGCAGTTCCCCATTTTCAAATTGCCAGGTTTGTTGTTTCCCCCTCCATACACCATGTTGTTATTGCCAGGGAAGATTATAATAATGATTAACAGGAAAACATGGAGTAATATAGTTAGTAAAATCATATTAGTGGAAATTAGTGAAATAAAACTTCTGTTAGATTTGGGGCTACAACTCTTGTGGAGGGAAGAATATAATGGCAGTAAGTATGTAAGCATGACATTATGTAACCAGTTTTACAGGTAATATATTTTCAGGAATATATTTAATGCTTAAATGTGCACATATGGTTCATTGTGGTATTAATTTAAACTTTGAAAAGTGCTAAAAGTTTCTATTATTAGGGAAATAGTGAAGTTTAATTTATGATCAATTTAAACATGAATTAAAGATCTTTATTGTTAATTGTTTATTGTTTATCTTGAGAACATTTGAAAGTAACAGGCCTGTATTGTGAGGTTCAGTCAGCATGATGTTCAGAGTCTCAGGAATTAAGCACTGTTCTAGGCACTGGGGCTTCATTGAATATGAAAACACTTAGCTTACATGGGCACAGAGAGAAAGAAATATGCATTGATAAGTTATTTATTGAGGTATAGCAAATACTCTTAAGTCCTGAGGACATAGTAGTGATTAAAGCAGATCTTTTATGCAGTCTTTTATGTGTCTTGAGAAACCTATATGCAGGTCAGGAAGCAACAGTTAGAACTGGACATGGAACAACAGACTGGTTCCAAATAGGAAAAGGAGTATGTCATGGCTGTATATTGTCACCCTGCTTATTTAACTTCTATGCAGAGTACATCATGAGAAACATTGGGCTGGAAGAAGCACAAGCTGGAATCAAGATTGCCGGGAGAAATATCGATAACCTCAGATATGCAGATGACACTACCCTTATGGCAGAAAGTGAAGAGGAACTAAAAAGCCTCTTGATGAAAGTGAAAGAGGAGACTGAAAAAGTTGGCTGAAAGCTCAACATTCAGATAACTAAGATCATGGCATCTGGTCCCATCACTTCATGGGAAATAGATGGGGAAACAGTGTCAGACTTTATTTTTGG
>NW_011494846.1:6524996-6534345 GCF_000754665.1 Bison bison bison
TTACTTTGCCAACAAAGGTCCGTCTAGTCAAGGGTATGGTTTTTCCTGTGGTCATGTATGAATATGAGAGTTGGACTGTGAAGAAAGCTGAGGGCCGAAGATTTGATGCTTTTGAACTGTAGTGTTGGAGAAGACCCTTGAGAGTCCCTTGGACTGCAAGGAGGTCCAACCAGTCCATTCTAAAGGAGATCAGTCCTGGGTGTTCTTTGGAAGGACTGATACTGAAGCTGAAACTCCAATACTGTGGCCACCTCATGTGAAGAGTTGACTCATTGGAAAAGACTCTGATGCTGGGAGGGATTGAGGGCAGGAGGAGAAGGGGATGACAGAGGATGAGATGGCTGGATGGCATCACCGACTCAATGGACATGAGTTTGGGTGAACTCTGGGAGTTGGTGATGGACAGGGAGGCCTGGCGTGCTGCGATTCATGGGGTCGCAAAGAGTCAGACACGACTGAGCGACTGAACTGAACTGAACTGATGTGTCTTTCATATAGTTTACATTGTAGTTGGAGAAGAGAGGTAATGAGTAATTCTGGTGACAAATGTTATGAAGAAAATGAAAGCAAAGTCTTGGGAGAGATTGGGGATTCTAGTTTGGATAGAATGGTTGAGAAAGATTAAGATTCCTCTGATCAGGTGACATTTGAGCTGAGACCTGAATGAGATACAGTGCTAACAGTGGAGATATTTGAGGAAAGAATATTCCCAGCAAATGGAATAGCGGTGAGAAAGTGCTGGGATAGGAATGTGCTAGGTTGTTCAGTGAACAGGTAGGACAGACCAGTGTGGTGGTGGAGAAGGAGCCAGCGGAAGAATGGTAGGAGATGAGTTTATTTTCTGCTTAATGAATGGCTATGCTTGTATATCAGGAGTAAAGTCACATGGGGCCAAGCTAAATTCTATATGAAGTGACAGTGGTATAAAACAAGAAAATAAGGATCTGTGGAAGATGTTCCTAGACCAGACCAGGAAATAATAGAGTCAATTTGCTCATTGTTCCTGAAATTAAATTTCACTTCTGTGACTCTCTTGGCGATTTACTCTTTCAAAGTGGAATTCTACGTGGTATAGTCCATGCCCTGAGGTCTGTATAAATTGTTGAATTTATGGTGTGCCAGTACCCATTACAGTGTGGCCATCCGGTTAATTGCAACAAAGAATATGAGGTTTGGAATAAATGGGTCAGAAAGCCTGACTAAAATGAGAATAACAATTCACATTCAATTAAAATGTGCACAGCCTGCAATAATTTTTCATTGTAGTAGGGTTAAGGGGAGACCAGAAGTAGAATGATAATTAATAGTTGTAAATTTAAAAGTCAGATTTATTCCAAGTGTTAATTTTTCCTGGAAGTATTGTGCAAAATGGTCAAGTTCCAGAAATTGTAGAAACACAGATCATAGTGTTTGTAATTGACAGGCATGCTAGGTAGCTGACCTCAAATGTGAACTAATTAACTCAGGGCTTGTGTAATATGCTTTAGTAAAAGCAGATATTTAAAAATAATTGTTTTTTTTCATTTTACCAAAGAAAATATTTATGGAGTTTTAATTTATTGTAATATCACTGAGCACTTTTTTTTTTTTTTGGTGATTTTCAATTTTGACACAGGTATCAATGAATGAAATTTTGTTTCAGGCATAATATTATTACTTCAGTTTATTCACAAAATATTTATAAAGAACATAATCAACTATTATAAAGCTACCATATTTAAAACAGTGCAAGTTTTTGAAACTCAGTGATGAGTATTGAAATGCCGTACAAAGGTAAGACTAATTAAATCTGTACCATTCAGAGAAGTATTTCACCAAGAAGGCTTCTACGTGTAAACAGATTGTGTTTAAAAAAAGTTCTTTTGCAAAAACTTGGCAGAATTCAGGATTCGTTTTTACTCAGGAGTAATAATATATATGGTATTTGATTTTCAGCCAAGCTCAAAATGTATTAGGAATCTATTCAAATGGATCTTAGAGACAAGTCTAGTGCAGTTTTGAGCAGATCTAATTTCCAGTAAAAACCTGTAGCTTTTCTTTTCCTGGTGCACGTGTGTCAGCAGCGCACTCCTCCTCGAGTCCGTTTAGAGTTACTTGTCTGCTGCCTGTGTCACTTTGTCCCCTGTGGTGGGTAAGAAGTCTGTGTTCCTGGGATTGCTTCATGTATTGGGTCTACAGGTAAGGCTGTTATTGATGTCACCAAACGGTTAACCTGTCACTAGCTCTTCCCCGGGTCAGCAGTTCTTACCCATGGGGTCACCATCCCTTGATTCTCAGCCACAAGAAAGCTGAGGTGATGGGCAGAGCAGCCCCTGACCCCGCCGTGTGCTTCTCACCCTGTCCCACAGTAGGAGGTGGTGAATGCTGAGTACTTTGCCTTCTTTCTACTTAATGGCCCAGGGTGCTTCCTGTGAAGATTCCATTGACTTAACTTGACTCTAATGATGGGATACCCACCCCTTTCACTAACTTTGCCCGATGCAGGGTTGTTTGTGGTTGGGCATTGGCTGGAGGGTGAATTGTGTGGTGGGGGAAAATAGATAGGGAGGAAAGAAGAAAAAATCACTCAGCCTAATTCCTTTTACTTTACATTAGGCTTTCCTGGTCCATTTGGGCAAATTTGGAGTAGTGGTCAGATGCCTGTAGGCTGACCCATCCAGCTTTTGCCTACTTTCCACTCTTAAATTTCTATTAAAAATATCCTGCAAGTCAAATTCAAGGAAGCTGGCCACACGTTTCTCCTTGCTCTTGACTTTATTTCAGATTTGTAACATCTCACCTTTATTTACTGAAATAGGCATGTTCATTTAATTGAGCCCCCTAATTTTACAACAGAGGAAGCAGAATACCATCAAATATATAACCATATTTAAGTACAGAAGCATATTTAAGTACATAACTGTGTATCTGTGTTTATGTGTATCGTCTGTACGTCTGTTATACAGAGTAATAAATAATCCAGGAGCACAGCATCTGTCTCTCACCTGCTGCTCTCTTTATGATGTGAAGGGGTGAGTCACATGAGTAATTGTATAACTTGTACAAAGTACTCGGAAGACAGTTTCACTTGCCTAAGTCCTTTGCTGCCTGTCATAAAGATGAAAAGTTTGAGCCATCTGTTACTTAAAAAAAATTTTTTTTTTACCCTGGTGTACCACCTGGTGTTTAACTAGGCCCCGGGATTTGTTCCAGATACAGCACTGCTTCATTGAACAAATATTGGGGTGAGGGGCGGGTAGGGTTTGGTGATTACTTCTGCAACTTGGGAGGGGCCCTTTACACTGAGTCTTGAACAATGTTATTTAGATCATTGTTATTTCCTATTGTGGTTTGCCCATCGTTAAAACCAATTTTGTCTTAATTTTGAAAATTGGATATGAGGAGTAACATGACACAAAACCAACATCATACAATGCTGGAGATAATGTTCTGTGCAGCATGATTTAATTTGGAGCAGCGGATGGCCACCTGCTAGGCCTTTGTTCTTGTGGCAGCCTGGCAAGTGGCCCCAGTGTTTTGGGGCTTTTGTTGGTCACGTGGCCGTGGAGCTCTGCCGGGTTTAGTTGCAAACCATTAATCTGGTAGCGCTGAACGATGGAATATTTGACTACTGGGTGTTTGAATTAAGAAAACAAATCCCTTTTAAAGTTGTTATTCAGCAATCACAGAATGCTTTTATCTTGTTGATATAACATCTGAGTCCTTACATTTTATCTGAGGTTGGGTTATTCTTATCTACAACATAGTAACAAAAATCTAATAGTAGTATTTGGCATTATGGTAACTAGCTACCATATAGCACCTGTCTGCTTACCCACTGTCGTAGAGTAAGCCTGTAATTCAGTGACTAACCTGGCACCCTCTGAGAGTGACAGAGAGCCACTAAAAATTATACTGGGGTTAGAGGCATACATGAGGACATATGAGTACTGTGTGTATAAAACGTGGGCATTTTTATCATCCCCTGTGATCAGGAATAACCAAATATTCCATATACATTTAAGGATGATTTCTTTATTTAAATTGCATTAATTGTGGCTGGTATAGAGTAGGCATTCAGTATTTGCAATTTGAGTAAATGTTTATATTTTTAAAATGTTTAAAGCTTCCTGCTATTTAAAGATATTTGTCTTTAAAAATGTACATTTATAAGCAACTTTGGGTTAAAAATCCTCTGTATATTTTCCCGATATTTGGGCCCAGTCTCAGGCTGCCCCATAGTGATAGTTCCCATTGGCTTGTGATTTGAACTCTGAAACCATTTCATTATGCAGTATATTATAAAGGTAGGGATAGCACTTGAAAATTGCAATTGCCTATGGTTCTGTCTAAAATAATTTAAAATACATATTAGTGAGCCATTTAGTCAAGTGCTTATGACTTAGCCTAGTAACTTACTTTACCTTGTTACTTGAAGTTGTTAAACAACTCATTGGATACTTAGTGATTCCTTAATTTCTTCTGACAAAATTAGGATACCAAGTTATTCAATTTAGTTATCTGATAGTACCCAGTCAGAGAGATTCATAATGTGGGAGCACTGAAATTCTGGACAATTTTTATGCAGAGCTTTAAGTTTGTGTTTGTCACTTTAAAATTTTTCTTTGATTTAAATTTTCTCTATTAGCCTTTATTTTTGACATATGAGACATAGAAAAGGGTGCCGGGATTTCTCTCTTTTTCTGTATGATAATCAGATGTGTCTCTTGCTCATGTGGCCATCTCAGGAGGTGGATTTTGAACCCTGGAATGTGGGTTACAGTGTGGTGGGTTTTGAAAAGTCAGTTGTGGTTTAGAGGTAGTCTGTGATGTGGGCTGGGAACTTCAGTGTTTTTTTCTGGTCTGAGATAGGTTTTTAAAAAATTTTTTAAAGAGAGTGTTAGAAGATCTGGGGTTCTAGACCTTGTTAATTGGTCTGACATGCCATTTGTCCTAGTTTCTTTCTTTCTAATGTGAAAATTGAAATAGATGTTAAATTCCCATTTCTTTATTCATTGTGTCTGTGTCTTGATGATTTCATAGTCTTGATCTTTCTCCATCTTTCCCTTCTTTTTAACAACTCTGACCTGACTTTTTTTTTCTCTTCATTTCAGTTTTTTTCTTACTGTTCTCGGGTCATGCTTCTCTGACTTTTTCTTCATGTTAATAAGAGTTCATGCAGTCTTCTTGTTTATTTCTACTCTCAGTTCAGTTCAGTTTAGTCGCTTAGTCATTTCCGACTCTTTGTGACCCCATGAATTGCAGCACCCCAGGCCTCCCTGTCCATCACCAACTCCCGGAGTTCACTCAAACTCATGTGGATCGACTCAGTGATGCCATCCAGCCATCTCATCCTCTGTCGTCCCCTTCTCTCGCCTTCAATCTTGTCCAGCATCAGGGTCTTTTCCAATGACTCAGTTCTTCGCATCAGGTGGCCAAAGTATCGGAGCTTCAGCATCAGTCCTTCCACTGAACACCCAGGACTGATCTCCTTTAGGATGGACTGGTTGGATCTCCTTGCAGTCCAATGGTTCATGATTTTCAGATACTGATTATGATAGAATTTGCTCAGTGCTTCCTGATTTTTATACAGTAGAACTAAATCCATGAGGAATATTTTTATTTACTTGTTAATTATCTTTCCCTCTTTGCAGGGGAAGCTTCCAGGGCATTCTGCCTTGTTTATAGCTGTATTCCCAGAGCCTAGAAGTATGCTTGGTGGCTAATAACTATGTGAAAAAATGAATAGAAATACTTTAGTTTCCTGATAGTTTATTAAGTCAAGAGATTAATTAGGGAGAGTCTTGGAGTTCCCTTGCTCTAGAGAAAACCTGAGTCTTGGCTGGTATTTGAACCATCTTTTGAGGGGGGAAGTTCTTTGTAGTGATTCTTGTTGTAATAATATAGGCTTAGAGCCTCTTCTCTTTCTAGTGCTTTTTGTCCATAGTCTTGATTTTACTATTTCATCAGTTAAGATCCTTTTTGCTGCAAGTAATAGAAATTTCAGCTGAATCTCACTTACACAATAAGGAAGGTGGATTATTCTCAAAACAGGAAGCCTTGGGAAGCTTCAGGGTGGGTTGACTGAACTTAACTGTTGTCATAAGAGATCTAGGTTCATTTATTCTTTTTCCTCTTTTTTTTATATTCTTACCTTCATCCTTAAACCTGGTCCTTTTTGTGGTTATAAGGACAGGAGCAACAGCTGAGTCCCTATTTTATTAAAAGTGGGGAAGAGACTGGCTTTTCCTTCTTTGAAGACCATGGCATTGAAATATGTATAATATCATATGTGAAACGAGTCGCCAGTCCAGGTTCGATGCACGATACTGGATGCTTGGGGCTGGTGCACTGGGACGACCCAGAGGCATGGTATGGGGAGGGAGGAGGGAGGAGGGTTCAGGATGGGGAACACATGTATACCTGTGGCAGATTCATTTTGATATTTGGCAAAAGCAATACAATATTGTAAAGTTAAATGAAATAAAATAAAAAACAAACAAAAAAGACTTTCTGCATGTGTCATTGGTCCAAACTGATGTCAGACTGCTCCTTCCTGAGCGCCGGCAAAGAAGACGGCAGTATAGCAATTGACTTGGACTCCTCATCTCTAGTGAAATAGATATTGGAATCAGGTGCAACACTAAGATCTCATATAAATTAACCTTTTAAAATAAATTTCTAAGGACTGTTGATTTCCTGAGTTCCAGGTTAGTACTTCCCAAAGGAATTAGGTTCATAACCAAGAGGATGCTAAACGTTATCATGATAATTGCTTCATTAGGGAAATTATAGTGTTTAAAAAAATGTGACAATTTTGGTCTGTCTTGCCAAAGTCTAATAAATATGACATGCTGCAGTGTTTTTATAAAGTAGAAAGTAGATGTGTTAAAGGCAGAACCATCACTCCCCCTTAAGTGTATTTACACTGATAACAATTGGTGTGTTTAAATTATTTAAATAAAACTAAATCTTGTTGACTTGAAAAGTGGAGAAGATAAATAGGACATAGTGAAGCTTACTTAAAAAAATACAAAGTCAATATACAAGGCAACGTGCATCTGTTACCTTAACTTACTAAAAGGTTTTTGAT
The DNA here is from genome assembly GCF_000754665.1 of Bison bison bison. NCBI lineage: Eukaryota > Metazoa > Chordata > Mammalia > Artiodactyla > Bovidae > Bison > Bison bison. The sequence goes on from NW_011494846.1 coordinate 6,532,069, forward strand.
TTACTTGAACGTACAGTAATGGATTATTTTTGTTTGGCTAAGCATTGTTAGTAAATATTTAATGCACAACTTGGAAGCACTATGATATTGTAGAGAAAGCACTGAATTAGGAATTTGAATCCAGATTTCTAGTTCTGATTCTGGCCCTAACGATCTGATTTCTAGTGAAACACTCAGCCTCTGTGAGCCCGCCTTCCTTTATCTGTAAAAGAGTTCCCCTTTAGTTTCATAAAAATGTTGTGCACTTCATTGGTTGAAACCATTCCTTTCCTGGGAATTTAGTGACATATCTTTTTCCTTTAGAGGTGTGGTTTTTAGTGTAATTAACATTATATGTACTTTAAGTTTATTTGAACTAGGAGGGACAGGTAAAGAATGAGTCCTGGTTGTGAGATAGATAGGTGTTTGGTCCTCAGTGCATATCGTACTTATAGAAAAGAGTTTTTCTGTTCTGAAACATACATATTAACTCATCAGAAAGACAAGTTTTTTGTAGGTATAAGTGTCTTACATTTTCCCAACACTTCTTGTAACTCATTTGCCAAAATGAACTTCTGATGATGTCTGGCATCTGGAATAATGTCAGGCTAGTAAGTTTGTAAATAAAATGCAGATGTCTAGATTTCCTAGATCAACTGTGATTCAGTAAAAAGAGGTCTGGATTTGGAGTCATAAGAGTTGATTGAAATAAACAGTCGCCTTTCAGCCTATGAAAGGGTGAAGCGGCACCGTGGAGGGTGACTCTGCCGGTTGTTAGGCAGGAGCATCTCGTAGTGACTGTCACTGTCATGCCTAGCTATGGCAAGCAAGGAGGCAAGGCCTGCACTAACGCAAAAAAAAAAAAAAAAAAAAAGTTGGTTCAAATTCTGGTTTAGCCATTTAGGAAGAAAGCCTGGTAGGACAGTAGAATAATATGGACGCCGGGATTTGTTTGGTTTTACCGCTACATTAATATATTGTGATGAACCAAGACATTTCAGCTTGGGTACCTTTGGCTATAAGTAGCAAAAGACTCCAGAGAAGGCAGTGGCACCCCACTCCAGTACTCTTGCCTGGAGAATCCCATGGATGGAGGAGCCTGGTAGGCTGCAGTCCATGGGATCACACAGAGTCAGACACGACTGAGCGACTTCACTTTCACTTTTCACTTTCATGCATTGGAGAAGGAAATGGCAACCCCCTCCAGTGTTCTTGCCTGGAGAATCCCAGGGACAGAGGAGCCTGGTGGGCTGCCGTCTATGGGGTCGCACAGAGTCGGACATGACTGATGCGACTTAGCAGCAGCAGCAGCAGCAAAAGACTCAACCAAAAGTAGCTTGAACCATGAGGGTTTTATCATCTCACATAGTAGGAAGCCTGGAGATCATAGTTCTGGTTTGATTAATTTCGTGGCAGCAGTGTCTTCTACGATACATGGTCCTTTTGATGCTGCTCTTCTTTCTTTGTGGCAATATTGCTATCATAGCAATAATTTCCAGTATTATGTGCACTTATGGTGCACAGCCAGTGAAGAGAAAGGTTACCCTCATCATTGTCTTTTTTAGTAGAGAGGAGAATCATTCCTCAAAACTCCAACTGCATACCTCTGGCTAGAATTGAATCCCAAAGTCAGACCTAAAAGTTACTTACTAGCAAGGAGAATGGAGACATCTTCACTGACTTCTTTAGACTATTTTTTTTAACCTGGCCTGGGATCTGGGGAGACATTCCCAAGCACAATGCCTCAAAGGACGGACAACAAACAAAATCAAGTTTCTGTTAGTAAGAAAAAAGGTATGAGTTGGGAGAAGGGATATGAGTTGGCAAGCAATAGTGAGCACTCCAGCTTTCTCAGAATCTAATAGGAGATGCACATACACCAAGAGACTGTGGTAATAGAATACGATACAGTCTATGCTGGGGAAGTGTATCAGGCGCTACAGAAGAATACACAAGAAAACCTAAGACCTGGTCATAGCAAACACCCTCTTCCAACAACACAAGAGAAGACTCTACACATGGACATCACCAGATGGTCAACACCGAAATCAGATTGATTATATTCTTTGCAGCCAAAGATGGAGAAGCTCTATACAGTCAGCAAAAACAAGACCAGGAGCTGTCTGTGGCTCAGACCATGAACTCCTTATTGCCAAATTCAGACTTAAATTGAAGAAAGTAGGGAAAACCACTAGACCATTCAGGTATGACCTAAATCAAATCCCTTATGATTATACAGTGGAAGTGAGAAATAGATTTAAGGGCCTAGATCTGATAGATAGAGTGCCTGATGAATTA
>NW_011494846.1:6535513-6540129 GCF_000754665.1 Bison bison bison
AACCTCAGATATGCAGATGACACCACCCTTAAGGCAGAAAGTGAAGAGGAACTCAAAAGCCTCTTGATGAAAGTGAAAGTGGAGAGTGAAAAAGTTGGCTTAAAGCTCAACATTCAGATAACTAAGATCATGGCATCCGGTCCCATCACTTCATGGCAAATAGATGGGGAAACAGTGGAAACAATATCAGACTTTATTTTTCTGGGCTCCAAAATCAGTGCAGATGGTGACTGCAGCCATGAAATTAAAAGACGCTTACTCCTTGGAAGAAAAGTTATGTCCAACCTAGATAGCATATTCAAAAGCAGAGACATTACTTTGCCAACAAAGGTCAGTCAAGGCTATGGTTTTTCCTGTGGTCATGTATGGATGTGAGAGTTGGACTGTGAAGAAGGCTGAGCTCCGAAGAATTGATGCTTTTGAATTGTGGTGTTGGAGAAGACTCTTGAGAGTCCCTTGGACTGCAAGGAGATTCAACCAGTCCATTCTGAAGGAGATCAGCCCTGGGATTTCTTTGGAGGGATGATGCTAAAGCTGAAACTCCAGTACTTTGACCACCTCATGCGAAGAGTTGACTCATTGGAAAAGACTCTGATGCTGTGAGGGATTGGGGCAGGAGGAAAAGGGGACGACAGAGGATGAGATGGCTGGATGGCATCACTGACTTGATGGACATGAGTCTGAGTGAACTCCGGGAGTTGGTGTTGGACAGGGAGGCCTGGCGTGCTGCGATTCATGTGGTCGCAAAGAGTCGGACACGACCGAGCGACTGAACTGAACTGAAAGTTGCAGTGGTTAGAAAAGACTTTTTTGGAGGAAATGACATCTAAATTGTTAACTTGAATAATGAGTGGAAATCAGGCAATTATTAGTCATGGGGCTGCGCTTCTTTTCCCCACATTTCTAAGAGGTCAAAACCTAGTCATGATGGTGTATCTGAGACTATTTTAAGAAAAGTTTTAGGGCAAAAGTTTTGAATTCAATACCCAACAGATTTAAGCCCTATTACCTGTAGCTATAACAATTAATGTTCAGAATGTTTCTTATTCTTCAAGTAAAAGTTAGATAATAACTTTCCAAGGTGTTCCCCATCCTGAACCCTCCTCCCTCCACAAAACACTATGCAATGTTTTGTGATAAGAACTTGGACCATCTTGTTTTGCAAAATGATGTATGATGATACTCTTTAATATTTTTTATTGTTTGTGTGTCAATGTTTGAGTTGAGGTTTACTATGTTAAAATTCTTGTGAACACTTCAAATAAAGTTTTTTTTCTTATTAAAAAAAAAAATAACTTTCCAAGGGCCATATCTTTTTAGTATGAAACTCTTATAGAAGAGTCTTAGAATCAGCGAACTGTAATTGCGATATTCTTAACTCTTGTACAAGCAGCTATTACTTACCTGATGCCTTGTAGTGAGAAAGGTGTTGAGTAGAACAAAACCTAGGATGACGTTCATTATTCAGGAAGCACAGATGAGAGGCCTTTCCTTTTGATTAGGATGCAAAGCATGTGCAGTTGGCCCTTTTTGATAGAAAAGAGATGGAGTTCCCCACTTGTTTCACAGAAGGGAGATCAGGAATTCTGACTGGAACATGCTTCATTTGAGATGGTTACTAGACAGCTGTTTATATAGATGAGGTTGAGATTTGAGAGAAGTATTTGGGAATCCTCATTCTAGTATATAAAGCCATAAGCCCGAAGAAGTTTGCTTAGGGAATTGGGGTAGACAGAGGAGGAGAAGACCAAGGACTAGGAGCCAGCAGAGGGGGCTCAGTCCAGGTGGAAGAAACCAGGAGTGTTTTGTCTCAGAAGCCAAGTGAAGGATACGTCTCAAGAAGAGAGAGCGGTCAGCTGTGTAAGTGCTGCCGAGAGATTGAGTCAGTTGCAGACCGAGAATTGATCTGCTGAGTTTGTCAACCAGAAGCAAGCTGGTGGTGGTTCTTGCTGAGCAGTTGCAGTGGAGAGGTGGGGATGGATATAGGACTGATGTGAGTGAATTTAAAACAGAGTGAGAGAGTAAGACAGGGTACAGATTGCAACTTAAAGGAGGTTTGGTATATAAAGCGAAGCAGAAGTGGAGCTAGAGCTGAGTGGGGAAAAATTTAGAGTCAAAGAGAGTTTTTGTTTTGTATTTTTATTTAAAAAAAGAAAAGCAATTTATTTGGCTGCACCAGGTCCTAGATGCAGCACGCAGGATCTTAAGTTGCAGCACACAGGATACCTCAGCTGGTAAGGAATCTGCTTGCAATGCAGGAGACCCCACTTCAATTCCTGGGTTGGGAAGATCCCCTGGAGAAGGTATAGGCTATCCACTCAGTATTCATGGGCTCCCCTGGTGGCTCAGACGGTAATGAATCTGCCTGCAATATGAGAGACGTGGGTTTGATCCCTGGGTCGGGAAGATCCCCAGGAGGAGAGCATGGCAACCCGCTCCAGTATTCTTGCCTGGAAAATTTCCACGGGCAAAGGAGCCTGGTGGGGCTACAGTTAATGGGGTCCCAAAGAGTTGGACATGACTGAACAACTAAGCACACACGTGGGCGCAGAGTGTGCACGAGGGACTGGGAGCCAGCATATGGATCCCTCGTGTATGGGAGCCAGCATACAAGCAGAGGTATTGGGCTTACATGGCAGTAAGGACAGTCGATTTATTTTAACAGATGTGGACACAGAGCAAGTAGTTTCATAGACACAGTGGTGGAAGGAAATAGCAATTCTCTTCTGATTGCTTCTGATTTTCAGTGAAATAAGATCATCTGCTGAGAACCTTAAAGGAGAGAAGCCATGTCAGAGCAATAAAAAATGTTTTATTTTCTAAATAGTATTTTAGAAATATATTTTTCCTTTAGCTGTTGGGTTTTGTTGTTGCTATGATGGTTAGCAATCTGTGCCCAAATACTTTTTATTTAACCAGGGAGAGTTGAATTTCATTAGGGCTCGTACATCATATATCAGACTCAACCTTCTCTCCTCCCACCGCCGTTAGAATATGGGTATTTGAAATTCTGTAATGATAGGAAAGGTTTAGGGTTTTCTCTGTGTTCTGGTTCTTTAATTTTTCAGTGGTAGAGAGGGAAGATGGATTCACTGAGTTCAGTTACTTTCTGCAGTATCCACTTGGCTTACAAGACTTGCGAGTAGTTGAAAACACATTCCTTCTACAGTGAAGTGTTCCAACTTCTGAAGCTCTAGTGGCCTCCCTCTAGTGAGGGTGACCCAAGTAGAGAGATGATTTTGTCCAGGTTTTAAGTGAAGTCTCATCTTTCTTCTTCAGCAGGTAGCAATCTCTTTTATATATTGTTTTTTTTTTTTTCTGAGTATTTCGATGTATCCCTTTTAAGTTCTAGAGCCTAATGTTAATTTCCTCTCTTATTCTTGTATTCCATTTTTTTTTAGCTTGCTTCTCTAACCTTCATTTTCCTTATTTGCAAAGTAATAATCCATCCTTTAACTCACAGGTTCTTCATGAAGCTTGCATTAGGCAGCATGTAATGTCTGTGAAAATCGTTCTGAAAAGGCCTAACGTGATGTAAAAAGGAAAATTCTGTGGTCATGATTATCATTTTTGTTGTCCTCTAGGAGACATGGACCATCCTTTAGACTCTTGGGTTTCACCTTTCAGGGATGTTCATTTCTTGTGTTCTTATTTCTTCTCTGTTAGGCACTTAATGTAGTCACTTGAATGTTATTTGGAATTTTGATGGGTGGAGTTTAAATTTAAACACTTTTATAAACTGGAGGTGAGAGAAAGGAAATGGAATTTTTTTACCTGTTTTCATTATTGTCACTTTTTAAAGCCACAGTAATTTCTGTCACAGTTTTACAAATGGATTTGTGAAACCATAAACCAGAATTTAAAATATTCAAAATGAAATTTCTTCTTCTGTTTTCATTTGCTGATTTTCAACTCTGCTGGAGCTCAGTGGGGTGTAAAAAGATTGAGCATCCATCGCAGCTTTTTGGCGGGAATTATCAAAGAAATTTAATTTTTTTTCTAGTTAAATAAAACTTACTAAATGGGAAAGAAAAAAATGTCTAATGATCTTTGCCACTGTGGTATTATTTGCCTAAACTTGGTGGATTCTTGTGGCAAATATTACCTTTTGGGGGCAAATATTTCTCAACCAAGATTTTTAGTGCTGGAATAAGTGTCAGTGTTCATCTTGTTTAACCATTTTCATGTGTATGTGAGAAAATGAAGACTCAGAGATGAAGGCAGTTTGTCTTGCTGATGATTCATGACACAGCCAGAACCCAAATGGACAGCTTAGGATCTTAGGAGCTTCTTAGGACAGCTTGTGGTATTATTTGCCTAAACTTGGTGGATTCTTGTGGCAAATATTACCTTTTGGGGGCAAATATTTCTCAACCAAGATTTTTAGTGCTGGAATAAGTGTCAGTGTTCATCTTGTTTAACCATTTTCATGTGTATGTGAGAAAATGAAGACTCAGAGATGAAGGCAGTTTGTCTTGCTGATGATTCATGACACAGCCAGAACCCAAATGGACAGCTTAGGATCTTAGGAGCTTCTTAGGACAGCTTGTGGTATTATTTGCCTAAACTTGGTGGATTCTTGTGGCAAATATTACCTTTTGGGGGCAAATATTTCT
>NW_011494846.1:6540229-6541019 GCF_000754665.1 Bison bison bison
AAAGCTCACAGTTGTGTCCTCGAAAGACAAGTGTCATTCCCTGTCCCTGGTACCGAAGAGCAGAGTGCAGTTCTGTTCACTCTTCATGCTCTTTCATTTTCCTGTCCTTTCAGTGATGTAAACAGTAACCAGTTGCCACAAAATATAGAAAATAAGCAGATTTTTTGTGATGTTCTCTTGGAATCTCTTTAGTAATAATTCTGACTTGCTTGGTCTCTTTCAGTGTCATTCCAGTCACCTCCTCCAAAGATGGTCAGAGGACAGAATACAGTTTTCTTTCTACAAGCATGCACTGGGGTTCTTCCAGCTAACTGTGACATCCTGTTTACATACCGTGGGTTCAAACCGCTTTCTGGTGGGTTCTGAGATATACAGGGAGATTGAAAAGGCTTTAGAGACAGCTACCACACTTTTACTTCTCTTCCCCTTTTTGTTTACTGGGAAATCTGTGGTTATTTAGTTCTAGAGTATTTTTTTGTTGTGGTTGTTGTTAGAAATTTATTTTATTTTAACTCTACAATAATAAATTTTAAAATTTATTATAATTTTATGATATATAAAAATTATATGCCGAACAGTGTATAGGTTAGGGAATTACTTTAAAGCAAACACCTCTGTCACTATCCCCTCAGTTCAAGAAATGACCCATTTAGGAGAAAAAACCTGAAGTGTATTTTAAAATCTCTCTTAATCAGTAGGTTCCCCTTCTGTCCCTTTCCTTATCTGTTGAAAATTTACCTGTTGAAGAACCTGGGCCTTTCGACCTGCGAATTCTTCATAGTCCAGATTT
>NW_011494846.1:6541119-6548455 GCF_000754665.1 Bison bison bison
TTTTGCTGAACTGCATATTCCAGTACAGTTGAATATGTTCCCCTGTTCTGTTTTTGCTGCAAATTGGCAGCTTGCTGCAGTGCCTTGACGGGATTTGGGGTTGAATTGTAGTCTCATCAGGAGGTGTGTAACATGTGGTGGTTTGTCTGTTTGCAGTGTTACCAGCTTTTGATGCATAATACCCAGAGTCTGTATTTCTTTGGAGTTTGGAAAATGGTGACTTTCTACCATCTCATCCTGTTGTCAGAAATTAGCTGTAATGATGTTATAAGGACATGTTCCCCCTCATCTGCTATTTACTTGTTGGTAGAGTTTATGGAGAAAGGCAGATTAAATTATAGATTCTTTTTGTTTAGCTGATCTCCTGGATAATAAGTTGGTTTTCTGTCATTCTCAGAAGGTGACTGGTAATCTGTTTTTTAAAAAGCATGGTTAGAAACTCATGAATTGAAACATATTTGGGCTTTAGTCAATTGCGATTCTTGCCCAAGTTCAAACTGTCCTGTCTTTGGCCACTGTGATGCCCTTCAGGTTGGTTTCTGAGACCCTTTGACATGACCCTGGAACCCTCTGATAGCTTCCTTGCTCTCAGGTGATTTGATAAGATATTCCAAGCTCATCGTGTACATTTCTTGTCCCAGATGTACAATCAACCATTTCTCTGCAAAGCCTTGGTTATTTTAATGGGAAATGGAGTTTTGTCACCACATCTGGTGCTTTGCTTCTGTGCTGGTTATTATTTCTAGGCCGTTTCAGTCTTTTCAGTGGATACATACACACACAAACTCAACTTTTAAGATAAAATAGCTCATGAGTTCATATTGACATTTCCAATTTACACACAAGTTTATAGGGTTTTCACCTTAATCTCATATATTACGTATATATTTCCTTCACCAAGAATCCTAGTTCTCAAGTACATTGAGGATGATAGAATTATCCCATAGTTGTCATTGGGGTTCCCTGGTGGCTCAGATGGTAAAGAGTCTGCCTGTAATGCAGGAGACCTGAGTTCGATCTCTGGGCCGGGAAGATCCCCTGGAGAAGGAAATGGCAACCCATTCCAGTATTCTGGGCTGGAAAATCCAGTGCATGGAGGAGCCTGGCGGGCTACAGTCCATAGGGTCTCAAAGAGTCGGACACAACTGAATGACTTCACTTTCACTTTCGTAGTTGTCATTAGCTTTTCCCACTTTGTACATATGGTGAAAGTGTTAGATTTAGATACTCAGTTGTGTCTGACTCTTAGTGACCCCATGGACTATAGCCTACCAGGCTCTTCTGTCCATGGAATTCTCCAGGCAAGAATACTGGAGTGGAGAGCCATTCCCTTCTCCTGGGGATCTTCCTGACCTGGAGACTAAACCTCGGTCTCCTGTATTGACAGGTAGATTCTTTGGTGTCTGAGCCACCAGAGAAGCCCATATAGTAGTTTCAGGATAATAATACTTGTATATCACCAATTATAATTACTGAAAATGTTAAAAATATTTTTTTTTGCTAATACTGGATTCCATTCTCCTCCCAAATATTTTCAATGGGAATTCTCTATCATCATGTAGTCATTACATAATGTCTCATTTTCAACCCTTATTTGGCATTCATTCCACAAATGACTATGTGTTTAATGCCTGCCACAAGATCCCATGTAAATATCCTTCTAGTTATTTTTGGTGGTTTGAAGTGCGTTTGAGTAGGTTTCTTAGGAAGGATTCCTGGGAACAGCAGCCTCTTGGTCACGGTATGTCGATAATAGTGCTCTTTATACTTGATAATCAGTTTTGCAAGATATAAAGTTCTGGGTCACATGTTCTTTCTGGCGTAGAGCACTGCTTTTGAAGTCTGGTGACAGTGTAAGTTTTCCCCCTTTTAAAAATCATGTTGTCTTTGCCTAGAAGCTCAAAGGAATTTTTTCCTTCGAGTCCAGTAATCTTACTGAGTGTGTCCTGGTTTTGGTTGTTTTTGTTGTTCGGGGTGATGTTCTCAGGTATATAGTATAATCTTCCAGTATATAGACAAATCATTTAAACTGTTTTTATGTCACTTTTCTTGAATTATAATTTTTAGTACTGCTCCATTGCCTTCAGGTTTTTTTCTCTTTTAGGAACTCCTCTTATTCATATGATAGCTTGTCTTTGCCTGTCTATTAATTGCTACTTTCTCTGGAATCCCATGGTCTTGCTCAACTAACTTGTTCATTCTGGTAGCTTTTTATTCCTTTAGAATTTTATACATACTCAGTTATTTCATTTGTGAAGAAACCTTTTTAATTCCCTTCCCCTGTGGTTGTATGCCTTTTCTTTCCTTATAGCTAGGCCCTCTATTATAATACTGAATAAAAGTGATAAGAATGGGCATCTTTGCCTTGTTTCTCATCTTAGGTAGAAAACATGTTAATTATTAATTACAGATAAAATGAAGTATCTTATTTATTAGTTCTGAGATAAAAATGAAGGAATATCAGTCTAATACTGTTGGTTCTCTCTTTTTCTCATGTATATAGATATGTCTGTGTTACTTCTGTGCATTAGTACAATATAGTTACTTATAGGACCAATTAATTGATTAATTTCAGTAGAATTCAGAGAGAAGTCTCCAGAGGAAAATGGAAACTTTAAATTAACCATGGATGTCAGCTAGCCTTAATAATTAAAAGAAGAAAATCACAAGAATGACATGCTTTGTTTGTACAGATAAAGGGAAATGGATAATTAGTAAGGTTATACAGTTAAACTAAACCAAATCTTTCCCTTCATTCTTAACATATATAGTTTTTGACTCAAGATACTGCATGCTTGCTATATAGCAGTTGTTCAATAAGTATTTGTTGATTAAGTAAAAGTTTTTTATTCGCTGCAGTCCTGTATGTTCTGTGTGTGTGTGTGTGTATACACATGTTGTTTTACACATCTCAGTGGGAGCCTGTAGTCCCTCTCTATTTGATTCTGCTGATAATGATGAAATAATAATGAAAAATCTTCTCTTTAGTTTATTATGGTATACTTTCGTTTGAATCATGTTGCTAAATGGTGAATGTCATTTGCTTGGTTATTTTAGTTGATAATTTGAATTGGTGTCAAGGTGATGAAGTTTGCCCTTTGGCTGGTGTTGCAAACAGGAAAACCTTGACAGACTCCCCCACCCCAAAGTGGATTTTGGTAATGGGGCATTTTCGCATAGAAGGCAGTGTTTGTTTTGCTGAAATTGCTTTGCTTTCTAGGAGTAGAGTTGAGTAGTGGCTCCAAGGTTTGTCTGTGAGGTTAAAAAAAAAAATATGTTTGTGACCTTTCTCATCTGATGTCAGAGTAGTTATAACTAATAGCTATATTACTTTTCTGAAGATAAAATAAAAAGTTAAAGAAAGAGTAATGGAGGGGACAAAGGAGAGAGTTGAAAGGAAAATAGTGCTGTTTAAACCCTATGAAAATAGTTCTGAATATGATAGTAATTCTTATAAACTGTTTACTTGATTTCTGAAAGTCAGAGACCTTTAAGGACTTACCATAGAATTCAGAGTACATAAACGGTGTTGATACTAATCGGAGGTAGTTCCTATGATTGGATTATCTATATTCCTGGTGATGAAAAAGATGGATTCCTGCTTAGTGTCGGCTTTATTAAATTTTAAGGGTTATACACATGGCTCTTAATCACAACTTGAGTGAATAATTGATTCTAGTGTTATTTCCTGCTAATTGCTTCTTCATTGGTTTATTATATTGCAAAAAGTTTCTTGAAAATGTACTCTGAGGTGTGTAAAGAGAATCATCTAGGTATTACCCTCAGAGAGCTTACAGTCTTGTAGGGCAGAGATGTCTACTGAAAGACATAGTACTACATAGATCATTGCCGAAGATTGGAAATCATTTGCCTTAACAGTATTGATCATTTAAGACAATGACTTCTGAATTAGCTAGTTCAACTAGAGTATGTTAAAAAATGAGTTTTTAAATAGCACCCTAAGGGACTTCTCTCAGAGAAGGCAATGGCAACCCACTCCACTGTTCTTGCCTGGAGAATCCCAGGGACTGCGGAGCCTGGTGGGCTGCTGTCTATGGGGTCGCACAGAGTCAGACGTGACTGAAGCGACTTAGCAGCAGCAGCAGGGACTTCTTTGGAGGTCCAGTGGCTAGGACTTGTACTTCCAATGCAGGGGGTCTGGGTTCTATCCCTGGTTGGGGAACTAGATCCCACTTGCCTCAATGAAGGCCCAATACAGCCAAATAAGTAAGTAAATATTTAAAAAACTAGCACCGTAAAATGCTGATATTCTCTGTCTCTTCCCTTCTAATGAAACCTCTTGATCATACAGGAGTTAGAGCTGCCTGAAGCCCAGTTAGGGCAGTTTCACTGAATCTCTTCCGTTGCCTCAGTCCTGTGGGTTGGGGATTCCATGACTGTGTAAATTAGCCAAAGAGATGACAACTGCTGGTCTTCACCTTTCCCAGGGCAAAGTGTTTCCTGCTTGGCCAGTTTAAACAAAGGACGTTTCTGGTACTGCTACCAGAGGATCAGTTTTTCCATTAACTAATGCCTCTTTGGAAACGTGATTTTGAAAAGATGTGAAAAAACTGAAAATTTTGTTTAGGAACCTTTTATAAGCTTTTACAACAGCTTTTTATTCAGACTGTATGAACCAGTTGTAAATTCTAATTTTGCCTGGGTCTTCCACCAGAAATCAGGTTGGGATCTAATAGTACTCTAGCTCAAATTGTACTTAAGTTGGAACTCTAAATATGGGTGAAAAACAGTATGTGTTTTCCTTCAGAACTTTTATCCCTGTAATACCGTGTTTAGTTGGAACAAGAACTGTGAATTTTCTTCATTCCTTTCTCAAAACATAGGTTCCTATCGTAAATTAATTTTGGTCTTTCTTGGTATATGTGATAATTAGAGTAAATTATAATTAAATGTGCAAATTGGATGGTGAATTGAATAAATGTAACAGCTGATCAGGACACTTCTTTTCAATGTCACCTTATTAAAGTTTTCCTATATACTGATATATTTTGAGTTTTTATTTTTTTTCTTTTGAAACAATTTTTTTCTTTTTCGTTTCTTTGTTCCTTTTCTCTGTTGAAGGATATTCTCAAGTGTTTGCTATGACTGGAGTATCAGTGTATTGATCGTAGGGAGGTGAACTAGTTACAGATTTGCTTTTCATTTTATGAAAATATTAAGTGCTATGCAAGTTCTAAATGCAGTTTTAAAAAATATTTTAAAAAGTCTATTTGTAGTGAGGTATGTATACATGATTAGCTTCATTCATCTTATTTTGCCTTGAATTTTGAAGTTACATAAATTCACTGAACCTTAAACGTCATGATGTAGGATGGGCGGGGGGAACCTCTTTGTATGTACCCTCTTAGGTTTAGCAACTGGGGCATGTAAATTAAAGTGATAAAAGACAAACTAATCAGAAAAACAAAACAAATGTAATTATGTAAGTATGCAGGAGTTAGAATTTGGAGATTATGACAGAGAAGGCAATGGCAACCCATTCCAGTACTCTTGCCTGGAAAATCCCATGGACAGAAGAGCTGATAGGCTGCAGTCCATGGGGTCGCGCAGAGTCGGACATGACTGAGTGACTTCACTTCACTTTCACCCCCTTAATAAAGGGGGTAAAGAATTAAGAATTTAGGGGTTTGGGGTTTATTGGGGAGGTATAAATTATAAGAAGGTGATTAGGATATGTACAATAAGAAAGGCTTTTTAGTAAGGCTTATTATGCAGATAAGAGTCTGGTGATAAGAGCTGTCTCTGGAGTAGTTCTCTTCCTGGGACTAGAGAGGGAGACACGTTTACAAATGGAAATTTATGTCCTGCTTTTTACAGATAGAAAAGGTTTTTTCCTGAGTCTGCTGTTTCTTAATTGCCTTCAGCTCAAAATAGTTCATATGCCGAATTGGCATATTTTGGGTTGGCATATTCTAACCCTTCAATGAGAAAAGCTTCTAGGTGACTGATAACATTACACCAGATTTTATGAGGCCTTGTTTGTTGTTTAGTTGCTAAGTTGTGTCTGACTCCTCTGTGACTCCATGGATTCTAGCCTGCCAGGCTGCTCTGTCTATGAGATTTTCCAGGCAAGAATACTGGAGTAGGTTGCCATTTCCTTCTCCAGGAAATCTTCCCAATCCAGGGATCAAAATCACGTCTCCTGCATTGGCAGGCGGACTCTTACCACTGAGTCATCACTTTTTTTTTTAAACTGGCATGTCCCTTGATAAAAAGTTTGGTTGCTACTTGTCCGTAAACTTACTTGTATTTACTCAAGTTCTAAAGACCCTGATGCTGGGAGAGATTGAGGGCAGGAGGAGAAGGGGACGGCAGAGGATGAGATGGTTGGATGGCATCCCTGACTCAATGGATATGAGTTTGAGTAAACTCCAGGAGTTGGTGATGGACAGGGATGCCTGGCGTGCTGCGGTTCATGGGGTCGCAAAGAGTCGGACACGAATGAGCGACTGAACTGAACCTTGTGCATAAAATATACTGCTTTTATATTTCTGTTCAGTTTGCATATTTCATGCTTTTGTTTTGATCTTTTTAACTTCATGTGTATTCTTGGAGGCACAAATTCCTTTTGGTATCTGACAGATGTCTAAGCATATATTGTACACATAATAGACACAAAATATTTCATTAATGAATTTGTGAAAGTAATTTAAAATGAAGTCTTTGATTGTTTCAAAATTACTCCAGAAATTTTTGTAGATTCGTTGCATGGCAGTTAGAAATGGTGGTCGATTTGGATAGAAAAGTTAGAAGTATCTTGAAGTAATAGCTGACACACAGGAAAAAGAAGAATCAATATATATGGCTTACTATTTGAGGTTTTTTGTATTTCCATACAAATTGTGAAATTATTTGTTCTAGCTCTGTGAAGAATACTGTTGGTAGCTTGATAGGGATTGCATTGAATCTATAAATTGCTTTGGGTAGTATACTCATTTTCACTATATTGATTCTTCCAATCCATGAACATGGTATATTTCTCCATCTATTCGTGTCCTCTTTGATTTCTTTCACCAGTGTTTTATAGTTTTCTATATATAGGTCTTTAGTTTCTTTACTCGAATAGCCAAAGCGATCTTAAGAAAGAAGAATGGAACTGGAGGAATCAACCTACCTGACTTCAGGCTCTACTACAAAGCCACAGTTATCAAGACAGTATGGTACTGGCACAAAGACAGAAATATAGATCAATGGAACAAAATAGAAAGCCCAGAGATAAATCCACGCACATATGGACACCTTATCTTTGACAAAGGAGGCAAGAATATACAATGAATTAAAGACAATCTCTTTAACAAGTGGTGCTGGGAAACTG
>NW_011494846.1:6548555-6550460 GCF_000754665.1 Bison bison bison
AAGTGGTGCTGGGAAATCTGGTCAACCACTTGTAAAAGAATGAAACTAGAACACTTTCTAACACCATACACAAAAATAAACTCAAAGTGGATTAAAGATCTCAACGTAAGACCAGAAACTATAAAACTCCTAGAGGAGAACATAGGCAAAACACTCTCTGACATACATCACAGCAGGATCCTCTATGACCCACCTCCCAGAATATTGGAAATAAAAGCAAAAATAAACAAATGGGACCTAATTAACCTTAAAAGCTTCTGCACATCAAAGGAAACTATTAGCAAGGTGAAAAGACAGCCTTCAGAATGGGAGAAAATAATAGCAAATGAAGCAACTGACAAACAACTAATCTCAAAAATATAAAAGCAACTCCTACAGCTCAACCCCAGAAAAATAAATGACCCAATCAAAAAATGGGCCAAAGAACTAAATAGACATTTCTCCAAAGAAGACATACAGATGGCTAACAAACACATGAAAAGATGCTCAACATCACTCATTATCAGAGAAATGCAAATCAAAACCACTATGAGGTACCATTTCACACCAGTCAGAATGGCTGCGATCCAAAAGTCTACAAATAATAAATGCTGGAGAGGGTGTGGAGAAAAGGGAACCCTCTTACACTGTTGGTGGGAATGCAAACTAGTACAGCCACTATGGAGAACAGTGTGGAGATTCCTTAAAAAACTGGAAATAGAACTGCCTTATGATCCAGCAATCCCACTGCTGGGCATACACACTGAGGAAACCAGAAGGGAAAGAGACACGTGTACCCCAATGTTCATCGCAGCACTGTTTATAATAGCCAGGACATGGAAGCAACCTAGATGTCCATCAGCAGATGAATGGATAAGCAAGCTGTGGTACATATACACAATGGAATATTACTCAGCCATTAAAAATAATACATTTGAATCAGTTCTAATGAGGTGGATGAAACTGGAGCCTATTATACAGAGTGAAGTAAGCCAGAAGGAAAAACACCAATACAGTATACTAACGCATATATATGGAATTTAGAAAGATGGTAACAATAACCCTTTGTACGAGACAGCAAAAGAGACACTGATGTATGGAACAGTCTTATGGACTCTGTGGGAGAGGGAGAGGGTGGGAAGATTTGGGAGAATGGCATTGAAACATGTAAAATATCATGTATGAAACGAGATGCCAGTCCAGGTTTGATGCACGATACTGGATGCTTGGGGCTAGAGCACTGGGACGACCCAGAGGGATGGTATGGGGAGGGAGCAGGGAGGAGGGTTCAGGATGGGGAACACATGTATACCTGTGGTGGATTCATTTTGATATTTGGCAAAATTAATACAATTATGTAAAGTTTAAAAATAAAATAAAATTTAAAAAAATATATATATGGCTTACTGAGATTGTTTATCATGGGGCCACCCAACCTTATGGGTCTTGTTACTCCCTGGTTAGGACATCATTATATCAAAGCAAAGGGTAGTGATGCATGACCAGTAGTACTGTCTTTACTCTGATCTTGGGTAATCTATTTAATCTTTGTGGTCCTCTGTTTCCTTTTTTAAAAGTGAAATGACAGGATTGGAAAGTTTTAGATGTCTCTTACAGATGTGAAAGTCTATCTACAGTGATTATCTAAGGCAGTCAAATACAGGTTCAGTTAGGTTCACGGTACCTTATGTAATAAGAAGTGTAGGCATGCCACATATTTTGGAAATATTTCCTTGAAATGGTTACACATGTTTTGCCTGGGATGTAGGCCAGTGTGTAGAGGATAAGGCTTTGGGAGGTAAAAGAAGGCAAATGAGAATGACTAACTGGAAGCTATCTAGAGTTAGAGTTTAATAATATAAATATATGGACAAAAACAGGTATGCAGTGACTAAACAGGAAATTTTGAAGTAGTAAACTTGGTTC
>NW_011494846.1:6550560-6551108 GCF_000754665.1 Bison bison bison
CCTTGTATAACAGAAAAAAGATTATGTACTGCCAGGGTCCAGCCCCGTGGATCCAGGGAATTCGAAGCGGGGACGGCATCGGCGAAGATCAGGAAACAACTGCTTAATTAAACGTTAATTAAGGATATAAAGAGTAATAGAATAAGGATAGCTCAGTGAGGAAATTCAGTGGAGAAAAGACGCTGAATAATTCAGCCAGAAGGTGAGAGAAAGAACGACATGGGGAGACCAAGTTTCGGTGAACAAGGCCCACACTTTATTTTCCAAAGTAGTTTTTATACCTTAAGTTATGCATAGAGGATAATGGGGGAAGGAGTAGAGTCATGCAGTAAGCCAGGCTTTCTTCCTGCAAACTTATCATATACAAACGTTTAGGTGATTTACATCATCTTCTGGCCAGGAGGCCTGTTAACATTTTATGACCCTTTCTTCAGAAAACTTATTTTTCTCTAAAGGTGATTATTCTAAAGTCAGGCACTACCCTCCAAAAGCATTAGATAAAGTTGCATTCCTATAGGGCAAAGGTGTGGTGGGCTATAACAAGAAAA
>NW_011494846.1:6551208-6559750 GCF_000754665.1 Bison bison bison
TTAAATATTAATTAGAGATATAAAGAGTAATAGAATAAGGATAGCTCAGTAGGAAAATTCAGTGGAGAAAAGAGGCTGAATAACTTGGTTTACATGGAAAGCTAATAAAATTCCAAGGTAAGGAATTTACATCACCTACGTAGGCCTCAGGCATCCTCCCGTTCTCCCTAAGGAGAGGAGACAGTAAGGCCTCCCTGGTCAGATCTTAGAAGCTCAGGCATAATTAGTAGGCTTGATGAGCCTCCATGCTCCAGATGGGAATTCAGCCAGAAGGTGAGAGAAAGAACGACATGGGGAGACCAAGTTTCGGTGAACAAGGCCCACACTTTATTTTCCAAAGTAGTTTTTATACCTTAAGTTATGCATAGAGGATAATGGGGGAAGGAGTAGAGTCATGCAGTAAGCCAGGCTTTCTTCCTGCAAACTTATCATATACAAACGTTTAGGTGATTTACATCATCTTCTGGCCAGGAGGCCTTGTTAACATTTTATGACCCTTTCTTCAGAAAACTTATTTTTCTCTAAAGGTGATTATTCTAAAGTCAGGCACTACCCTCCAAAAGCATTAGATAAAGTTGCATTCCTATAGGGCAAAGGTGTGGTGGGCTATAACAAGAAAAGTATTAACTCAAGGGTCCAAGGTTACAAACATTAAAGCTACTACTTACATTCCTATACACCAATTATATTAATCAATACACTGCCAGGGACACAGTAGGTAAGGGATATGGAAACTTAGCAGCAAACATTGGCCCAACAAGTGAAAAACCCTTCACCAATACAATTTCTAATCAATCGTTTAACTGCTCAGAGGAATCTGTATTTAGACAGTTTAGAACATCTCATGCCTCTCATGGTTGGGAGGCTGTGAACAATCACATGTGGCCAGAAGAACCTGTTCAGGCAGGTTAGAGGACTTCCAAAGGAGTTTTTAGGTTGAAACACTCTTGTCATGCCCAGGAACTTTATCAACTGGAGCTGTAAGTTAACTCTTTTTCAGAGAGAGGTGGTGGGGGACAGCCCCCCATAAAGTCAGAGGTGTAGGTGAGAGCACAAAACAGTAAATTAGGCATATTCTGGTTTTGGGGGTAGATGCTCGAGAATTTCCAAGGGGACTCCTGAGGCTTGATCCCATCTTTGCGTATGCCGAGCCTCCTTCCTCATGACCTTTGCCGCGGACGAAGTTCCTCACGCTGGCTCCCTGCAAATCCCTGGTGGGATTCAGAGAGAAACATCTTCCCATAAGCCTGAGGAATCGTTCTCATTCTCTGCTCTTGACTCCCTTTGGAGCATCAGGTCAGTTAGGCCCACCTGGTGCTCTGTAACCACATTTCTTACCTTCTACCCATCGTGCAAGCACCATTCACCCATTTTCTGATTCGTGCAGGAGGTCCTTCCTCCTCCTCCTTCCCAGACTTCCTGTCTTTGGTCTCTTCCCTGTCCCCCATCACTTTTCCCTTGTAGCTTTTTTTTAAAAAAAACTTTATTTTTTTTTTATTTTTGAAGGTTCATATGTAGGGGATTTTCTCTAAGTCTCTACTTACATGACAACAGACAATGACCCAGCAAACCCCTGCATGTCACAGAGAAATCCTAGTCCCTGCTTCATTACAAGAACTCCTCCAGCCCTAACAACACCTGGCCTTGTCATAGGATTTCAGTTCAATACTAAAATTATCATTAAGTCCACTAACACTTTGACACTATATGGATAATGATGAGACATCATCCGAGAAAGCCCCTGCCAAGGCCATCCTACACCAACTGTTCTAAAAGGACTTTGATCTGGACTAACTCTTTCCATGCTTTCAGAAGTCCTGTTTCTTTCTTCTTCTTCTTGTTTTTTTTTTTTTTTTTTAAGCACATCTCACCCTCTCCTTCCCTCTCCCCATGTCTATAAGTGTATTCTCTATGTCTGTTTCTCCACTGCTGCTCTGTAAATAAATTCTTCAATACCATTTTTCTATATTCTGTATATATGCACTAGAATACAATATTTATCTTTTCTCTTTTTGACTTACTTCACTCTGTGTAATAGGTTCTAGGTTCATCTACCTCATTAGAACTGACTCAAAGGCATTCCTTTTTATGACTAATATTACATTGTGTCTATGTACCACAACTTCTTTAGCCACTCATCTGTCGATGGACATCTAGGTTGCTTCCATGTTCTAGCTATTGTAACTAGTGCTGCAAGGAACAGTGGGATACATGTGTCTTGTTCAGTTTTGGTTTCCTCAGGGTGTATGCCTAGGAGTGGGATTGCTGGATCATATGGTGCTTTTATTCCTAAATTTTTAAGGAATCGCCATACCATCTTCCATAGTGGCTGTATCAATTTACATTCCCACCAACAGACTTTTTGATGATGGCCATTTTGACTGGTGTGAGATGATATTTCACTGTAGTTTTGATTTTCATTTCTCTAACAATGAGCGATGTTGAGCATCTTTTCATGTGTGTGTTAGCCATCTGTATGTCTTCTTTGGAGAAATGTCTGTTTAGATCTTGTCCCACTTTTTGATAGGGTGGTTTGTTTTTCTGTTATTGAGTTGTATGAGCTGCTTGTATATTTTGGAAATTAATCCTTTGTCAGTTGTTTCATTTGGTATTATTTTCTCCCATTCTGAGGGTTGTCTTTTCACCTTGCTTATAGTTTCCTTTGCTGTGCAAAAGGTTTTAAGTTTAATCAGGTCCCACTTGTTTACTTTTGTTTTTACTTCCGTTACTCCAGGAGGTGGGTCATAGAGGATCTTGCTTTGATTTATGTCATCAAGTGTTCTGCCTATGTTTTCCTCTAAGAGTTTTATAGTTTCTGGTCTTACATTTAGGTCTTTAGTCCGTTTTGAGTTTATCTTTGTGTGTGGTGTTAGGGAGTGTTCTAATTTCATTCTTGTCCATATAGCTGTCCAGTTTTCCCAGCACCATTTATTGAAGAGGCTGTCTTTACCCGTTTGTATATTCTTGTCTCCTTTGTCAACAATAAGGTGCCTGTAGGTGCACGGGTTTACTTCTGGGCTTTCTATCTTGTTCCATTGGTCTGCGTGTCTGTTTTTGTGCCAGTACCAGTCTTGATGACTGTAGCTTCTTCCCAGACTTCCTGTCTTTGGTCTCTTCCCTGTCCCCTATCACTTTTCCCCTGTAGTTTTTTTTTAAAAAAAACTTTTTTATACTTCTCATTGAAATTCCCTTTCCTATAATGAACCAACCTTCCTTACCGTGTTAACCTCTCCACAGCAGTCTGTTGTCCTTGTCAATTACACCTCAGTGATGCTGGGAAGGAAAAAAAGTCCATGCCCTATCCTCACGGTCTTTCTTAACGTCACAGAATCCTTTGGTCAAACAAAATGTTTCATAGATTCTTGGTATGTAGAGCAGATGAAAGCACAGTAACAGGCTGCAGGAGGAAGAGGAAGACTCTGGCTGTCAGAGAACCCATCTCTCCATCATAACCGGATTCCCCTGGGTCTCTGTCCATGGGCACATGCTGCTTCTCCCACAGAGATGTTCGCAGCTCTCCTTGCGACCTTGACATCTCTGTTTTCCCCTTTTATCCAGAAACCTGGGTTCTAAGGCTTGTTTCTTCCTCTTTTCACTAGATTGTAAACATCTTGAAGACTAGACCTTATCCTCTTATTTTTTTGTTTTCCTGTGTTTAGCATGTGGTGAATGACTGGTGGTAGAATGGAAACATGAAATGCTGAATTAATGACTTTTCAGTAAATAATAGTTCTTAGAGGTGAACCCAGGAACCTTGTATTGGCAATAAGCACAATAAAGGAAACCTATTGAACCTGAAATTAAGTACAGATTACCTGACTGGATTTAAATGGCCAGTTCATCAGGGAATGGTAGCTTGTTATATCCAGATACACCCTGAAGAAATGCCTGCTCTGTCTAAAAGGACTAACCACTGTGGTGATCTGTCTCTGGTGCCTACTTTGTTTGCCACTGTTACAAGTGTTGAGAAGCTTTAACCCTTCAGACTCCTCTTTTCTAGTGCAGTGAAGACCACTCGACTTATGGTAACATTCTTCATTCTCACGGATTGTACAGTGTGCAACTATGATTTTAGCTTTGTTGGTTAAAATCATATTCAGTCTTGTGATCCTGAGATTATACTCCAGTTACTTTGGATTTGAATGTCTCCAGATACCCCCGGTTACATATTTGAATATATCTGGCTTATTTTTTAGGTTGATAAATCCTATCAAGACTTAGAGTAACTTTATTTTCAACCTTTGGCAGCTCCCAGCCTAACTCTGCAAGTCCCGACAATAGTCATGTCTGGAGACAGTGGCACTGTTGGTACAAACTTTGCTGTTTGGTTGTTCCAAAACTTAGGAAGGACATTGTGGTTATTGACACAGATCACAACTCAGATCCTTAGTTGTTTTGTCTTAGGTTATTTGCTGAGATATTTTTTATGAGTTTCAGAGGGCTATGTAGGCCTGCATGTAAATACTTAAAATAGCATCCTCTCACTTGAGTATTTGGATGGAGACAATACTCACGTGCAGAGTAGTTTAGACTGCTTGCTTTGCATGGAAGCAGCTGGTTTTGACCCTCTTTCCACTACTGTTGTGAATAAGAGTTTTTAGGAGTGTTATCAGTAGACATTTAGAAATAAAAAAAATCAGACGTAGATTTAAGAATACTTTTTCATGAAAGAGAATTTTGATTGAAGGCTTAGATATTCTATGACTATTTTTATATGGATTAAGTGTCAATTTGCAGAAAGGATATAAGGAATAAGAGAAGTGAACATGGAGAATATGCAACATTTCCTCCTTTTAGAGGAACATTTCCTGCTACTTTTAGAGACCTGTGCTTTTCTTGATAGATCCATGAATTTATTACTCTTCTGTTAGACTATGATTTTGTTCATGAGACTCAGGAAAACAAGAACTGTGAAGTATTAAATAGTGTTTCTACTTTGAAGACATTCAACATAATATAATCTTTGTCTTTCTGTGTTGTTTTAATCAAGAAACTTTTGCTCCAATGTTTATTATACAGTCAAAACTCAAGTTTGATTTATGTTCTGAAATGTAAGACTCAAGGACCCAGAATATCCTGGGCGCTCATCCCAGCTCCAGCACTAACTCCATAAAGTGTGGAACTCTGGGCCTCGACCATTGCGTCTTCTTAAGTCTCATTTGTGAAATATTAATATTATGTCGTCTTTATCTTCTGTTGTTTTTGTTCAGTCACTAAGTCTTGTCTGACTCTTTGCTACCCCCATGGACTGCAGCACACCAGGCTTCCCTGTCCTTCACTATCTCCCAGAGTTTGCTCAAACTCATGTCCATTGAGTCAGTGATGCCATCCAACTGTCTCATCCTCTCTCACTCCCTTCTTGTCCTGCCCTCAGGTTTTCCCAGCATTGGAGTCTTTCCCAATGAATCAGCTCTTTGCATCAGGGTCATCTCTTTGGTCTCCTGTATTGATAGGAGGATTCTTTACCTCTCACCACCTGGGAAGCCCCTTATTTTCTATGATGCTATGAATTTTAAGATTCTGTACGAATTATGTCTTTTGATGCTTGGTAGAAAAGAAGAAAAGATTTCTTTGTCTTCTGTATTATTCAGATTAATGCCTTAGACAAGGATATATCTCTATTTCAATTTAGAAATAGGCTTCAGAAATATGAACGATGATATTGAATTAACGTTTCAATTTTCATTTTAATTGACATTCCAAGGCTATCTAAAATTTATAGTATTTTAGAATTTCTTAAAGTATTATTCTTGTCAGCATTCATATTTTGAAGGATAAGGCTTTAAAAAATATGTCTGTGCTAGGTACATTTCTAAATAAAAGAAATTTCAGGCTTTATTTCAGGCTTATTAACCTGAACAAAGTTATCACTAAACAAAAAGAACAGGATGTAAGAAAGGAATATTTAGAACAAGAACACTCTTTGAGAAATTGCATTAAAACTTTTGGTCACAGAGTGTAGCATCAGTATTCCATAGCTGGGGTATGATTTTTGGCTTATAGTTCTGGTCTGCCCTAGCATTTTAAAGCCAAATTCAACAAAAAGCATGAAATAATATTTTAAATAAATTATTTAAGCATCTCTATTTTGAACTTTTCCTCCTAATTTTCTGGTGTTCTGCTTACGCCCTAAAATCAGCCTTGGACTGTTATTTCTTGACCTGGTCTAGTGTTGATAATGTCAGCAGAACACTTTCCCTGGGTTATTGTATATTGGCTGTACTGTTTTCGAAAGTACATAATGAAGACCTTGAGGAAGTACGTATAAATGCTAACCATGATTATTACTGTTATAGAATTGTTGATAGTGATTTTATCTTTTGTTTTTCACACTAATATTTTTTAGCCTATGGGAACATTTATACATTGCTAAAGAACCTTACAGTTTTGTACTCCACAGATTCTCTCCACATCTTTAGAGACTGTCGCATCCATTGTCATCAGCCATCACTTTGGAATGCATTTCTAAAACCTACCCCCAACTTTATTCCTGGCCAGCCAGTCAAGTTGCATTTTCAGAGACTTGCTGGGCATTACTGTTACCTCAGATCTGATTTGTCCTATTTGAATTTGCTTATGCTTCCCTGGTAGCTCAGACAGTAAACCGTCTGTCTACAATGCGGGAGACCTGGGTTTGATCCCTGGGTTGGGAAGATCCCCTGGAGAAGGAAATGGCAATCCATTCCAGGACTATTGCCTGGAAAATCCCATGGACAGAGGAGCCTGGTAGGCTACAGGCCATGGGGTCGCAAAGAGTAGGACACGATTGAGTGACTTCACTTTCCCTTTTCTATCTTTACTGGGGCTTCCCGGTTGATGATAAAGAGTCTGCCTGCAGTGCAGGAGACCTAAGTTTGATCCCTTGATCAGGAAGATCCCCAGGAGAAGGAAATGGCAACCCACTCCAGTATTCTTGCCTGGAAAATCCCATGGACAGAGGAGCCTGGCGAGCTACAGTCAAAGACTCTGACACGGCTGAGAGACTAACACTTTCGCTTTTTATCCTTACTACTCAGCTTCTGCCGATAGCTGGTGGCACCAGTGCTCTTTTGTATTTTCTTAGAGTAGGGATTTGCAATCTCTGGCCTTTTGGCCAAATCGCACCTGCTGCTTGTTTCAAATAAAGTTTTATTGAAACAAACACACCCATTTAAATACCGCATCTATCTGCTTTTACTCTAAGATGACAGAGCTAAGCAGTTGCATCAGAAACCTGTGGTCACCAAAGCCTGAATTAATTCACTGTCTGGCTGTTTTTTAGAAAATATTAATCCTTGCCTTGGTCTCAAAACCTTGGCACCACCTTTGATCCATCCTTAAGCTTTCCCAAGTATATTCTAGCAAGAGAACTCGTCTCCTTTTAACTTTTCTGTTTTTTTGGATCCTCCACATGTGTTCAGGTCCTCACAACCTTTTGCCTGGGGTATTAAATGAATCTCACCACCCCTTGGCTTCTTTTCCCCATGCAGTTCATTTTGCACCTTGCCACCATGGTCCTTTACTCAGTTTGGCTCCACTTGGTGTCCACTCTGCCACCAAAACTTAAAAAATTTCCCCACTGCCCACTAAATTGGAGCCTGCCCAGCATTTTTTTGTGAGGCTCCTTCCACAATATAAGCCCTATTCATCTCCTTTATACAGAAATTTTCTCTGTAATGAAATGCTTTCCCCCAGCTTTCTCTCTTCTTGCCTTTGTCCATGCTGTAACAACTGCCTGAACTTTTTCTGCCTCCCTTGCACCCTCTCCACTCCTATGAGTGCATGCTCAGTTGTGTCTGACTCTTGGCGACCCTGTGGACTGTAGCCCACCAGGCTCCTCTGTCCCTGGGATTCTCCAGGCAGCAATACTGGAGTAGGTTGCCATTTCCTTCTCTAAGGGATCTTCCTGACCGAGGGATTGAACCCGCTTCCCTTGCATCTCTTACATCAGCAGGCAGATTGTTTACCATTGCGCCACCTGGCAAGCCCTCTCCACTTTTATCTTGTTTTAAAATCCTCTCAGATTTTTTCATAAAGCTTTTTACTGTCTTTTCCTGTGTGCATATTCTTTTTCCCTCCATCATATGTTGCCTGTGTATCTTTCTGTTGCTTAATGCTGTGATGTTGTTCTTTTGCATCTTATCTGTTATAAACCAGAATGGTGTCAAGTATGACATGCGTGTCTTCTTCTTACTGTGGTCCCTTAAACACTTACTGTCGTGTCTTGTGTGGATACCTGCTCAGTCATGTCTGACTTTTTGCCACCCCATGGATTGTAGCCTGCCGGGCTCTTTTGTTCATGGAATTCTCTAGGTGAGAATACTGGAGTGGGTTGCCATCTTCTTCTCCATCATGCCTTCAGTTCATTTCAGTCACTCAGTCGTGTCCGATTCTTTGCGACCCCTTGAATCGCAGCACACCAGGCCTCCCTGTCCATCACCAACTCCTGGAATTTATTCAGACTTATGTCCATCAAGTTGGTGATGCCATCCAGCCATCTCATCCTCTGTCGTCCCCTTCTCCTCCTGCCCCCAATCCCTCCCAGCATCAGGGTCTTTTCCAA
>NW_011494846.1:6559850-6567442 GCF_000754665.1 Bison bison bison
AGTTCAAAAGCATCAATTCTTCAGCACTCAGCTTTCTTCACAGTCCAACTCTCACATCCATACATGACCACTGGAAAAACCATAGCCTTGACTAGATGGACCTTTGTTGGCAAAGTAATGTCTCTGCTTTTGAATATGCTATCTAGGTTGTTCATAACTTTATTAGATGTACTTAATAATTAAGTAATTGAATCACATTATTGGAAGCCAGCTTTTTTGGGGGTGGGTTTAATTTTGGTGACCTATCAGATCCTTGCACATTTGGCAGTGAATCTAGGTGCATAGCTCAAATTTTTGAAGAAACCAAATATTATTCCATTGTATGTGTTATTAATGTAAAGAATTTTGTTACAATGTATTGATTGTTTGTTTGTTTGTTTGATAAGGTATTTCATATGTCACATTTACTGCAAGAAAGCTGTTTGTGTGTAATGATGTGCTTGGTACTGAATTTTTTTTTTTTTTAAGTAAAACTAAGTGGCAGAGCCAGGCAGTAATTCTCTTGGTTATGTTAAGCAATTTACCACAGTCACATTTCCTTGATTCTGTTAACAAGTTTTTTCATGATTCCAAGTGGATAAGTTATACCAGAGTATTTTAAGAAGTTATGGAAGTGAAATGCTTATAGGTGCTGATAAACTAGTATTTTGTCCTCTGCCTGTTCATTCACTTAATCATTCTCTGCACACTTCCCAGCAGGTTTTGGTGTTGGCTGTTGGTCACACATAGCTGGCTCTGTTAATCCACTCCCCACCACCCCCCCTACTTTTTTAGGCTTTCAGTTCTGAATTTGTACACTTGAGAAAGTTGACAGAAACAAGGTGTGCCAGCTATTGAGACTTTTTGCTTCATAGTGTGTAGCCTAAAGTTTCCACGTCTGGAAACGGGGCTGCTGATTCCCTTAGCTTTCTCTGTTGGTTTCAGAACCCTATGCATTGCCTGGAGAGGGCAGTCAGAAGCACATTTGGGTGTATAAATCACCCGTAACCGAGCAACCTGTGAAAAAAATATACAGAGTATCACAGGTCCAAAAACCACATACTTGAAAAAGAATTGAAGATTTACAATTTTAATGTAAAATAAGCAAAGAATATGGATAGTTTCCAGGTTTTCCACCGTCTTCTAGCAGAGCATCAGTGTTTGCCGAATGCTCGCGTGCCCAGACAAATGACTGACACCCTAACCCTCACTTACATCAAATATGTCCCAACTTCCTCCTAAGTAAAGAAATGCCTAATACAATAACCAGACATACATACCTTTGAAGCAGCATTTCCACTTCTTAGAATTTATGTTAGGGAAATAGAGAACTTGGCATAGCTTTCACACCTAGGTTTTTATAATCCAGGAATACTTGCTCAAATATTCAAAGATTATCTTATCTATCCATCCACATGTGTTTGTGCATGTATATGTATGCACATATCTGTATGCGTGTTTATTGTAAAATAATTTGTAATAGTGAAAAATTGGAAATACCCTAAATGCCTCTCAGGACAAGATTAGTTAAGCTATAGTATACCTATACTGTTAGGTTTAAAAAGGATGAGATTCCACTCCTGGGTGTATATCCAGGATATGTAAATACTAATTCAAAAAAATACATGCATCCCCAATGTTCTTAGCAATATTATTTACAATTGTGAAGATTAGGAAGCAACCTAAGTGTCCATCAACAGATAAATAGATAGAGAAGATGTGGTATATATTCACTATATACACAATGGAATATTATTCAGCTATAAAAAAGAACAGAATTGTGCCATTTGCAACAACAGGAATGGATTTGGAGGGCATTGTGCTTGATGAAATGAGACAGAGGAAGACAAGTACCATATGATACCACTTATATGTGGAATCTAAAATATAAAAAAGCAAGTGAATTTAACAAAAAATGATAGACTCACAGTGAAAACAAACTAGTGGTTACCAGTGGGAAGAAGGAAGATCAGGATAAGGGATTAAGAGGTACAAATTTAGGTATAAAATAAGTAAGTTATGAAGATATACAACATGAGGAATATAGCCAATACTTTATAATATCTGTAAGTGGAGTATAACCTTTAAAAACTGAATCACTATGTTGTGTACCTGTAACTTATATAATATTGTACTGTACTGTCAACTGTAATATCAAATGTACTTCTATTAAGAAAAGTAGAATACAAAAAAAGGGATGTGGCTAATCTTTAGGTAAAGACACAAATGATAAACAAAGTGTATTGGATGGAAGTTATAAAATAAAGTATTGAAGTATTGTTTCATCTTTGTGTATTTATAGTGAACACAGGTCTATTTACACATCATACCTGCATTGAGAGGGATTGTCTAGACATAAGCATAAATAATCCATAACTTGTAGACATCTCTGAGGAACAGAAGTGAGGAGCTGTGTGAATTCTCCAAAGAGAGGGGGATATTATACCTTCTGTTTCTTTCCTGTTCAACTTTTTAAACGTATATTTTACTTTTATACTAGACAAAAAGACTCGGAAATCATATAGTATGTTTTAGGAACATTTTCATTAATATTTAAAATAAATATAACTTATTTGAATGGCTAATGTCTGTCTGGAAAATGTGGCTTTCAAGAATGATTTATATCCTTGAGAATTCTATGTAAGTAAAATTTTTTTCTTTTAGAATGAGGCGGTAATGAATGACCTTACCAGATTGAACTGCCATAGTGTCCTTTATGGTGTGATAAATAGACGCCTAGTTCAGAAGTCATATTATAATGTACTTTCTTGAAGCAGCTGTAAGAAAATCCTGTTTTGTGCTAGATGGGCTTGTTGAGTTCTAGGGAACTTATGTCCACTAACATCGGTTTCCCAGGGTACACTTGTGAGGAAAAGAATTAACACTACTTTCTCTTCTATCTTTTAGAAAAGCTCAAGAGGAGAACAAGAAAATAGTGCTTGCTGGCTGTGTTCCTCAAGCCCAGCCTCGTCAGGATTACCTCAAAGGGCTGAGCATCATCGGGGTAAGCTTGCGCCTGATGGGAATATAGTCCCACACTGTTAAAACTTGTCATAGCCCCTTATTTTCTGTTTCCAGGTTATTTACAAGCTTGGTTACACTTCTGGATGTCCTTCACACACTTTCCCTATTGCTGTGAAAATTTTGTTATGTCTTTGTAACATTTGAACCTAGCATGGAAACATGTTCTAGGTTCTCTCATTAAAACACACACACACACACACACACACACACACAATAAAAACCATGGTATGGAATTTAACTTCGTTAATTATAACCTGGTCTATGTCTGCCTTCAGGAGTGTCTCTCGTGTATCATAGTAAATAGATGCGTCTTTTGGAATGTCCCACTTCCGTCATAGTTGTCCCCCGAATCTTGGCTTCACCATTACGCTGTCTCGGTCTATGCTGACTGCTCTGTGCCAGCCTCGACAGTCCTGTCTCTCGGTTTCCCTTTCCTTATTATTTAGTTACCTTTCATTTACTCTCTCAGCATTTCACAGAATTGTAAGTTTGCAGTTAACTTGTATGATGTTTTGAATATAGCCCACCTCTCTTTTTGAATTACTAGCTCCATGCCAACAGCTTTTCTGTCTTTTTCTAAAACTCTGACCGTGTTTCTCCAGCCTTTCCCACGGTGCCAGAGATATAGTAGAAAGTCTTTCGGAAAGTGTTTGGTGACTGAATGAAAGAAGTTTTCCCGTTGTACTTTTACTGTTGGTGTGCTCCTTTCCCTGTTGGGCAGTAAGCTCTCTCAAGTCGGGAGACGATGACCTACTATCTTTGTGGCCATCACTGTTCACACATGCCCAGAGGTAGCATTTGGATGGTATTTGTTGACCAAATGTTGGTGCTTCATCCTTTCCACCATTGATGATCTTTTAAAGAGGTTTCATAGTTTAAAAAATATATAAAAATATTACATGTTCATAGAAAAGACTATATATAAAATCGCCATCTGGATTGGACTCACTGGATTTTTTTTTCTTTTTTCATGTACTGTTGTTGATAGGTTCTTATACTGTATTCTCAGTGTAATGAACTTGTTTTCCACTGTGAAGTCCTTACCCCACTGGCAAATTTAATAATCTTTGAACAAACATTCTCCTGTTAAACAAACAGAACCTGAATGTTTGGGAACTTTAGTTTGTTTTTACCACTTGTCTGTTTACATTTTGATTTCTCTTGGTTTAAGGAATGAACTGAATATGGACTCCAGAGTTATCTTTTCATGTCAAACTAACTTTCTCCATAAACATGATCCTGCTGTGTTAGGAAAATAGAAAACTAGTTAGAATGCTGTTTTAGAGACAAAGTGTGGTAAAAGCTTGGAATTCATTTTTGAGTTTATCTCAAGGAATTACGTTCCCAGAATAGTAGAATTTCTATAGTATGGCAGAAGCCTGCTCCCTGTGTGCATTATAGGAACATTCCCCAGAACTCTACTGTGTGTTGTGAAGAGTTCAGTGTATGTGAGGATCTTGGGGAGATTCTCAAGATGTTGTAAGAGAGGATGCCAGTGCTGGTGATACGGGAGATGATTTTCAGAGATGGTGTAACTCAAGGACGTGGCAGTAAAAAATTTTCCCCGTTTAACCTAGCATGCTTTGTATTCTGTCTCCTTGTCTCATTTTATTACCTTTTAAATTCTTTAGATTTATTTAGTTTCTTTATAATTGGAGAAATAATACGTTTGAAGAAAGTGAATAGAAAGAAAATTCATGATCCTGTCACCCTAACACAATACTTATAACTTTGCTTATTCTCTTCAGGGGCTTCCCTAATGGCTCAGACGGTAAAGAATATGTCTGCAGTGTGGGAGACCTGGGTTCAATCTCTGGGTCGGGAAGATCCCCTGGAGAAGGGAATGACTACTCACTCTAGTATTCTTGCCTGGAGAATTCCATGGATAGAGGAACTGGTGGGCTACAGTCCTTGGGGTTGCATAGAGTCAGACATGACTGAGCGACTAACACTTTCACTTTCATTCTCTTCAGACTTTTTTTAACCTCTGCATATTTTACTTAATTGCAATGTCAAAACTATTTCGTGTCCCTGCTGTTCCATGAGATTTTATTCCATGAACTCTTTAACCATTTTAAGTCCTGTGTTAATATTCTACTGAAGGATATACCACAAGTTACTTAATTGTTCTTAATTGTTGGATATAAGTAGTTTTCCAATTTTTAGGGAATATACATAATACAATAATGTTAATCAAGGGCTTTCTATCTGAAGATCAGCATATTGTGAAAAGTTTCCAAAAGTAGAATTGCTGTATCAATAACAACATTTCAGAGTTGTAATATAATTATATCTTTAGTAATATTACTAAAGTATAAGATTGTTCTCTGTCAACATCCTTTACACAGCATTTGTATATGTGGCAGCTATATGACATCTGTCATAACTAGGTATAAAAACTGTGTCCAGTAGAACTGAAATCTTAAAAACAAAACTGGAGAAGGAAACCAGTGTCATTTATAATTGGCATTTGGAGAGATCCGTTTCTGTATAGGGCTTCCCTGATGGCTCAGTGGTAAAGAATCTGCCTACCAAGCAGGAGACACTGGTTTGATCCCTGGATGAGGAAGATTCCTGGAGAAGAAGATAGCAACCTGCTCCATATTCTTGCCTGGAAAATCCCATAGACAGAGGAGCCTGGCAGGCTACAGTCCACAGGGCCACATAGAGTCAGCTACAACTTAGTGACTAAGCAGCAACAACAGTAGTTTCTGAATAGAATTGTTGAACTGCTACAAAATCAAAAACCTTCTGAAATACAGTGAGTTCTAGTCAAGTAAAGAAACAAATTATATTGGCTTACACAAAAGAATTCTGGAGTGTAAAACAATATGAAGATGTTTACATTCAATTATTTGGGAAACTATTTTTAGGAGGATATTTAGAATTGTATCAAACAGTTGATTTACAGACTGTGTGAAAACTGTTATTCCAATCTCAGTATTTCCCTCATAGTGTTTCTATGATGGAGGCATCAGTAGGGATGGAAGGAAGACTAGCTGTAACTATGGCCTGTGCTTCCACCTCCTGCTAAGATTTGTCTTTGTTGCCCCTCAGTACAGGGAGGGTGGTCTGCTCTGTTGACCGAGCGATTGAAATAAAAAGCTTTAGATCGTGAGCAAGGAACTTATTGCAACCCTGGGATTAAAAAGACATACTGCCCATGTTTGCAAGTGCTCCTGGAGTAAGCATTTAAGAAGATGTTTACTAAGGAAGAATGATATTTGTTACTGTTTTGACATGCTAACTTCCACCCATATCAGCCTTTAGAAATAGGACATTTAATTTTTTTCCATAATCAGAGATGGCAGTGTGGTGGGGGCACATAGTAATTGGTGATTTGACGCCTGGGCTTTATAATATCATCTCTTAATACTTTCTGAATCCAGTTGTGGTTAATATTATCTGTGTGGTGGGATAGAGAAAGAGGGTAACAGAATATCAAAACCAGAGGTAATACCTATCAACCTCTGGGTCCAGAAGTACTGGCTTCGGTGGCAGTAATCTTTAGACTTCTCTCATCCTGGTTTTTCCTTATAGTAGGAGAAGACAAAGGACAGATTTGAAAACATATATATGTTGGATAAAAAGATCTTTTTTTTAAGCAAACCTCTTTCCCTAATGTGATTAAATGAAGTTTATTTGTAGAATATAAATTTATAAAAATAAATTTATAGGTAATCTGTGCAGAATCAAGATCTTTTCCATTTTTAAGGGATCTTAAAACATTTTACCTTACTGTGAAAACTGTTATTTCTCTTTGGACAAATATTTATAGTTAACTATTCACCTTGCAATTAGTTTTCATGCAATGCTACGTTTTTTTTTTTTTTTTTTCAATCCTTGCTCTTAATTGTATACATTAACTCTGTGGCTAGCTGTAGGTAGTTCCAAGATTGTGTGACTGCTCTATTGAATGCTATTTTTCTTCACTTTGTTCATTTTTTGGCAGGAAAGTTGCTTTTAAATTAGTCAGCCAGAAAGGATGTTCTCTTTTAAAGTTTGGTAGCAGGAAAGAATAGCAGACATCAGAGCTCAGAAAGCCAGACTTTAAGTCCCAGGGTTGCCACATTATTCTTTCTTCTATTCAGCTAGTACTTACCGAGTACCTACTAAGTGCTAGCTACTGTTCCAGGTGTGAGGGATGCAGTGGTTTATAAAAAAGATCCTTGTCCCCATAGAGCTTACATTCCAGTTCTTGGGGAGAGAAATCTGGTTTGAGCCCAGGATATCTTCAGCCTCCTGGAGCATTTGGTGGAATGGGTCCCTAGGCAACAGGGAGATTGATGAGGTGGGAATTTGTTTGTAAGGGTCAGATGCAAATACACTTTGTGTCCATCAGCTGGGAGTTCTGTTAGAAATAGACAGCTGAAATAGTATTTATTTACTTGAGCTCTTCCTGAGGTGGTGGTATTCCTCAATTCCTAGAGTAGTCATTATTGATAGCCATGACATTTATTAAGAAGGTTGGTTTTTATTCTGTTACATGAAAGCAGGCTTACAGAACTATACATTTTGTGTAGTTTTTTGTGCTAGTAAACAAAGACTTGCATCTGAACTCGGCTTGGTGTTGACTCATTAGCCTTGTC
>NW_011494846.1:6567542-6588566 GCF_000754665.1 Bison bison bison
GTGTTAATATCTTTAGAAATACTAAATAACGGAATTAATCAACTGGTTGTAACATTTTAAAACATGCAGTTCAAAGCGGAATATACAGTTGGATGTTCAAAATTTGTGAGTGATAGAACTTCCTGATGTGCCAGCTGTGAGCCCTGCAGGCAGGTGCATATTTTCTTTGGAGAAATGAACAAAAATGTCCTTTAACACAGGTGTCCACTTATCTCAGGGACTATTACCAGGTTGATTTGCAGTGGTTTAAACATTTTTTCAGGCAGGCTACTCTAACCCCGAAGAGTCAGACAGCATGGTGACTGTTTCATATATGAATGTTAATTTTGAAAATTATCTGTGTAAATAAAGGAACATTTGAAAGAGGATATGTTTTAGAATATTTCTATGATATACTGTATTCCAAAAGGAGAATTCATGAAATGAAACAATGTCCCAGTAACAGTGGCATTGATATTGAGGGCAAAACTTGAGAAACTATTCTTCTATTTTTTTCCACTTCATGTCATTTAATATTTCTTCTTGTCATATTCCTTTTTTTTTTTAACCTTTAATTATCAAAATGACAGCACTGGAACAGAATGACAGGTAGATTTAAGAGCCCGTTCATTTTTGTGCCTTCCTAGATCTATTGTCTTTACTTTTTTGGGGCCTCTATCTATATGTGTACATATTTTTCACCTACTGAAGTATATAAGAGGAGGTCTAGCATATTACGATTTAGGTTCATGTCCCTGGCCCACTGCTTGTTAGCTGTGTGACCTTGTTCAAGTTACTCAACCTCTCTGTACCTCAATTTCTTCATCTGTAGCGTGGAGAATAATAATAGAGCCTAACTCTGAATTTTGTAAGGGTTAAAGTATTTAATAAATGGGCTTGGCATGGTCCCTGGCACATCATTAGTGCTCTGTATTAGCTTTTTAGAATTATTTAATTCTCTTACTAGTGGGATTAACACTGAGTACAGCTATGTGCCTGGAATGAAGCTATCTGCTAGAGATACAGAGGTGAATAAAATTTGTTCCCTAAAGACAGTGAAATCTGAAGAGAGCTGCAAGTAATCATGATAAATACACCTAAGGATACAGTCTGGTGGGCACACAGAGGTTAAAGTCGTTCTTGACGGGTTTCAAAGGTCAAGTAGTGGTGTGATGAATGGAGGAAGGGGAGAGGGCTTCTGAGCAGAAGGCTCATGTCTAAGGAAAAGCATGTGTGCTTAAGGGTGCCGTGGAGGTAGAAGGAATATCAAGAAGTGTGTCCTGATTTGAGTATAACTTGGAGGCACTGGTTTTAAGAGGTGTGGTTTGAAGTATTGCAGACTAGTGATGAATAGAGTGGGAAGGAGTTCAATGCAATGCTTAGGTCAAAATCAGCATGACTGGGTTAAAGATGAGGGCAGGAATAAGACAGTATGCAAAGGTGTTACAAGTGGTATAATCTGGTGGTTATTTCTATATACACCTGTTCATTATTTTAAACTCTTCTTGTATGTTATTGGTACTAACTTTTTAAAGTAAGATTTATTGAGATATAATTAACATATAATGAAATCACCATTGAGTTTTATGTGGAACATTTCCATTGTACTGGAAAGTTCTCTTATATCCTCCACCCCCCCACCCTTAACAAATGTAAACAGGGTCCCTGGAAATCATAGTTCTGATTTCTGTCCCTACAGTTTTGCCTTTTTCAGATGTCACATAAATAAAATTATAAGCATACCTCAGAGATATAGTGGGTTTGATTCTAGACCACTCCAGTAAGGCAAACATCACAATAAAGCAAGTCGCATGATTTCTTTTTTGCTTTTCAAATGCACATAAATGTTATGTTTATACCATATTATAGTCCCTTGTAGCTCAGTTGGTAAAGAATCTGCCTGCAATGCAGGAGACCTAGGTTCGATTCCTGGGTTGGGAACATGCCCTGGAGAAGGAAATGGCAACCCACTCTGGTATTCTTGCCTGGAGAATCCCATGGACAGAGGACCCTGGCAGGCTCTAGTCCATGGGGTTGCAAGAGTCGGACATCACTTAGTGACTAAACCACCACCACCATAGTCTCTTAAGTGTGCAATAGCACTGTGTCTAAAAAATATATTCATACCTTAATTTTAAATGCTTTATGGCTAAAAATGCTGTGATCTGAGTCTTCAGTGAGTTGTAATCTTTTGGGGAGTGGAGGGTCTTAACCTCAGTGTTGATGGCTGCTGACTAATCAGGGTGGTGGTGGCTGAAGGTTGGGGTGGCTGTGGCAATTTCTTAAAATAAGGCAGCAGTGAAGTTTGCCTCATTGATTGACTCTCCTTTCCATGAATAATTTCTCTGTGGCCTGCAGTGCTATTTGATAGCATTTTATCTACAAGAAGAACTCTCAAAATGAGTCAGTTCTGTCAGATCCTGCTGCTGCTTTATCAACTAAGTTTATATAATATTCTAAAGCCTTTTTTGTCATTTCAGTAGTCAGTTAAATTTGCTGTCTTATGTGGGCACAGTTCATGGTGCCCCAAAATAACTACAGGAGTGACATTAAAGGTCACTTATCTCAGATCACCATAACAAACATATAATAATGAAAAAGCTGAAAATATGGTGAGGATTACCAAAATGTGACACAGAGATAGGAAGTGAGCAAATGCTGGAGGAAAAATAGTGCCAATAGACTTTTTCAGCAGCGTTTCCATAAATCTTCTATATATACATATAAAACCCTCCATATTTGTAAAGTGCGATAGTCCAGGCTTTGCCTTTTCTATGTATATATATAAAACCCTCCGTATTTGTAAAGTGCGATAGTCTAAGCTTTGCCTCTTCTATATATACATATAAAACCCTCCGTATTTGTAAAGTGCGATAGTCCAGGCTTTGCCTCTGTATATGTTACTTTGTTTTTTCACTTAGCGTAATTCATTCAGTGTTCATACATGTTGTGGTTAACAGTTTTTTACTTGTTACTGTATGGAGTTATTTCACTATATGGATGGACCACAGTTTGTCCATTCAGCTAGTTGATAGAAAAGTTGTGTTGTTTGCAGTTTGGGGCCATGAAGAATAAAGGTCCTGTAAACACGTGTGCACAGTCTTTGTGTGTTTGCGTTCTCTTGGGTGAATACCTTGGAATGATACTGGTTGGTCGTGTAGTTAGCATTTGCTCAGCCTTTTAAAAACTGCCAAATTGTTTTCCAAAACAGCTGTGCTGTCTTGCATTTCTACCAGCAGTTCAGTTGCTTCACCTCTTGACCAGAGCTTGGTACTGCCAGTTTAATTTTAGCAGTTGTAGTAGTAGATTAGTATTAATAGTATCTCATTGTGGTTTTAATTTGCTTTTCTCTGTTGGCTAGTGATGCTGACCATATTTTTTGTGATTATTTGCTATCCATATATCTTTAATAGAGCGTTTGAACTTTTTTTTTTTAAATCACCTTCTCTTTTGGTGACCTTGAGTTAGGACAGTGTTTCTTAGATAGGACACGGACACACACACACACACACACAGAGCACTGTTTTTTAGGACAGGAAGGAAAAGAAATCAATAAATCGGACTTTTCAGATACTGTTAAGATGAAGAAATAAGCCACGAACTACAGAAAGTATTTCCAAAACATTTATCTCCTAAAGGGTTTATATCCAGAATATATCAAGGACTCCTACAACTCAACAGCAGGGAATCAACTTATTTTAACATGGGAGAAAATGTGTGTGTGTCTTTTAATCACTACTTTTTATTGCCTTTTAAAATATTGATATCATAGAAGCTTGGAATTTGAGGGAGAAGGGAGTGAGTGGGTAAAGTCTCCTGTGGTTTCAAAACTTAAAATTTATGTTTCTAGGATCTAGGAACAGGTCTGATAAAATATATATATTTTTCTCTTTTAACACCCCCCCCCTTTTTTTTTAAAGAATGGAAGGGATTTGTTCAACTCTTCACTCTGTTTGCAGTTTACCATGGTGAACACTTAGACAAGCTCCAGAAAGCCAGGGATGTTTTTTGCTCTTATTTTACAGCTTTACATATTTTACATTATTTTCTGTACTTAGTACAGTGCCTGGCTCAGTAAATATTTGTTGAGTGGATATTTGTTAAATATCAAGTATGCATTTATGTTTTTCCATATTGTTCTCAGTTTTACCAGCAGCATTTATTTTTAAAATGTCTTTTCCTTCTTTGATGCTAACTCTTATCATGTTTGTTTCTTAATTAATGTATGAGTTTTGTATGTTGCTTAACAAATTACCATAAACATGTTGCTTAAAATAACACATTTATTATCTTATGCTTCTGGAGATGAGTTGGACTTGGGTTTTGCTGGGTTAAACTCAAGGTGTTGGTATGGTTGCGTTCTTTCCTGGAGTCTCTGGGGGCGTCTTCTTCCTTGGTCTCTCCAACTTTTAGAGGCCCCACATTCCTTGACTTGTGGCCCCTTCTTCCATCATTATGGCCAGCAATGCTGTCTTTCTCTCTGTACCTTCCTCTAGCATTGCCTCTCATCTCCTGAGATGGGAAAGATTCTTAACGTTTAAAGACTAGATTGGGCCCCTTTGCCTAATCCAGGTTAATCTCATCATCTCAAGGTCTTTAATCATGCCTGCAAAGTCATGATTAAAGTTTGCCTTGGAAGGTAACATACTCTCCTGTGCTATGGATCATGACTGGAACATTTTTGAGAGGCTATTATTCTGCCCACTACATGCAAATTATTTATTGATGATTTATGTCCCTAATGTATGTGTTTGTTTTAATTCTTTTTTTTTTTACAAGTTTTTTTTAATAAGAAATGGGCAACGCCAGCTTTCTTTTCAGAATCAAAATGCAGAACAAATGGAAAAATTATGGTACTTAAACCTTCACAAGTTTGAGCCTCCACAAATAATGCAACCAAGTTTTACATTTTTTAACAGCCCTTCTACATACACTCCATCTTCTCTATCTTAGTTCCAAATTTTATCTTCATTCCCAAATATACCAATTCCATTGTTACTTAAAAAGAAAGAGCCTTCCCAGTTACTGTCAAAAACTACTATTTAGCTTACCCCTCCACTACTCAGCAAACTACAGAGAGGATGGAGTGTAATATGAGCAGCACAGAGTCTCATGCAATTCATAAGGACCACTAAGTCCTTACATGAATCTGGTTGCTAACATTTCTATTATAGTACTTTTTTTTTTCAACTTTAGTATTACTTGAAAAATAATTTTTTACTTTATAGCATGTCCTATTATTTAATATGGCCATAATATTCTAATGTCCCAAGGAATGTTTCTTTATATCATTTAGTTTAGTGTGTTGATTAGCTGCTTAAGGTTTCTCCCTCTCCCCCCCAGAAAGTTTTATAGGCATTTTAATTAGATTTAAGAGCGAAAAGTTCCTGGTACTGATCCCCATTTTGCTGGCATCCATCTAGCCTGGCTTCATCTTTCACTTAGTGATTTTTATCTCTTACTCAGTGTTCATCACTCACTGGTACCATTCAGGTAGAAAGTATGATTTCAGTAGTGTGTGGAATGTGTTGTCACATAACTTTTGATGAAAGGGCTATTTCTACCACTGGGGAATAATTTTTCTCAATGAAGAGATGAAAGGAGATCATGTACTGGCAGATGAGAGAGTTGTTTTTTTTTTTTGAAAAAGTTAAACCACATGTAGTGTCAAATGCTCTTTTGTATAATTCATGAACAGACTTGTTCAGGGGCTTGTGAATTCAAGAAATTTTACTCCAGTAGAGTTAACTAGTGACTACTCTGGACTTCCCCAAATTTAAGAGATTTGGAAATTGCGTTCTCTTCCAATAGCATTTATAGAGATAGGGACTTTCCTTAACGGCTTAAAGAAAAAAATTTTTTGAGAGAAAAATCTTTATTTTTAACCATGATGTCAGTATTGAATTTTAACCTGTCAAATGCTGATTATTGGATCAAACTCCCATTATGGTAAGAGTGAAAAATCTGAATATACACTTAACGGAAAAGGCTTTTTATGGTATAGTTCTTCACAGAAAAAAAAAAGCATTTTTTTTTTTTTCAAAGGTTGATAGAATTTTTAGGTGCTTTTAAAGTTTTGGTCTGATACTGCTTAATTAGAATGAAACACAGATTTGTCCTAGTTTATTTATGTACAGGTAGGGTTAAGAGTGCTAATGAGAGAGAGCCTCTGTATCTGTGTTGATGTGTATCTATAGTGTATAACCTTTGTTACTCCTGAAAGGATCTGAAGTGTCTTGGGATAAAATCAAGAGATAGTGAAACCCCAGCCAGATTCATGCAGGTATAAAAAGACCGGCATCAAGTAATAGAGAAATATGGATGAAGAGTAGTTTTTACACATTTTTGATAGTATTAGCCTGAGCGATGCTGTTGAGATTGTTCTGTTAATCCTTCAGTGACTTCCTTCAGCGGGTAGAATAAAATCTGACCGGCACAGCATGAGCTGCAAGGTCTTCCGTAGGCTCCCTCTTCTGATTATCTTACTTCATTACCTACCATGGCGCCCCCATTCACCATGGCTTCTGTCTCTCTTCTCCTGTGTGTGATCTTCCCCCTGGAGGCTCACGCTGGTGTTTCTGGCGTACAGCTCAGGTCGCAGCATTGATACTACCTGTCCAGAGGTTGGCCTGGACCACTGTAAAAAACTGCTCTCTCCTCCTCCAGTCACTGCCACATTTTGCTTTCTTCATAGCGTCTGTCATGATAGAAATGAACATGTTCCATTGTTTAGCTCTTTATCTCCCCCAACCAGAAGCAGGGACTTGGTGTTTTTTGCCATTAGTTCCCAGGTTCCTAGAACAGTCATAGTCCTTGGTTGGTGCTTAATAGATACATGTCGAGTGAACGCATGCACAGCAGAGGTGATTTGTGGATGAGCATTTGGGGGGATAGTTGTTGCCTGGGTTCACTTGAAAGTCCCAAGTTCAGTTGGATAGCATTTTGTGATTATTTAATAATGACATCTACATATAAAGGAAAAGGGAAATTCGAGAAACCTGCCCCCTTGGTGCTGTTTCTAGATAAGATTTACTGAGACTCGGTTCAGTTCAGTCGCTTAGTTGTGTCCGACTCTGCGACTCCATGCACTGTAGCACACCAGGCTTCCCTGTCCCTCACCCACTCCCGGAGCTTGCTCAGACTCATGTCCATCGGGACAGTGATGCCATCCGACCATCTCATCCTCTGTCGTCCCCTTCTCCTCCTGCCTTCAGTCTTTCCCAGCATCAGGGTCTTTTCAAGACTACTTGGTTAAGAATTTAGCAGAATACCTTCATGCCTGTGTTCCCTCAGCTTAGGAAATAGCAGTAAGTATCTATTGCCAAGAGATGTTGTGAGGGTTTAAAGTGATGGTGCATGTGGCATGTTAGTACGGGGCTTGGGGCAAGGTAATTGCTCATTATTACTAGTCATTAAGCTTTGACTGTGTGAAAGCCTTTGACTGTGTGAATCACAATAAACTGTGGAAAATTCTGAAAGAGATGGAAATACCAGACCACCTGACCTGCCTCTTGAGAAATCAAATGCAGGTCAGGAAGCAAGTTAGAACTGGACATGGAACAACAGACTGGTTCCAAATAGGCAAAGGAGTACGTCAAGGCTGTATATTGTCACCCTGCTTATTTAACTTATATGCAGAGTACATCATGAGAAATGCTGGACTGGAAGAAGCACAAGCTGGAATCAAGATTGCCAGGAGAAATATCAATAACCTCAGATATGCAGATGACACCATCCTTATGGCAGAAAGTGAAGAGGAACTCAAAAGCGTCTTGATGAAAGAGGAGAGTGAAAAAGTTGGCTTAAAGCTCAACATTCAGAAAACGAAGATCATGGCATCTGGTTTCATCAGTTTATGGGAAATAGATGGGGAAACAGTGGAAACAGTGTCAGACTTTATTTTTCTGGGCTCCAAAATCACTGCAGATGGTGACTGCAGCCATGAAATTAAATGACGCTTACTCCTTGGAAGGAGAGTTATGACCAACCTAGATAGCATATTCAAAAGCAGAGACGTTACTTTGCCAACAAAGGTCTGTCTAGTCAAGGCTATGGTTTTTCCAGTGGTCATGTATGGGTGTGAAAGTTGGACTATAAAGACAGCTGAGCACCGAAGAATTGATGCTTTTGAACTGTGGTGTTGAAGAAGACTCTTGAGAGTCCCTTGGACTGCAAGGAGATCCAACCAGTCCATCCAAAGGTGATCAGTCCTGGGTGTTCTTTGGAAGGACTGATGCTAAAGCTGAAACTCCAGTACTTTGGCCATCTCACGCCAAGAGTTGACTCATTGGAAAAGACCGTGATGCTGGGAGGGATTGAGGGCAGGAGGAGAAGGGGAGCAGAGAGCATGAAATGGCTGGATGGCATCACCGACTTGATGGACATGAGTTTGGGTGAACTCCGAGAGTTGGTGATGAACAGGGAGGCCTGGCGTGCTGCGATTCATGGGGTCGCAAAGAGTCGGACACGACTGAGCGACTGAACTGAACTGAACTTATCTAGTTGCTGGTTGTTGAGAAAAAAGGATGCTTCATGCACATACTAAAGCTGTATCTCTGACTGCAGGACGGTTTCAACCTCTTCCCGGTCTGTGCTTTTATTTTAGCCTGGTTGGCAAAATTGTGTTTGAGGTGTGTGTTAGTTTCCTGGGGCTGCCTTTATCAAGGCAAACCAGGTGGCTGTGTTAGCCATACTCCAGTTGCCAATAACCACAGGTGTGTTTATGAATTAATTAAA
Source organism: Bison bison bison (assembly GCF_000754665.1). Taxonomy (NCBI): domain Eukaryota; kingdom Metazoa; phylum Chordata; class Mammalia; order Artiodactyla; family Bovidae; genus Bison; species Bison bison. Next base: position 6,576,258 of record NW_011494846.1, read on the forward strand.
ATTAGAATTCAGTTCCTCAGTCACAGTTAGCCATGTTTCAAGCAGGCAGTAACTACATGTGACTAGTGGCTGCCATGTTGGACAGCCCTGTGTGTAAACATTTCTCTCATTGTAGAAAGGTCTGTTGGAGAGCGCTGCTGGAAAGAATTAGGAAACAGACTAGCTCTTTTATTTGCTTTGGGTAACTTTGTATAGGTTTATTTCTTGAATATATGTTGCGTTATAAATTTGGAGTAGTTCATAATAGCTGAAAAAATATTTTTATGGGTTTCTTTTAAAAGTTCTGGAGCAGAATGACTCATTAATGTTATTTATGAATTGTTTATTCACCAACTCTTTTCTTCATTGTCAAGAACATATGGAGTCAGTAATAGAACATACTGCATGTCTTTTTTCCCCCTGTATATTTATAACGAAGTGCCTGAAGGACACAAGATACTGTTTTATTTATTTTATTTGAATTATATGCCTGAGACTAAGCTCTTGTGTATTCAAGGCTACAATTTATAGTATTAATTAAGAACAGCTTTCTTTTTCTCCCCAGAATGAATTCAATATATTCTTCATTATTATATGTGAATCTTGAGTTTGTTTTCATTCATGATTGTTTTTTCTTCTCTCCCTGCCTCCCACCCTGTGCTTTTTGCCTCCTGACCTTTCCTTCTTCCACTTAATTCCCCCTCCCCTGACTCTTCTCTGTCTTCACTGGCTACTCTTCTTTTTTTCTCCCACTGCTTCCTCCAGTAACCTCCTTACTAGAAATGGAAATGACACAATATTCTCTTTAAAGCATTTAATGAACTTCTCCCCTGCTTTTTTGTAACCAAATGCTCCCCGCCCCCCACCCTGACCTTTTCCTTAAAGATACATCTTTATCTTTAAACACTTTTTTAAAGTATCTGTATAAAGTAAAGATACATCTGTATCTTTAAACACTTTTTTAAAGATACAGTTCAATCACCGTACTATTCTTCCATTTAAAGTGTGTAATTCCATGGTTTTTAGTATATTCACAGAGTTATGTGACCATCACCACAATCAGTTTTTAAAATATTTTCATCACTTCAAAAAGAAACACAATACTCCTTAGCAATGCCTCTCCCGTTTTTTACCCACCCATCCTAGGCAATCACTCATCTACTTTGGCTCTCAAGTTTTTCCTGTTATGGTTATTTCATTTGCATGGAATCAGACAATGTATTTTTTTTCCTCTGGCCTCTTTCCTTTAGCATAATGTTTTTAACATTACTAATACTTCATTCCCCTTTATGGTTTAATGATACTTCGTTGTATGCATAATACCAGATTTTATTTATCTGTTCATCAGGAACTGGGAGTTGGGTTGTTTCTACCTTTTGCATATTGTGAATAATGCTGTGACTGTGTACAAGTTTTTTGTGTGGACATATGTTTTCATTCCTCTTGGGTATCCACCTAGGATTGAAATTGCTGGATCATACTCTTCAGTGGTTTGAGGATCTCCTAGACTGGTTTCCAAAGCAGCAACAGGATTTTATTACATTCCCACTAGCAGCACGTGATGAGGGTTCCAATTTCTCCATATCCTTGCCCACACTTGTTACTGTCTGTCTTTTTTATTATAGCCATCCCAATGAGTATGAAGTAGTATTTCATTATGATAAAATATATATAACATAAAATTTACTGTCTTAACCAATTTTAAGTGTGTAGTAGAGTGGTGTTAAGTGCATTCACTCTTCTGTGTAACCACCACCACCATCCATCTCCAGAACGTTTTCATCTTTCTAAACTGAAAATTTGTGCATTTTAAACAATAACTTTCCACTTCCTCCATTGTGGTTTTGATTTGCTCTTTTCATGTGCTTATTGGCCACGTGTATATCTTCTTGGAGAAGTGCCTATTCAGATCTTTTGCCCATTTTTAAGTGGCTTATTTATCTTTCTACTGTGTTGGAATAGTGCTTTATATAGTTTAGATTCAAGTCTCTTCTCAGGTATATGATCTACAAAAATTTTCTTCCATTTTCTATGTTGTTTTGTTATTTTCTGGGTAGTGTCTTTTGATGCACCAAGAGTTTTTAATTTTCATGTTCAGTTTGTCTTTTTCCTTTCATTACTCATACTTTTGATGTAATAGTAAGAAACCATTGTCTTATACACAGTTCATTTAGCTTTATGGCTGTGTTTTCTTCTAAATCTTACAGTTTTAGCTTACCTCCAACTTTTCAGCTGTTCCTTCCACATGCTATTCTGACTCTTCTCTAGAGATCCTGCTTCTTACTCAGTCCATGCGCTGTGAACTTGGGTGCACTACCTTGTTTGAATTGCTGTCTCCAAGTGCATAAGAAAGCGTTTTTGTTTTGATTCCATCGTTGAATTGTTTCATACTGTACTTCTTTTATGCTGTCTCCATCCTCAGCTCATGTGTCGGTTGTTCACCTACACTGGCTGGGAAATTTCACCAACTCTTCCTTCCTTGTGGTACCCGTGTTTATAATATCGTGGTCAATCTGAGTGTCCATATGGAGTGTCTTGTCAACATTCTAACCTTCCTTACTTCTCAGCTCCAGTCGTTATCACTTTTCTCCTTTTTCAGCAAATTGTTCTCATGACACGATCTTGCCATTCTTCAAAAATGCTAAATGCTTATACCTGTCCTCTATTATCACCTCCTGTTCTCTTTTTCTTCTTTCTCTCTGTCCTCTCTCCCTCTTACCCATCCTCCCCTTCTTTCTTTGCTTTCCCCAATGCCCAGCCACTTTGTTTCTCCTTCCTGGCTCTGGTCTCCAACCTGTACTTGAAGTATCATCTTATCCAACATGCATAGTTAATTTCCTTTTTTCTTCATCCTTCATGTGCATCCTATAAATCTCTCCATGCTACTTCCTCAGCCTTTTGACCCTTCCTCACATACGTTGTTGTTGTTCAGTCACTAAGTTGTCTGCAACCCCATGAACCGCAGCATGCCAGGCTTCCCTCTCCTTCACTGAGTTTGCTCAGACTCATTGTTCCTCACATCTGTTAGATGGTCAATAAATGATGAGTGAATGAATGAGTGATAGAATGAGCAAACCTTGGATCAGTTTATTTAACTCTTCAGTTCCTGCAGAAGAACTGCTGGGGCCCTGGAAAAAATGACACCTATACAAGGAGTCACTGTTAAAGTTCATGGTATCTCCGTACTTCAGCAATTTTCATGTATTTCTAGTCTTTAGTTCTTTTAAAAGGTACTAAACCTTTTAACACATATTTTAAACATCCACTGTGTTCTTATTTAACAATATTCTTTCTCTCTCATAGCAGATGAACTTCTATTTCATGTAGGAAATTGAGGCCAACAGATGGGAATCTTGCTTAGTATTCTCTGGCTTCTACAAGAATAATAGCATCTGTTTTCATGCTTCCCTCCTAACCCCCTATTTAAGAACAGGATGACTTGGCCCCTCTCCCATTCTGGGCTTGTGTCTCTACTGGTGTTTTGGATCTTACTCTCTCTACCTCCTGAAGGACCTAGCTTTATTAATTATTTCTTCTGTCTCCAGTTCTTTTTTCTCTATGACCCTTCTCTACTTAGCATGTATATTTTAAAAAAGGAAAGAAAGAATTAATACACTAACACATGTATACTCAATTTTTTTTTTAGCTACAGGAGTCCTTTTTCTCTTTTTTCCTACTTTGCTTTTAGTAAGCATCGTCTAAATTAGCTGTCACCATTTTCTTATGACTCATGATTAATGAACTGTTTCTCCTGAGTTGATTGACCCCCTTACTGTTAAATCAGGCATACTCACTTCAGTCTTTATGTTACTAGTTATCTCTGAAGCATTTGACATTGTTGGCTACTTCTTTCTTTTTGAACTCTGCTATCTTAGCTTTGATCACATTGTATTAATATAAAGAAGCCATGTGGATTTCTTTTATAGCCAAGCTTAATGGTTCCAGTGGTTCTAGGTGGACATCCATCTCCAGTTAGGTAGGTTTGTTGAGTAGTGAAGCTCTAACTTTGAGATTTACTTTGCCTTTGACAATTTCCCAGCAATTATTGTTACCACTGCCATCTTGCTGGGCGGAATGATCAGGTGGAGCTGGATTCAGTGGGTTCTCACATGTCTTGCCTTATTTCCTGTAAGGCACTGGGGCCAAAAGGATGTTTCAAAGAGATTTAATAAAGTGTTTTTAAAGGTTCTTCTTGTTTCTTGTTTCAGTTGAGCTTATGATGACGTTTTTGTATAATAATGAAAGATTAAGAATAACAGAAATGTTCGTCAGTAGGGGAATGTGTGGATTGTTGCTGTTGTTCAGTTGCTAAACCATGTCTGACTCTTTGTGACCCCATGGATGGCAGCACGCCACACTTCTTTGTCCTTCACTGTCTGCCTGAGTTTGCTCAAGCTCATGTCCATCGAGTCACTGATGCCATCCAATCATTTCATCCTCTGTTGCCCCCTTGTCTTCTTACCCTGTATCTTGCCCAGCCTCAAGGTTTTTTCCAATGAGTCGACTCTTCACATCAGGTAGCCGAAGTATTCGGAGCCTCAGCTTTAGCATCAGTCCTTCCAATGAACATTTTGGGTTTTTTGCCTTTAGAATTCACTGGTTTGATTTCCTTGCTGTCCAAGGGCCGAAGAGTCTTCTCCAGCACCACAGTTTGAAAGCATCAGTTCTTCAGCACTGAGCCTTCTTTATGATCCAACTCTCACATCCGTACATGACTACTGCAAAAACCATAGCTTTGATTATACAGATCTTTGTCAGATAAGTGATGTCTCTGGTTTTTAGTACACGGTCTAGGTTTGTCATAACTTTTCTTCCAAGGAGCAAGTGTCTTTTAATTTCATGGCTGTAGTCACTGTCTGCAGTGTTTTTGGAGCCCATGGGAATGAAATCTGTTACTGTTTCCACTTTTCCATCATCTATTGGCTACAAAGTGATGAGACCAGATGCCATGATCTTTGTGTTTTGAATGTTGACTTTTAAGCCAGCTTTTTCACTCTCCTTTTTCACCCTCATCAAGAGGCTCTAGTTGCTCTTCGCTTTCTGCATTATGTTATATCCATACATAGGATAATAGGCACTAGTAAAATGAATGAAGTAGATCTAGGTGTATTGATGATGTCTAGAAGAAAAATCAAGGAGCAGTTCTATTACTTTATCTGTCACCTATCTCATAATTTGTAAGGGGGGAAAAAACCACTATGGAACAGAACTATGCATAAATGTTTAACAGTTGGTATCTACTCATCAAACCATTATGAGTGAGTTCATTTGAGGAGTGGAAATGGAAGGTGTTATGAATTATTTTATTTATCTTTAATATTTCTGTTTTGTAGTAGAACAATAATGATTTTGAGAATTTTAAATGTAGAAAAAAATATTAGCTTATGACCTATTCTTACTTGTCTTGCTCTCCTTCCTCTAGCTTCTTGGGCTACAATCTTTACTTGTTTTCATTTTCCTTCCAAACTCTAGCCACTTTTTTGAATCCCCTTAGTGGGCGTCTCCTATCTTAATCCTGTTTATCCCTCAGAGTCACCTTTGGTTCCCTCTAAGCATTGCTGGATTACTCAGACATATTTTGTTATTAATGTCTTCCCTCTGTGTTCCCATGGCACCCTGGGAAATCTTTAGTCACTGGTGTCTGGAGCAGGAGCCGTTATTTGATTTTGTATTCCATGGACCTGAGCGGAGTACTCAGCACATGGTAGAAATTCATTAAAAGGGGTTTCAGTGTTAAAATAATAAAGTATCAAATTTGGAGTAGATCTTCTTAATACCAGCAAGTCCTTTTTTGTAGGTTGTTGTATTATGCTATTTTCCTTGAAGCTCTGTGTGAAGATACATGTTTTAATTAAACTGAAGTTTATATCTCAGGATGTGCTGAGTTTATATTTGATAGGCTATTCTAATTGAACTCCAGGCAGTTTATTTAAATGTAATATGATTTCTTTAATTATAATTGTAGGATGGAGAGTGATAATTTCATACTTCATTGTAACATGAAACAATATGGAATATTTTTATACTATCTTCAAATGCTTTAATTAAAGAAGATCTGCATTTGTGTGTTTCAAAATGTGTTCTCTTGACCCAAGCAGAAGGATAAACAAAAATTAATGTTTCTTTTGCATATAAACTGCTTGCCTGACAGTTTGTTTTCTTTTTAGGTTCAACAGATAGATCGTGTAGTAGAAGTTGTGGAGGAAACAATTAAAGGTAAATGTTGAAAGTGAGATAATATGTATATTGTTTGAACTGTATTACAGATGAAGTAGATCTAAGTGTATTGATGATGTATAGAAAAAAAAATCAGGGGACAGGTCTGTTACTTTATCTGTTACCTATCTCATAGTTAGTAAGTGGGAAAAAAACACTACAGAACAACTATGCATAAATGTTTAACACTTGGTATCTACTCATCAAACCATAAAGTAACTTCACCTGAGGAGTGGTATTAGGGGGTGTTATGAGTGAGATAATGTATATATTTGAAATATATCATGAAGGTACTATACTTAACATTTGTTAAGCATTTTTATGAAAGTTATTGTTGGACAAAAATCATAACATTTTGTCCTTGCCTGCTTCGTGCATTGACTAGTCCAATATGGGAGGCTTATGTTTGTTTGGCTTTTTATTTTAGTGTAAAATAGACTTAATTTGAATCTGGGATTAGGAAGATAGGATTTAATCTTAAAATAAGGAAATGGCTTTATTTGCTCTTTTTTTCAGTTTTATTGAGGTACAGTTGACATTTTTTGCTTGTTTTTATATCACATAATTAGTTGCAGTTATTCCTTCTGAAAGGACTGTTAAAAGTAGTACTCAGTTTTGATTTCTCTTCTATATGTAATTTTTGTATTTACACCAGAAAATAGAATTACACTTTGATTGTTTTATTAGCCAGTATTCTTTGAAATAGATTCTTATTGAAGCTACTGAGGAGTAAACCATTCTTAATTCTGTGGATTAATTTGTAAATATTTGTAGTCTACATCTGTTAGATTAGCATGAATGAAAACTGATAATATGATATTAAAATATTAAGGATTGAGGTTCTCACTTAGAATTTTAGCCATTTTTAAAATAAATGCAAATTCTGTGTTTTTTAAAAAAAGTCTACTTCCACAAAGTTGATATTTTTAACCACATACTTTTCCTGCTGGATTGTATTTACTACCTTCCACATGCTGTTATTCATTAATTTTGAATCTTTAATTTACTCTTGTTGAGTTGCTAAGTTGTGTCTGCCTCTTTGCGACCCCGTTGACTGCAGCACTCCAGGCTCCTCTGTCCTCCACTATCTCCCAGAGTTTGCTCAAATTCATCTTCATCGAGTCAGCGGTGTTATTTAACCATCTCATCCTCTGCTGCCCCCTTTTCTTTTGCCTTCAGTCTTTCTCAGCATCAGGGTCTTTTCCATTGAGTTGCCTGTCTACATCAGGTGGCCAAAGTATTGAAGCTTCAGCTTCAGCAACAGTCCTTCCAATGAATATTCAGGGTTGTTTGCCTTTAGGATTGACTGGTTTAATCTCCTTGCTATCCAAGGAACTCACAAGAGTCTTCTCCAACACCACAATTCAAAGGCATCAGTTCTTGGGACTCAGCCTTCTTTAAGGTCCAGATTTATTTAATTTATTAAATGATTACAGAATATGAGGATTTTAGACTTACATATTAGTCTTCCTTGAAATTCTGAGACAAAATGAAATATCAGGATTAAAACTTTGTAGCAGTGATAAGTTTGAAACTTTTTTTCAAACCGTACCTCAACCCTATCTTATGAGGTGTAGAAGTACTAGCATTTATTGTGCACTTAGAGTGACAGACACTGTACTAAGCATGGAGTAAGTCACTTCAGTATTTTACAACAGTGCTGTGAAGTGAGTATGTCCTCATTTTTCAGAAGAGGAAGTTTGGACACAGGGTATACAGGTAGTGAATGGCGGAGTTGGAATCTGAATCTAAGCATTATGACTCTGATGCCCCCTGCTCTTAAATTTGCCACTCCATTCACACTATACTATGACTGCTCTGCTCTCTCCTGGTTGAGAATCACTACCTTAACAGTTGTTCAACTGAGCTTCTTAAAGTAGTGTTTCAGGATGCTTGAGGATTCTATTGCTTGTCTTGAGTACCTGGCATATATTGTTGTTGTTTAGTCACTCAGTTGTGTCTGACTCTTTGTGACCCCGTAGACTGTAACCCACCAAGCTCCTCTGTCCATGGGATTTCCCAGGCAAGAACACTGGAGTGGGTTGCCATTTCCTTCTCCGGGGAATATTCAGGAATATTCCCAACCCAGGGCTCGAACCTACTTCTGCATTGGCACGCAGGTTCTTTACCACTAAACCATCTCGGAAGCCCACCAGGCATATACTAGTCCCTAAATTATATTAAAAAAAAAAACTAAATGACAATGAAGACAGGAGAAAAATCTAGCAGACTATGGGTGTGGCTATGACTTTTTAGATGATATACCAAAGAGGGACTGTCTGTGAAAGATAATTGATGAGTTGAACCTCGATAAAATTAAAAACTTCTGCTCTGCAAAACATAGCATCGAGAGAATGGGAAGATGATCCACAGACTTTTGCAAAAGACATACCTGATTAACTGTAATGTAAAGTACACAGAATACCTCTTAAAACCCAGCAATTGGAAAATAAACAACCTGATGAAGAAATGGGCCAGTGACTGTATCAGAAATGTCCCCAAAGATACACAGGTAGAAAATAACCATAGGAAAAGATGCTTCACATCACATGGCATCAGGGATGATACCAACCAGCCTCTTGCTGCAGGAGTTAACTCATTGGTACAGATTCAGATTTGCTCGAAAGGAGCTTATTATGAATAACAAAAGATGCCCCTCTCACTGTTGTCACTCAGGAAGTAATAAGAGTTTTAGGAAATTGGTACCAGGAATGAGGGACGGTTATGTATTTCTGTATCACAGTATCACAGAAGGCCTATCACTTCCAGGTTGGTTTAATTAGGGATAGCCTCTCTCTAAAGAGTTTTGCTTAAGTAGATTTATTGGAGAGATTGTAGTTGAGTTTTTGATAGTCTACAGCAAGAGTTGAGTTGAAGATGAAGTTGATGTGGAGTTGATGTGGGTGTTCACTGGCAGGTTGGTTTGAGGATGGGAAGGTTGAGGATTTAAATCTTAGTAATACAAATCAGGAAAGGAGTACGTCAAGGCAGTACTTTGTCACCCCGCTTATTTAACTTATATGCAGAGTACATCATGAGAAATGCTGGGCTGGAAGAAGCACAAGCTGGAATCAAGATTGCCGGGAGAAATATCAATAACCTCAGATAGGCAGATGACACCACCCTTATGGCAGAAAGTGAAGAAGAACTAAAGAGCCTCTTGATGAAAGTGAAAGAGGAGAGTGAAAAAGCCGGCTTAAAACTCAACATTCAGAAAACTAAGATCATGGCATCCGGTCCCATCACTTCATGGCAAATAAATGGGGAAACAGTGGAAACAGTGTCAGACTTTATTTTTCTGGGCTCCAAAATCACTTCAGATGGTGATTGCAGCCATGAAATTAAAAGACACCTGTTCCTTGGAAGAAAAGCTATGACCAACCTAGACAGCTTATTAAAAAACAGAGACATTACTTTGCCAACAAAGGTCTGTCTTGTCAAAGCTTTGGTTTTTCTAGTAGTCATATATGGATGTGAGAGTTGGACTATAAAGAAAGCTGAGCGCCGAAGAATTGATGCTTTTGAACTGTGGTGTTGGAGAAGACTCTTGAGAGTCCCTTGGACTGCAAGGAGATCCAACCAGTCCATCCTAAAGGAGATCAGTACTGGGTGTTCATTGAAAGAACTGATGTTGAAGCTAAAACTCCAATACTTTGGCCACCTGATGTGAAGAACCTGACTCATTGGAAAAGACCCTCATGCTGGGAAAGATTGAAGGCAGGAGGAAAAGGGGATGACAGAGGATGAGATGGTTGAATGGCATCACCAACTCAATGGACTTGAGTTTTGAGTAAACTCTGAGACTGGTGATAGACCTGGAGGCCTGGCATGCTACAGTCCATGGGGTCACAAAGAGTCAGACACGACTGAGCGACTGAACCGAACTGAATACAAGATAATTTTAGAGACAGAAGAAATAATTTTGGTAGATGTCCTTAGTTTGCAGATCAGGAAGCTGATCCAGGAAGGAGTTATGTGACTCATCTGAAATCTGGTTAATGGAAATCTGGAACTGATTTTTCCATTCTTTGCTTTCTATTTCTTCTGCCAATCCTTACTTTCATTAAGACAGCACAAGTTAGTGAAATAATGTGGTCCTTATAGCAGTTAACTACTTTCTGTCTGTCTTGCAGTAAGTTATTTCTCTGAGCCTCAGTTTAAAATGGAGAGGATTAAATGGGTAAGACTTTTGCAATGCCTGGGATATACTAGGGGAAAATTCTTGTGTATTTATTTCTACCTCTTTAATACTTAGACTGCTGGAATAATCTAACTCACCTTCAATAGCAGAGATGCTCCTTTCAATTGGACTGTGTCTATGGCCCTCATGTTCTGGAAATGTTTTCCTCTCCTGCATGCATACCTTCAACGGTTGCCTGTTACGTACCAAGTTAACTGGTGACTTCTGCCTCGTTCCGCCATTTCCACTGTTTCTTCCATCACTTCCATACTAAGCCTTTTGCTCCAGCCAACTGGACTGTTTGATGGAATGTTGATATACTGTCCTGTATATTATTTGCAACTTGCTCTACATTTGTCTTAGGAACTTAAACATAGCAGAGAAGTTCTGTTTGCCTGCCAGACCCATTCCCCACCCTTCCTCACCTCGACGTGTGTCCATGGAGGCAGAGCTGTGTGGACTACATTGGTAGGATCCCTGTTACCTGGTGTCTAGTTGCATTTCTCCAGTTAGAGGTGTGATTAGAGTATGAAATGGGAGGGTTCATTCCCTTCTCTCAGTTCCTTCTTTCCTGCTCATCCTAACCCGAAGGTCGTAACTCCTATCAGGTGGCCCTCTCTAGTCATCTGTTTTTCTCCTGGTTCCTGTGGCTCTTCTTTTCCTTTGCTTTTTCAGGCACAAGGCTGGAAAGAGCATCCTGTTGTTGCTTGCCTGAGAGTCTTGCATTGTCTCTTGTTGGTCTTCCTAACCTTGCCAAACTTTAGTAATTAGTGCCTTTATTAAAACCTCTTCCATTATGCAGTGTGCCATCTGCTTTGCTGGGGCCCTGGTTGATAGATGCTCGGTGGAGAAGGAGGCTCTGCCCAGAAGGGCCAGATGGAGTACAGGCTGACCAGGGTATTCTGCTGTAACTGTTCTGTTTCCACATTTGATGCCTGTGGGGCTCCCTCATATGTCTTCCTTGATGGGGATTTGGACACACAGCCTCTACCACAGCCTGTTTGTGTGGTTTTTACATTAAATGAAGTCATGTTTTTTAAAAAACCATATTAGTAAGATACATTGGTGACAAAAACATTTAAATCTATTGTATTGGGTTGGCCAAAATGTTCATTCAGGATTTTCTGTAAATTGTTATGGGAAAACCCAAATGAATGTTTTGGCCAACCCAGATAATTATAGTAAAACTGTATAAAGCATATTCCTTTTATGTCTCTCTTGGTTGGAGGAAAATGGAGAATTTAAGTTAACGCTTTAAGACTTCTCAATGTTTAACACTAGTGGCCTGAAAATACCATCCATATATATCATTTGCTTTAGGAGAGGCCAAATTATAATGACTTTAGGATTTTCTTCTGTGTCATCTTCACAGTTCAACAAGATATGTAGCTGAAGCTAATGGAAGGAGTACAGTATTTAAAGGATTTCAGTTCAGTAGAGTTCACTCGCTCAGTCGTGTCCAACTCTTTGCTACCCCATGAATTGCAGCACGCCAGGCCTCCCTGTCCATCACCGACTCCCAGAGTTTACTCAAACTCCTGTCCATCGAGTCGGTGATGCCATCCAGCCATCTCATGCTCTGTGCTCCCCTTCTCCTCCTGCCCCCAATCCTTCCCAGCATCAGAGTCTTTTCCAATGAGTCAACTCTTCGCATGAGGTGGCCAAAGTATTGGAGTTTCAGCTTTAGCATCAGTCCTTCCAAAGAACACCCAAGGCTGATCTCCTTTAGAATGGACTGGTTGGATCTCCTTGCAGTCCAAGGGACTCTCAAGAGTCTTCTTCAACACCACAGTTCAAAAGCATCAATTCTTTGGCGCTCAGCTTTCTTCACAGTCCACCTCTCACATCCGTACATGACTACTGGAAAAACCATAGCCTTGACTAGACAGACCTTTGTTGGAAAAGCAATGTCTCTGCTTTTGAATATGCTATCT
>NW_011494846.1:6588899-6593688 GCF_000754665.1 Bison bison bison
TGATTCCAGCTTGTGTTTCTTCCAGCCCAGCATTTCTCATGATGTACTCTGCATAGAAGTTAAATAAGCAGGGTGCCAATATACAGCCTTGATGTACTCCTTTTCCTATTTGGAACCAGTCTGTTGTTGCATGTCCAGTCCTAACTGTTGCTTCCTGACCTGCATATAGGTTTCTCAAGAGGCAGGTCAAGTGGCCTGGTATTCCTGTCTCTTTCAGAATTTTCCACAGTTTATTGTGATCCACACAGTCAAAGGCTTTGGCATGGTCAATAAAGCAGAAATAGATGTTTTTCTGGAACTCTCTTGCTTTTTTTGATGATCCAGCAGCTGTTGGCAATTTGATCTCTGGTTCCTCTGCCTTTTCTAAAACCAGCTTGAATATCTGGAAGTTCATGGTTCACGTATTGCTGAAGCTGGCTTGGAGAATTTTGAGCATTACTTTACTGGCATGTGAGATGAGTACAATTGTACAGTAGTTTGAGCATTCTTTGGCATTGCCTTTCTTTGGGATTGGAATGAAAACTGACTTTTTCCAGTCCTGTGGCCACTGCTGAGTTTTCCAAAATTGCTGGCATATTGAGTGTAGCACTTTCACAGCATCATCTTTCAGGATTTGAAAGAGCTCAACTGGAATTCCATCACCTCCACTAGCTTTGTTCATAGTGATGCTTTCTAAGGCCCACTTGACTTCACATTCCAGGATGTCTGGCTCTAGGTGAGTAATCACACCTTCGTGATTATCCCTCATCAGTCTCTAGTAAAGGAGGCCTCTGTTGTTTTATCTCTTTTGCTGGTATTTCATTTAGTCTAATTCCAGATGCCTCCAGTGTTGGTAATTCAGAGCTTTCCAATACGGTACAATCTGCAAGTTTAATTGATTTTCCATTTCTTCTGACTTCTTGGTAATTGATGTGATCCTGGATTAGACTGACCTGAATTCCCAGGGTACTTCACTGAACAGTTCTTTCTTATTTAACACATTCTATTAATCTTTACTTTGTCAGAATTGCACTTTGCATTTGTTACTGATTTAGAATATAAAGTTTTTGTAAATTGAGACTGCAAGGCAGATCTGTCTCAAGTATAGTTTTATCAGTGTTAGTGACTTGAGTAACCTCCCTACAAAGTCCAGTGGAGATTTTCTTGAAGATGTTTCAAACTTAATGAGCAAGTGACCTGAGCTCGGACAAGTAACCTCGTACACCTGGGATAGTATTGGATCACAGATAGAATTGCATCACATCTGCTTTTTCAGTATTTGCTTTTCAGTAAAATAATTTTCTTGATTTTTCAAAATATGCTTTGAAGGACACTCCTGCACAGCCTCTGTTACTATAGTCTTAATGTAGTGGGAACAGGTGGATGTTGGTTCTACATGTTGTGAGCACTTCCAGTGTCACCGGTGCAGTTAGATAGGTGGTAACTTCTGCCTTCTGATAACTAAAGGAGCCAGAATTTATTGCAATCTTTTTTTTTTTTTTTCCATGAGCCAATTTGTTTTACCTGTATGTTCTGTATTAACCTGTGATTACAGGTTGGTAAGCATTGCGTTTTTGCCTCCTTAGATGTGTCAGTTGGTGGTCTTTCCATTCTCTTTCCCTTCTCTCCTCTCCTTTAGTTTCCCCGAATAACCATAGTCCTCACCTTTACTTATTTGTCCTCTATATTTCTTGTATGTCCTAGAATGAACTTTTTATTCATCATATTTCTTTTAGATAGCATTTTTTAAATCATAATAGTTTTAGAAATAAGACCAAGCAAATTTCTTTATGACCCCAAACAGCAAAATTCTCCCAGAAGACTGTAAGTTGATTTCTTCACATCACTTTATTCTATAATAGATGGTTTGGAATAATGACTGCATAGGACAGTTCGTGAGAAGAAACCACTGTGTCTTGTCTGGATATCTATAACTTTATAAATTATCAATCCTGTTTCTAGCCACAGAAATAATAAGTAGTCCCAGTATTATTTATCTGCTTCAAAAATAGCCAAGTGATGCTCTCCCAAGAGTCTTCTTTAAACATGGGAAATAGTTGCATTTATTTTATTTTTGAAAATAAAAGTAGTTAAAGAACTTTAAGTTGGTCGAATACTTTTCTGCCATCAAAGCTTTTAAAACTCAAATGCATAATATGTTTCCCAGGTGAATTCTGCTGTGCTAACTTCAGTGTTTTATGTGTTTTGGTTGTGTTAATTTAATTACACTCCTTTTGTGTGTTCATCATTTATATTTTCTATTCAGAGATGCATGATCTTATGGTTTGCAGCTACCTTTACTGATAATGGGATTTATTGATATGAAGACTTGGGTGTTTCATTAACTTTGATTTCTTTGTTCCAGAGTGGGAGTGGGGTGGGTGCATACTGTTGATTAATTCGTTAGGTTGATGATTGTAACATAATTTTCACATAACTTTTATAATGGTTCACTGGATTTGATTGTTCAAAGCAAGGCAAGGAAATTACTTTAAGTTTGAACTTCTCAGGCTTCCCATGACCCAGCCCATGTGTTTGTGGTCTCAGTGATCTGTCTGGTAAAGCACCCCCATCCTTCCTTGTTTAAATATTAACAAGGACTTGCCTGCTGTGAAAATTGGGCTTACATGTTAACTCTTTGCAAAGTTTGATACTGCCTTGGCAGATTGCAGATTGTTGAGTTCTCTAAAAATGCATTATTGTAGTCTAAACTTTTATGAGTGCTGTTCATGTCAAAACAGTTTATAAAGTTTGAACATCAATAACATTAATCATGTCTGTAGATTAATAATTTTCTTTTCAAGTATTTGGTATTCTCAGATATAAATATTTCTGAGTCCTGTAGTTCCAATTTCTGTTTACTCTACTTTATGGAGAAAGAAATGGCAACCCACTCCAGTACTCTTACCTGGAAAATTTCATGGATGGAGGAGCCTGGTAGGCTACAGTCCGTGGGGTGGCAAAGAGTCAGACAAGACTATGTGACTTCACTTCACTTCACTACTTTCTTTAGTAATGCCAAGTAGATCAATTAATCCTATTATGAGGCTCTCATAGAAGTCCTTAAAATTAATATAATTAATAAAACGTCAGTGTACCTAAGTTCTTTTACTGTAACTATCTTTTTAGAGAATTAGTATGTGGTACACTGCTTTATACTCTGCATGTGTATATGAGCTTTCTTACTATTTGGAAAAGTTTGTCTTCATTTAAAGACTCTACTATTTTTGTTTAGTAAAATGTGGCAAGAATAGTTGAGAGTGTAAACTTAGGGAAAATAATCCTAGCAGCTTTATTACATTTTTTAAATAGAGAGTAAAATTGTGGGTTGATTGTGGTATTGTCTATTCCAATATGACTGTCAATAAAATAGAAAATTGTATTGGTAATTCTTCTTTAGTACTTTATAGCTGAGTTCTATAAAAATAGAAATACAAAGTGAAAAACCATGTTAGGTCATGTTAGAGGTGCACTATCTAAAATCCCAGGAGCAAAAAATACATAAAATTTTGACATCTTTGAAAAATTTCTTAAAAATATTTTATAGCCAGTAAAATCATATATCACAGACAAGTGAGAAAACTGGTAACATAGAGTAATTTGATGGTTCAGATGTTCAGTTCAGTTCAGTTCAGTCGCTCAGTCGTATTCGACTCTGCGACCCCATGAATCGCAGCACGCCAGGCCTCCCTGTCCATCACCAACTCCCGGAGTTCACTCAGACTCACGTCCATCGAGTCAGTGATGCCATCCAGCCATCTCATGCTCTGTCGTCCCCTTCTTCTCCTGCCCCCAATCCCTCCCAGCATCAGAGTCTTTTCCAATGAGTCAACTCTTCGCATGAGGTGGCCAAAGTACTGGAGTTTCAGCTTTAGCATCATTCCTTCCAAAGAAATCCCAGGGCTGATCTCCTTCAGAATGGACTGGTTGGATCTCCTTGCAGTCCAAGGGACTCTCAAGAGTCTTCTCCAACACCACAGTTCAAAAGCATCAATTCTTCAGTGCTCAGCCTTCTTCACAGTCCACCTCTCACATCCATACATGACCACAGGAAAAACCATAGCCTTGACTAGATGAACCTTTGTTGGCAAACTAATGTCTCTGCTTTTGAGTATGCTATCTAGGTTGGTCATCACTTTCCTTCCAAGGAGTAAACATCTTTTAATTTCATGGCTGCAGTCACCATCTGCAGTGATTTTGGAGCCAAGAAAAATACAGTCTGACACTGTTTCCACTGTTTCCCCATCTATTTCCCATGAAGTGATGGGACCGGATGCCATGATCTTCGTTTTCTGAATGTTGAGCTTTAAGCCCACTTTTTCACTCTCCACTTTCACTTTCATCAAGAGGCTTTTGAGTTCCTCTTCACTTTCTGCCATAAGTGTGGTGTCATCTGCATATCTGAGGTTATTGATATTTCTCCCCGCAATCTTGATTCCAGCTTGTGTTTCTTCCAGTCCAACGTTTCTCATGATGTACTCTGCATAGAAGTTAAATAAGCAGGGTGACAATATACAGCCTTGATGTACTCCTTTTCCTATTTGGAACCAGTCTGTTGTTCCATGTCCAGTTCTGACTGTTGCTTCCTGACCTGCATACAGATTTCTCAAGAGGCAGGTCAGGTGGTCTGGTATTCCCATCTCTTTCAGAATTTTCCACAGTTTATTGTGATCCACACAGTCAAAGGCTTTGGCATGGTCAGTAAAGCTGAAATAGATGTTTTTCTGGAACTCTCTTGCTTTTTCTATGATCCAGCGGATGTTGGCAATTTGATCTCTGGTTCCTCTGCCTTTTCTAAAACCAGCTTGAA
>NW_011494846.1:6593788-6631019 GCF_000754665.1 Bison bison bison
TGGAATGAAAACTGACTTTTTCCAGTCCTGTGGCCACTGCTGAGTTTTCCAAATTTGCTGGCATAGTGAGTGCAGCACTTTCACAGCATCATCTTTCAGGATTTGAAATAGCTGAACTGGAATTCCATCACCTCTGTTACTGGACAAGAAATTGAAATCTGATCCTCTCTTTTTCTTGAACATTTTGACAGAAGAATTTACTTAATGAGACAAGTTGTAGGTTTTCTTCTATTAGGTGATGTCATTGGCCCTTCCTTAGAAAATCTAATCTTGCTAGCAACTGATGTTGAGAAAGAATGCTCAGTTAATATTAAACTTCTGTATCTAATGTTTGAAGATGCACATATTTTCTTTGAAAACTTCATCTCATAACCCTCTACAAAGCATACAGCATACATGCAGCCATTGCTTCGGAGACTGCAAGAATAAATACCAATTTTGCTTACTAGTTTGAAGATGGAAAAATTCATTTGCAGAATCTCCAGTTAGGAGATCAACTATGGATGCATTTTTAAGTAGAAACTTAATCAGTACTACTGTTTTATAACAAAGCATATGCTGTATTGAGTAAGAAAGAAATAGCAATTGAAATGTCTTCGTGAAAGATGCCTTCCAACACATGAAATCTTTATTGTAACTCTGAAATTCAAGTGCACCATTTCTTTAAGCTGCCCTGAAGTCTGGTGCTGTAATGGGTGAGAATCATTGATTGAGACTATGCAGGGTTATGCTGAAATACTTGGCTCTGCTGCTCACAGTGTCATGTTTTACAACCCACACAAGCTCCTTGGTTCTCCATTTCCTGGCCCATAAATTGTAGGATATGGTAGGTCCCTTCAACTCGGAAATTTTAGGAGTGTTGGGAGTCTGCAGTATAAAACTGAGCTTCCGAGCCTGTCATTAGAAGGAAATGGTGACATTTTGGACAGTGATCTCTAGCAAAAGTTACTGTAATGTCAGTAGCTTTTTCTTGCAGCCTAATCTCCACATGCCAGATTTTCCTTTTTTTCCCCTATGTTGTCTTACTTACAAAATGAATCTGAAGGCATTTGTGGCAGACACACTGTGCATTTTTCTTCTCTGTGTCTTCATATTCTCCAGTGAAGAGGGTCTTGAATAAAGACAGGTCCCTCAGTCCTTTGCCCTTATTCCATTGCCTGGTATTGCTCTCCTAGGTGGTGACAGGCTATGGAATTCCCATTGTTGCTTAAGAGTTTCGTGCTTCTCTAAAGCAACTTTCAGTTCTACCCTGGGGCGTGTTTATTTTGGGGCTTTGAGACAGGTGTTTTGCATCTTGGTGGCTGGGATTGCTGGGGGGGGGGAAGTAATTTGAGAGGATTTAATGTAAGGCATGGATTTCACTTGCAGCAGTGATTCTGTAGAGTGTTTGCTGGGAGGGGGACCCTTCGCCAGAATGGCAAGGTAGTAGGGTCTTTTATTTGAACCTGGGGAAGCCAGGGGGGCTGGAGACTCTGCCACGTGGCCTCTCACCTGGATTCATTGCCTTGTGAGTCACTGGTATGATGCTAAGGATCCTGTCACTCAGGTGTCCTGGGGTGGGAAGATGGCCATGGCTGTCCGGGCACCTACGCTTAGACTTACCCAGGGTCAGGTACAGTTCCTGGTGCCCTACTTCTGCCTCTTTCTCTTCCTTCATATCCAAGAAATTGCATCAGAATGCGAGTGAGTGATCTGAGAGGGATGACCTTGAATCTACTTTGATTTATACATTAAAAAAAAAAAAAAACTATTTGAAAACCTGATTATCATTATCAATGCAATTATTTGTGACCTATTTCCTAGCCCTCCGGAGGTTTAAAGATAAATGGAATCTGACTTTAACTTACAGTGCTTTAAAGTTGTAAAAATCTCCCTGCTTTCTTCCTTTTGAGAAACGTCATTTGCATTATAGGTCTTGATAGGATTACAATTGCATTAATTACAGTAGCAACTGTAATTAACTTCTTTCTGGCTCTTTGTAGCTTACACTTTCGTATACGTTAATTCATTTGTACTCCACAGGAACCCTGGCATTGCTGATTATACCGTAATTATGGTACATTGCCGTGTACCATAATTTGAAACCTAGTCCTCTAATCTCAAATTCTGTTAAGCTGCTTACCTTGAATGGAGGGAAGTGAGAAAGTGAGACCTATTTATTATCTCCATCCCTCCTGACTATTGACTAAGGTCCTGGCTCACCTGTTTCTAGTTCCCTGTCATATTCTCTCACATATTTTGTTCTTTTACATTCCTTGTTCCCCTCTTTGATTTCTTTTTCTCTCCCCTTCTCAGTTTTGCATGCGATTTAATTTTGTGCCAACATAAAAAACTTTTTTGTAAGGAGTTGATAAAGATTTGCTGGTGGCTCAGCTGGTAGAGTCCACCTGCAATGTGGGAGACCTGGATTCAATCCACGGGTTGGGAAGATCCCCTGGAGAAGGGAATACCCACTCCAGTATTCCAGCCTGGAGAATTTCATGGACCATATAGTCCATAGGGTCACAGAGTCTGAGCGACTTTCACTTCACTTCAATAAAGATTTGCTATATCTTTTAAAAAATTTCTGAAAAGCATATTTTAGTCTTAATCTTGTTGTAAAGGTATTTAATTTAGGAAATGAGTGATTTCCTAATATTCCTATGAATATTAATATTCATTAACTTTAAGCAACCAATAAAAAGTTAATCTAACCAAAAAAAAAAAAAAGCTAAGAGATTCTACAGAGCATTCTCTTGGGTGTTTTTTTAAGAGTAATTTTTGAGGGTTTTAAAGTAAAATGCAGTTTGTACAGTTTTTACTCTTAAATGATTAGGTCAAGAAATCCTTCTGTGTTTTTTAAGGATATAGCCTATGTTCTAAATTCTAGTTTTGTGTTTAGGCCAGATAAGTATTGAAGCTGTAACCAGAGGATTTTGATGTGGATAGCTTTCAGCCTTTAATATTTCATAATCAGTATTAATTGTAATTTCTTGAATTAAGGTTGTTTTTCTTTTCCCTCCAATATTCAACACTCAAGGTTTGAATTAAGCTTTAAAAATAATGTTTGACCAGTCTTCTGATTAGAACTAGGAATGCATCTCAAACCCACATAATTTC
Organism: Bison bison bison; assembly: GCF_000754665.1. Taxonomy (NCBI): domain Eukaryota; kingdom Metazoa; phylum Chordata; class Mammalia; order Artiodactyla; family Bovidae; genus Bison; species Bison bison. The sequence goes on from NW_011494846.1 coordinate 6,596,888, forward strand.
TACCTCATAAACTATGTTTAGACACATTTAATTTTTGAAGGTGTGGTTCTTCACAGTGGAGCTCCTTTATGCCAAGTCTTAATAAGTCTTTTCAGTGAATTCTGATTTTAGTGATAGGTTGGTTTTAAGAAGTGGAAAATGAACAAGCAGGAATTGTAGCAAAGATCTGTGCTTGCTGTGTTAGCAATATGGTGTCCAGATGTGCTGGGAAATGTATGTAGGAGTCATGTATGTAACTTGGCGTCTGTCTTGCTTGGCCTCCCACACTACCATGTCATTTCTCCTTGAAGCCTTTCCTGATCTTTTTCCTTTTTTAAGGAAAGCTGACCACTCTCTCACGGTGAACCACTGTACTTAAAGATGTTGATCACCTCTGGCACTTCATTCCAGTTATTTGTTTACAAGTTGTTTTCCTCAAGACCTTAAATCCCTTTAGGGCAGAAGTCACTGTGGTGACTCAGAACAGAATAGTTTTTTGGGGGTCAGGGTGTTTGTATTTGGGGAGTCTTTATGTTGTACCTAAATAACGAATATAATATTTCAAACATACTTCATTTTTCTACTCATCTGTGGCATTTTGGAACTTTCAGTTCCAGTTATGCGTGTGCATTAGTGTATTGTGATGGGATATAAAATGTGCTTCCTCTTTGTTTTCCTTATATTTCTACACATGTTTCCCTGTCCACATTTCTGCAGAAAGGCAGTGATAATGCCTATCACAAGGGGTTGAGGACCATGAGTGTGAATTTAAAGCCAATAAGCAAGTGCCAGATGCCCCTTTCCCTACCTTCCTTCCTTTGAGGCTGCTTTTATACTGTTTCCACCTCTCCTCTGTCATATTTTATAATGATTTGAATAATAGCAGGAGGAACTTGACATGTTCATTTGTGATTGGACTTGGGGGTTGGAGCTTCAGTTTTTGAAAGTTGAATGTGGCTTGCAGGTTCTCAATTCTTGTATAATATCATTCTCTCTTTTTTTTTTAAGGACCCTTGAATGCCATCTGTTATTAGGTCTGTTATCTCTGCTTTCCATTACTGGTACAGTAATTTGGGGAACATGGGTTTGAGCATGAGCAATGATTAAGTTTTTGCTTTGCTGCCGTGGATGCTTTACTTACTGAAACTGAAGTGTTGAGTAGCTTTACTGCTATAAGCGTTAAAGTCTTGGAGCTACTTAACTTTAGAATTCAGGAGAGCCTACTGTAGCCAATGACCTGAGTTTTTAAGAGTCAGTACTAAGGTGGAGTTACTGACATGGGACTGCTCGGACATTTGACTATTTTGATGTACACTTGGTTTAGATTGTGAAAAATACGTTGGCACCATACAAGTCTCCTCTCATTGTCGTAATATCACTTGTCATATATCCACTTGGAAAAGAGGTAATTAAAACTTACAATTAAGTGCTTTTTGTAATTTGCCTCCAGAGTGTATCTCCATTAATGAAGATACCTTGCTTATGCAGATTGTTTATTATAAGTATTCTTTGTCCAGTGTGATGACTTTAAAATAGTTGCCATTAGTTACACCAATAACGCTGTGAAAATAAAAGAAAAAAATTGCCTGAGAACATTCCATTCCAACATGTTTTCCTCTTTACACCTTCCATAGTTCCAGCTGCTGCTGCTGCTAAGTCACTTTAGTCATGTCCGACTCTGCGTGACCCCATGGACTGCAGCCTACCAGGCTCCTCCATCCATGGGATTTTCCAGGCAAGAGTACTGGAGTGGGTTGCCATTGCCTTCTCCCCATAGTTCCAGATCATACATTAATTTCACATCATTATAATTACAATATAAATACATTTTTGTGCAACAAGAGTTTTGATACTGAAATAACCCTCAAACTTTTAAGGGGGGTTAGGCTTTGTATTCTATTCTTGTCCTGTCTTCCTCTCCAACCCCAAACTCTGAAAATGCATGCTGGTAACATCAGAACTTTAGTAGGCTTTCTTCACTTTTACTTTGATTCACGCTTTGAATTCTGTCTTTTTGGACAATTGATTCTTACTATTCTTCTCTTATTGTCTTTTTTCTAAGTGTCATTGTTCTAGTTAACATTAAAATTTTTCATAATTGCTGAAATCTTAGTAGTTAAAATTGGCACTCAGATTGTACTGATCTTGTGTTTTTGCATCAATTCTGGAATTTCAGGTAAAATTTTCCAGCTTAGATTAGCTGCTTCTCTCACTTAACCCAACTTCTTTGTTTTACTTAGCTCTCTTCTTTTAAGATGACAGCGTTTCAAGAGACTTACTAAGTGTGACTATTGGAGAATGTTGGCTTTCTTGGGAGGAGCCTACATCTAAAGAATGACATTGGTTGGAGTAGAGACAAACTTGGCCAAAGTTTTGTTTTTCTGTGTAATTAAGTAGTTAAAAAGCCTTTGGAGGCTATGCCAAGAAACAATGCCAAGCATTTGGTAGAAAAACAGAGTAAATTGAGCATTGGCTTTCTAATATTCTTAAACCATATTCAAATTGATGGGACTGTATTTACTTAGGTGAGAGTTGTGTTTGTAGTGCATTTACTCGTTTTTAGAAATTTTTGCTTGAGTGTCTGTCTGTCTTCTCTTACCCTCTGTCCCCAGCATCGTGTTGGATTGCTTTATTAGGAATTTTTCCAGGGGGCTGACCCAGAGCTTAGGGTTCAGATAGGTCTTTGGAATGTCTATTAATAGGACTGAATTTGTGTGAAGTGAGAGCAGTTAGTAAGGGATGAAAAAAAATTGGCATGAGGCCTCTCTGGTGGTGGTAGAGGTGGGTGGTCACATATTAAGGAAATAATGAATGACCTTTAAAATTAGGTGGAATGGATGAAATATTGAAGGAAAGTCTGGCTGTTAATAGAGCCGTTAGAAGAAAAAGAAATTAAAGGGAAAAGAAATAAACAATTGAAATACAAGTTGTCAGATTACCAGTGCTTCTCTAATGTGTAATGATATTCTAAGGCTTTTGTACAACTCACTTTAGTTTGAAGAATCAGAGGGGGAAGTTTGATTTTTATATGGAAACATAGTTTCATTAATAAATATGTATTTTTTTTTTTTAGGTAGTCCTATTTCTATCACTCTGTGTGTCTATTTATATATACACTTATATTCCAGGGGTTGGTACGTTTCTGCTTGTAAATGACCATTATAATTGGATTCCTGATATGTCGACAGATTGGGTTTTCTAGTATGTATGGGTGGGATGTTTTTCCTCAGCTCTAATAACATTCAGTGTGCAGTTAGCCCTGTGCAGTTAGCCCTGTGAGATTTGGAAAAGATTATTTGCTCCTGAAAAATCCAAAACAACATTGAATGTTGATTCAACAAGTATAGCAATTATTGTTCAAAACATGCCCTTTTCATATAGGTTTATCAGTATTATGAATTCACAAGTATGCATAAATAGTGAATTATGTAAAGCAAACTAGCTTTAGGTTCCATACTTTTAATGTGTAATAATTTTAGCTAATAAAATGGTTTAGTAACATTCTTTACTGAATTAGATCAAATGTAAAAACCAGCACAGAATCAGGGTTTTGTAGCTGATTTATAAATAACTGCTGAAAGCCTCAGGCTTAAAATTAAATTTGGTTTAACAGGGCAAATTTTATGTGACATTTGTAACAACTTAGAGAGATGTTTATTAAAGATGGTTAATAAGCCCACTGAGACATATTTGACCATTATTTAAAGGAGATGAAATGTGAATTTACATTGAAAATTGGAAAGATAAAAGATCTCTGGAAATAGAACATTTGAGTGTGTCCCATTCTACATATAAGGCAATCTTCTTTTTTCATCGTTGCATTAAAACCATACATTTCTGTTTTAATCACTTACATCTTTATTTCTGTCTCCTCAGTGGTCTCATGTTATTATCGGTTGACGTGGTTACCCTGAGCATAATTGTTTCCAACTGTTCCTATTAATACTTCCTTCTCTTATTATGTGTGATTGAAAAAGTGAAAGTTGCTCAGTTGTGTCCGACCCTTTGTGACCCCATGGACTATATAGTCCATGGAATTCTTCAGGCCAGAATATTGGAGTGGGTAGCTGTTCCTTTCTCCAGGGAATCTTTCCAACCCAGGGATCGAACCCAGGTCTCCCGCATTGCAGGTGGATTCTTTACCAGCTAAGCCACAAGAGAAGCCCAACAATACTGGAGTGGGTAGCCTATTCCTTCCCCAGGGGATCTTCCCAACCCGGGATGTGAACCGCGGTCTCCTGCATTGCAGGCAGATTCTTTACCACCTGAGCTATCAGGGAAGCCCATTGAAAGGATGTAAAAATTAATATTTTCACTTGGCTTTTCTTTCAAATTCTGTTGTCCTGTTTTCTTTTCTTCCTCTCCTTCTCTTTAGCCACAAAGGGTGATGAAATTCACAGTAGTCACAAAATAAATCAGTATTCATTGAACAGCGTTCTCTTTCCGTTACAGTGCTAGGCATCAGTGACCATCCAGAAGGAATTGAACAGAGAAGCCATGTGTGGGTGTCTAATGGTGGACCATGTGGCTTGGTCCCTTCAGAAGTATAGCATGTTCATTTTCAATATAAATTTGCTCTCAGAGTTTCCTTTTTGCCTTCCACATTTTTATTCCTTGAGCATGTTTCCCTTTCCTGAGTCCTTTTTTCCTATCTTTCTGTCCCACAGATAAACCTTGTTTAAGACTTCTTCAGTTTTATTCTTTATTTTGCCAAATTTCAATTTTAGAGGATAATACTGATACATACTCATATAATGGATAATGATTTGTATTAATATTAAGAGTATATGTTTTTATTCTGTGGTCTGTAGATATAAGGAGTTAATTTGATGCAGCAATTCTGTTTGCAAAAAGATTTTTAAAAGAGATGGTATATAACAGTTATAAAAGTTTTATACTGCTAGCCTGTTTTTATTTTTATTTTTAGTAATCATTATGTGATTGAATTTCCTTTCTTTCATCTTTGGCCAGATATAATGAAGGGCTTTTATATTATTTCCTACTTTATTTTTAGTGTAGTATATTTTTTCAATTAAAAAAAAAAGACCCAGACTATTGTTAGGTCTGCCACTCTTTAATGAATCATTGGATTGGAAAATAACTCATTATATCATCTGGCAGAGATATGTTCCTTTATTTGCATGTAGATAGTGGAGATGAATAATTTATCAAATGTTATTAGTACGGGCTCATATTGCTGAAGTCTCAGCAGGATATAATGAAATTTGTCTCATGCTAGTATGAAAATAGCATGCCTTTGCATAGTCATTATTGAACTTTTGGCATCTCTCAGAACTATTATGTTATCATGCCAATCTTGCTCACCTCTTCATTAACTGGACTTGTGATGGAAGAGTTGAACTTATCTGAAATCTGTGAAATCTGGTATGCCAAATGCTTGCCTGAGTCGAGCTGTTTCTCCATCAGAGCAAGAATTTTCAGAGTAAATGAAGTACTTAATGTTTCTTATTAAAGTGATTAGTACAAAAAGGCTATGACTAATGGTTTTATTACTTCTAGTCCTGAAAAGCTGTCTGTACAGGAGATGTTTAAGCAATATATCTTTCTGAATTGAGGGATGATGAAACATACATATAATTGCTTATATGAATCTTATATCTGTGCTAATTATGTATTTGAAGTTATTTTAAATAATTGCTTTAAAAAATTTGGCTTTGGTTATCTTGTGGCATGACTGTATGTGAAGGTCAACAAATCTCCCCACAAGCAGCAATAAAACTGGACAAATGGTCAAAAACAAACCATTCTGGCACTGTGGAAATTGACCAATAGCAGTCAGCAAACTGAGAAGTGTTTCTTTGTGGTAACAACTGAACTTTGGGTAAAAACAGTATGAGTCTAAGGTGTTTGTGCTTTCGGTAAGAACAGTGTGAGTCTAAGGTGGTACTGTTATTTTCTTTCCCCAGCTCTATAGGCAAGGTTGTTCACCTAGGGCAGAGCAGGCTGTGAAGACCAGCAGCTTCACTGCTGCACCAAGAAGCCTCAATTGACTTGGAGAACTGTTTAGACTTTAATGGCAAGTGGCTAGGGGTGAGTAAGTTGGAGGCGGGGGAGCGGGGGTCGGTAGGTAGGGGATGGAGTGTCTCTGACTCTATATACCTGAAGTTGTAGCTTGTTCAGCAGAAGTAGTAGACAGACAGACTAGCCACAGCTTTAGCAGAGACTTCTGGGAAGTGAGAAAGAGAGGATGCCTGATAACTCTTCACAGACTGAAAGTTGATTAGAGGGTACATGTGCCCAGCAGGGACCAGAGTGGGCCCAAGCCACTTAAACTTACCTGTCTGTTGGAGCTTGCATGCACACCCTGAGAAGATGGGAGAGGACCCAAAAAAGTCCAGGAGAAAGTAAAAGGTGGGGCAGACTTGAAAATGGCCCTAACATTGAATGCTCTCAGCTCACACACAGATTAGTCAACAACACGTAGTTAGGACTTTTACTGGCTTAAGGCATTTGAGCATATGTTGACTAGTCCTTCACTTAGCTTTGCTATGCAGATACAGAATTGATTGCTAGGAAGTTACGTCTGGGGGCATAAAAGCCAAAAAAACCAAGAAGGGAGATCAATGGCCGTTCATTGTGGAGACATAGAATTCACAGATTTAGTCCATTGTTTAGTGAATTACTAAACAAAGACAGCAACAACCTTTAGGGGATAAATTTGAATTGAGAATTGCTGCAATATATTACCTAAAATTTCTAATATTTAATAGAATATTATAATAGATACAAAGAAACCAAATATACATGTAAGTGAGCCACTTTGCTATGTAGCAGACATTAAACACAACTTTGTAAATCAACTATGCTTCAATGAAATGAAAACAAAACCAAGTATAACCATAATCAAGGTGGGACAAAGCAATAAGTATCAATTGTCTTTGGCCAGAAGTGGTGGATTTAGAAGACAGAGACTTGATAGAACTAAGTGAAGTGATGTTAAAAGTCTTAAGAAAAGGATGATGACAGTGACTTGAATAAAGAATTACAAAATAATGGAAATTATATGAGAACCAGTGGAAAATCTAGAGTTGAAAAGTACAGTACCTGAAGTGAAACATGGATTAGAGAGGCTCAACTGCAGATCTGAGATGGCAGAAGAACATTTGTGGATAGACTAGAAGAAAGACCAGGCTTAGGTAGAAGAGCAGATGAAAAATGAGAAAGGCCTCAGAGACCAGTGGGACATCTGACACACCAACAGATGTATCATCATGGGAGTCACAAAAGAATCCAATAAAAAAGCAATAACAACAACAACAACATTTTTTAACAGTACTGGATGAAAACTTCCGAAAGTTGATGAAAACTGTTTCTTTTGGATCCAAAAAGCTAAGTGAGTTCCATGTGGAAAAATCCCAGAGATCTGCACCTATGCACATCATAGTCATCGTTGAAAGAGAGGGAAAATCTTTATTGCATAAGACAAATTACATATTAATACTATGTGTGAGAGAACAAAAAGATTAATGGTTGACTTCTCATCAGAAGCAACAGAGGTCAAAGACAGTGGAGTGATGCATTCAGTACTCAGAGAACAAAACTGTCAACCAAGATTTCTATATTTAGCAAAAGTATCCTTCACAAATAACAGCAAACTAAAGACATTTCCAAATACCAATTTTTCTTGGTTTATAAGAAATATTAAAGATAATTTTTCAGGCAGAAAGTGGTGCCAAATTGGAATTCCCAGGAGGAAATGAAGAGGGCTAGAAGTGGTGATTTGGAGAAGGCAACGGCACCCCACCCCAGTACTCTTGCCTGGAAAATCCCATGGACGGAGGAGCCTGGTGGGCTGCAGTCCATGGGGTCGCTAAGAGTCAGACATGACTGAGTGACTTCAATTTCACTTTTTACTTTCATTCATTGGAAAAGGAAATGGCAACCCATTCCAGTGTTCTTGCCTGGAGAATCCTAGGGATGGTGGAGCCTGGTGAGCTGCTGTCTATGGGGTTGCACAGAGTTGGATGTGACTGAAGCGACTTAGCAGCAGCAGAAGTGGTGATTATGTGGGTAAATATATTGTACTCTGTACATGGTATTTTTAACATTTTAAAAAACATGCAATTGTATAAAACAACAATTCTAGCATTATATTTTTGGGTTTATACAACTATTTGAGGGCTTCCCTGGTGCCTCAGATGGTAAAGAATTTGCCTGCAATGCAAGGGACCCAGCTTTGATCCCTGGGTTGGGAAGATCCCTTAGAGAAGGGAATGACTGGCCACTCTCTCCAGTATTCTTGCCTGGAGAATTCCATGGACAGAGGAACTTGGCAGGCTACAGTCCATGGGGTTGCAAAGAGTTGGACACGACTGAGCAACTGAACTGAACTGATGTTAATATATGTGATGACAATAGCACAAAGGAGGAAGAAGGAAAAGAAATGAAGCTGGAGCAGTTGAATATCTGTGTGCAAAAATAAAGTTAGACCTTTATTAAAACAAAAAAAGTAACACAGTGGGCCCTAGACCCAATTATTAGAGTGAAAATGATAAAACTTGCAGAAGAAAATGTAGGAGAAATCTTTGGGCTTTTGGTCTAGTCAAAGAGTTCTTAGATATGACACCCAAAGCATGAGCTATAAAATAAAATATAGGTAAGTTGAGCTTCATTAAATTTAAAAAAGTTTCAGTTTTCAAAATATGCTATCATGAAAGTGAAACTCTAAGCCACAGACTGAGAAAATATTTACAAATCATATATGTCATAAAGGTCATATAACCAGAATATGTAAAGAATTCTTATAATTCAATAATAAGACAAACACTACAACTAAAATATTGGCAAAATACTAGAGTAGACATCTCCCAGAGAAAGAGAGCCCAGTAGGGTGTGTGTGTGTGTGTGTGTGTGTGTGTGTGTAAAAGCAGGTATTATTATGCTACTTGTTCCCACCATCATGGAGGCTGAGAATTCCCAATGTCTGTAGTCAACAAGATGAAGACTCCAGAGACCTGATGTGTAGTTCTGGTCCAAGCCCAAAGGCCAGAGAATCAGGAGAGTTGACGGTGTAAGTTCTGGTAGGCAACTGGGAAGGCATGAGACCCCAGAAGATCTAATATTTCAGTCTGAGTCTGAAGGCTGGCAAAGACCGCTTACTCAGCTCAGTAGTCAGGTGGGAGGAGTTCCCTCTTACTCAGCCTTTTTGTTCTATTCAAGTCTTTGATTAATTGTACTATGCCTACCAGTGTTAGGCTGAGCAATCTGCTTTACTCAAGTCTACTAATTCAAATATCAGTCTCATGCAGAAACACCCCCACAGACACACCCAAAATAGTGTTTGGCTAAATGTCTGGGCACCCTGTGGCCCAGTCAACTTTACGTATAAAATTTACCATTACAACATGTTACCAATTGGGAATACAGTTGGCTAATCACATGAAAAGGTGTTCAGTATCATTATCATCATGTAATGCATAGTCACTCAAAGCACAGTAATATACCATTACATGCCCACTGGAATAGCTGTTCTCAGAAGTTACAGTATAAGGTCTTGGTGATGTGGAGAAACTCAAACCTTCATACATTGCTGGTGGGATGTAAAATGGTAGTACTTCTTTCAAAAACAGTTTTTTCTTATAAAATTTAAATTTACAGCATAACCCACAATTTTCCTAGATATCTATCCAAGAGAAATGAACACATATATATGCATGAAGATCTGTATTCAGATATTCATAGAAGCATTATTATAAAAGGTTAATTGGAAACAGTCCAAATGTTCATCAGCTGGTTGATAGGTTAACAAAATGTATATTTGGTATGGGAGCAGGGATAGACTATAAATAAGCTTGAGGGAATTTTGGAGGTGATGTTCTAAATGTTCTAAAAATGGGTCATGATGACTGTACAGCTGTATAAGTTTATTTAAAAGTGTTGAATTGTGTATGTACAATGGGTGAGTTATACAGGATGTACCTCAGTGATATTATTTAAAAAATCATATGTATATATATAAATAAAATGGCAAAGTAAATATGGAAAATAATAATTAGGAAATATCAAGCAGATGGAAATTCTTTGTTCAGTTCTTCCAACTTGTCTGTAAGTCTACAGTTAATTCAGAATTTTAATGGGTCTTAGTGTTCTGATTCTTTTGTAATGGTTTTTGAAAAATTGTTTAAAAACTTTTTTTTCTTAAAAATCCAACCCTCGTGTGTCATTTTATCTCAGCTTTTTATTTTTCACTTTTTTGATTGACAGTTTGCCTTGAGCAGATGATCTGCTTTTGTACTTGGCCTTCAGGACCAGTGCCCAAGTGAACCCTTCCTACTTTCTATACATGTCTGTGTTAGAGACCACTCAGACCTGTGGAATGACACTCTGAAGATATTCCTATTTCTCTCATCTGTGCAGTATAAATGTGCAAATATTCTAAGCAAGGCGCTTATGACTGGAGGACTTGGCCACAGCTGCCTTTCCCTTTGGTAGTATTACTTAAGGTCAATGATTATATCTTCTCTGGGTCATTTTGTTTGTTTTCTTCTTTTTATAAAAGAAAAAGTTAAATGCGAGTATCAACAGATTTGTTGAAAGCAGTAAATTAAAGTGATGTTGTATGACTCATGCTCACATATATTTATGTACTTTATTTGAAGGTCACTCTGTGAGACTGTTGGGTCAGAAAAAGGATAATGGAAAACGTTTGGGGGGAGCACGACTGGATTTGCCAAAGATTAGGAAGAATCCACTCATCGAAATCATTTCCATCAATACTGGGTAAGCTTCTCTTGCATTTACTCATTAAACATTCAGTGTACTCTAGTTTTTTGTTTATTTGTTTGTTTTCCTGGCTATATGATATAGGAAAGTAATTGAACATTTCCATGGGAAAGAAAAATAAAAAATGAATTTTTTAAAGAATCATACCTGAATATCATTCCCTCTAAAATGTTCCCTGTACACAGTTACGCTTATATTTGCAGCAAAAGTTTTTGTCTTTATAAAGATAAAAAATAAAAAAAATTAACATTATTCTAACTTTTCCTTTTTGGTTATAAACATGGATTTTATTTTTCAGCTCTGCCCTTGGATAAAATCTTTTTAAGAAAAGTATTTCATTCTGTAAAATGGTTACTACACCCATCATCTTTGACTATTTTTTGAGTGGGTTTTATAGTAAACATTGCCCAAGATCCTAACCATATTCTGATTCTTAACTATCTGAAATGAAGGTTTTTCAGTGTTACTTTTATGAGCCTTAAACTGCAAATAAATACACGTTGTGACTGGATATCAAGCACTCTGAGTTCTGCCTGACTCTTAACTCCTGGAATAACCAGTCATACTTGGTTTTATTTCCTTTTGTTTAAATTATGACTGCATCTGATAAAGTTACTTATTTCCCACTTCGATCTACATTATCATAGGCTGATAATAAACTTAAATTTAAACCTCTAGGGGTCCCTCCATTTATGCGTCTGCCTCACATTTCCCACAGATTTAAGCCTTCCTGCTCCTTTAAAATTTTATCTTCCTTCCCTCTTTTAAAAAATTGTTCTTTACCTGCCCTTTGCTTTCTTCATGCTCTTTCCCATTGAGAACAGGTGAACTTATCTTTCCTGCTTCAGCATCTTCCTGCCTCTTTCCCAGCCCGTGCCATCCTTTACCCCTACACTATGGCAACTGTCTTGTCACTGGTCATCTTTGCTCTTGTCTCATCACCTTCTGGTTCATCCCACCACTGCGACCAAAGACCAAGGAATGTTAATTTTTCCCTAAAAGCCCTGGAGGCCTTTCAGCTGACTTTGTGAACTTGTCCAGGACTAACTCTGGCTCTGTGTGGAAGATTCAGAACCTTCCCCCCAGCCCCAAGCAAGTCTTACTACTTCTCCACTCACTTCGGGCAATCCTGCTGACACTGTTGTGTGCACCTTTCTTTGGGTGGCTGCTTGTTCCTCCCTCATGACCAGACTGAATACCTTCCTTTACACCTACAGCATTGCCTGTTTGCCTTGATTGTGGCACTTTTCAGAAGGTATAATTTGTATTTTCTACTGCATCATGAGCATCGTGAGTTTAGAGAGTATTTCAGTTGTCACTGTTACTACCTCTGACTTCAGTGTCTAGTACAAAGTGAGTACTCGATAAATGTTGAATTAATGTTGTATTTTTAAATTATTTCTGATTTATTTGGCCATGTGTTTTTCAAAATTTCCCCTAGGTAGCCATTGTAAATGCATTAAGTTAAATTTCTTCCCCTATATTATAACTTAACATTGTCTTCTCTTGGGCTTAGTGTTTCTTAAAATGAGGCTGTGGACTTTTTCAAGCTTGCTGGATATTTCCTTTCACGTTCTCATCCTCTTACATCTCTCATATTACTGTATAGGAAAGCCCCTTAGTAAGTAAATCAGCAAACATTCTTCCACTGTTAAGAGGATTCAGTTCATACTGTCACTCCTTGAGGTAAGAGTTTCTAAACTTCTCCGACTGCTAATCATTCTCCGGAGTCAGTTGGAGCCTTATCACTTGTTCCCAGATGAAAGTATCTCTGTGACTGTTTGTCAACGATATCACTCTTAACACCTTTACCTTGATTTTTTTTTAAACCTCTGATAGAACTCATAGCTTTTTTTTTTTTGTTTATATTTAAATATTTTAAGAGTTCTATGGGTAATTATTTCTTTCAAGTGAAAATGATCACCTCCATCAAAATCTTACACTTTTCAAAGTTTTATGGCTTTCAAATTAAATATGGATATACAAATTTCATTTAAATGTTGTATTTATCAGTTAGGGAAAGGATTCCATTTGTAACAAATTTCATTCCATGTATTGGTAAATTATCAAAGTGACTTTTTTTAATTTAAATTTATTTATTTTAATTGGAGGCTAATTACAATATTGTATTGGTTTTGCCATACAGTTTTACAGTTCTAACTTAAAATGTAACAGGGTATATTAGTTGCTTTAGCCAAGAAACAAATTGAAACTCTCAGATCATGCTAGATTGTGGATGAGCTGAGATGACTATTTATTTGATCATATTGTGTATAATATGAGTACCTTTATTTCTTAAATAACACTTATCTTTTCCTTCTATACTGTCCCAATTTTATGTTCAATTATTCATCCTACTCATGTTTGCTGTATTGCATGTATAAATTTGGTCCACTATGTTCCTTGTCCCAATTTACAATGTTCTTTTTTTTTTTTTTTTGAGATGAACCTTTTGAGGTCAGCTGCCCCTTGTCCAATGTCACTCTTATTTCTAGACTGTCCCTTATGGGGTAAGGACTCCTTGTAGACATAAATAGGCACATGTTTGTCTAATAGGATGATAAAGCTATATGGATATGACTCAATACAAGTGAGAATAAAATTAATCATTGCTAATGTATATATCAGTGCTAAAGAATATTCAAACTACCATACAATTGTGCTCATTTCACATGCTAGCAAGGCAATGCTCAAAAATCCTTTAAGCTAAACTTTAGCAGTACATGAACCGAGAACTTCCAGATGTACAAGCTGGATTTAGAAAAGGCAGAGGAACCAGAGATCAAATTGCCAACATTCATTGGATCATAGAGAAAGCAAGGGATTTCCAGAAAAACATCTGCTTCATTGACTACACTAAAGCCTTTGACTGTGTGAATCACAACAAACTGTGGAAAATTCTGAAAGAGATGGGGATACCAGACCAACTTGCCTGTCTCCTGAGAAACCTGTCTTCTGTATGAGGGTCAAGAAGTAACGGTTCGAACCGGACATGGAACATCAGACTGGTTCCAAATTGGGCAAGGAGTATGACTAAACAACAGCAACAACAATGTATGTTGCTTAATATGTGCCAGACACAATTCTGTGAAATGCGTACTTTTTCCTGTATTTAATCCTCAGAAGAGCCCAGGAGATTTTTTTAGTAGATGAGGAAACTAGGTTACAGAGAAGTTTGGTGACTTCACATTGTCCTGCAGCTAGTAGGTGGCCGAGACTGTGACTTATCCACTGTTCCCATCAGGTATTTTTGTGGGTTCATAGGAACAAGGGGTCATATCAAGTGAGGGGACAGAATAATCTTTGCCTTATAATAACATTTGAAATGCTACACACACACACACACACACACACACACACACATACACACATACACACATACACACACTGCACATCAGTATCTGTAGGCCACCCATGTTTCTTGCCTGTGGTTCTGATAGCAACCCAGCCAGGAAGGAACAAGTGCCTAGGTGGTAGTTTTGGGAATGAAAAACTAGGGTGGCAGAACTGTGAAATGGTTAAGAAGATGGGCTTTGGCATTCTTCAGTGGATTTATTTGTTACCATGGAGCTAGAAGTTCCAAAGAGCGGTTGGAGGTAGAAGTACAAAGCTGAAAAGAAGCCTTAGTTGGAGGGGGTGAGAATTGAGGTCATTGAAGGTGAATGGTCAGTGCCTGTGTACAGAAAATAAAAGAAGAGAGAGGAATTATTTATGAAGTAGAACTAGTCAGAGGTGAAGGTTTTATGAATGTGTAATGTCTAACTATTACTTCTGATTCCTTAAGGAGAAGTAATACTGGGATTGTTGTTGCTCTTCAGTTGCTAAGTCCTGTCCAACTCTTTGCAAACCTATGAACTGCAGCACACCAGGCTCCCCTGTCCTTCACTATCTCCTGGACTGCTCAAACTCATGTCCATTGAGTTGGTGATGCAGTCCAACCATCTCATCCTCTGTCGCCCCCTTCTCTTCCTGCCCTCAATCTTCCCCAGCATCAGGGTCTTTTCCAATGAATTAGCTCTTCACATCAGGTGAATAAAATATTGGAGCTTCAGCATCAGTCCTTTCAATGAATATTTAGGGTGAATTTCCTTTAGGATTGATTGGTTTGATCTCTTTGCTGTCCAAGCAACTCTTAAGAGTCTTCTCCATCACCACAGTTCAAAGACATCAGTTCTTCAATGCTTAGCCTTCTTTATGGTCCAACTTTCACATCTGTACATGACTACTGGAAAAACCATAGCTTTGACTAAATGGACCTTTGTCAGCAGAGTATGGTCTTTGCTTTCTAATATGCTGTCTAGGTTTGTCACAGCTTTCCTTCCAAGGGGCAAGTGTCTTAATTGCATAGGTGAACCACTTTGAAAGAGCGGGAAAATTAGAAATTTTGTTAGAAATTAGTAGGCTTTGCTAAACGATGATTACTATTTGGAGGAGTTCAACTATAAAGTGAGAGAGATGGTCTTCAGAAAGATTTTTCTGAGCTTGTTTATAGAGGCAGAGAGGTAAGGATTAGAAATATATTGACAGAAACTGAACAGGGACAGTTGTGAAATAGGTAGATAGGTAAGTGCTGGGAGAAAGATGCTTTCATAATTTCTTAGAGATAGGATTTAAGGACATAAGTTTAATTGTAGAACTTATCACTTCATTTTTCTTAAAGATTTTCACTGATTTAGAGAAAGATGTCCAGTCCCTCCATGCCATCAGGCAGGATGGAGGGTGGAGGTTCTGTGTCACATTCCTTTATGCTGTGGTTGATACATTAATGCCATGGTCTCTTTTTGACGCCACTGACTTCAGATACAGCCAGTGCTTGATCAGAACAACCCCCACCTTCTAGGATTTATCACTTTTCTTCTTCCCCTCTTTTCTGCCTTTGATGGTAGTGTTCAGCTGATATTCTACCCTTGGCATTTTCTGTAAACTGGAAGCCATATACAATCTGAGATTCTAATTAAATATTTGGCCAGAAATAATCTTGTTTCTGAGGATATATTTAATGAAATTTGAAGATGCATCCAGAGTGTTTTTTTGTTTCTAATTTTTTTTTCCCTTTCATTAAATTCATGGAGTGAGGTCATGGTTCTGACACACAGGAGAGTAGGAAATCTGTGGATATTTATGTAGAAGCGTATCAATCAAGTGTTCTGGTCAGTATAATGGGGAGTCAACATGTGCATAAAAGGAGGAAGTATGCTGAGGTTGAAAAGCTCAGTGTTTTGTCCAGGGACCCCATTTATGTGATTGCTTTATTTGGTTATTTATTGTTTAGTAGTGAGAATGGAGTGTGGAGATAGAACATAGTGCTGGGGACAAAAGGTTAAAAATCAGAAATTGGGCCATAAAGAAAATCTCTGGTTCATTTTGCCTACTCTGTCAGTATTAAAGTCATCATTTTTGACAGTCCCTTGGCAATTTTTGTTCTTCCGAAGCCAGGAGTTGGATGCTGCTCAGAGGTTCTGATATGAGGTATGTCATTTTTTAGACACTACTATCAGATTATCACCAATTTGAAGGGATAATCCTCCACAAGGCTAAACACGTCTTAGAAAATACCCTCTGACCCTGTAATACTTTACTGATACTTTCTCTTTTAAAATTTATCTTGTCTTTCTTGTTATTTGCCATCTGCCAGACATAAAATGATGGTATATGGGAACTTTTAAGGGGAATCTAATTTTTTTGAAATTACATACTTCAATTCATTTTCATTTAAGTATCTGTTACTTCCCCTCCCCGCCCCATGACACTTGAGCTTTGGGAAAATAAACTAATTTGGATGTTTTAACTTTTTTCTGTAATGTCCAGAATTTATAAGTCCCTATTCCAGAGCTAGATAGGTAGGTGACTGAATGAATGAAAGAGCAAAAGTGCGAATTTCTCTCATATAAGTGATGTTATTTTTAGAGACACAGAATTACTAGTAACATTTGGTTATCTTTCTGGTTCTAATGGTAAAACATGAAGTAGTTATTAACTTGATATAATCACAATGCATTTGAAAATACAGTGATTATTGCTTACCACATTACCAGGTATTGTGTTAGATATTATGACATATACAAAGATAAACATTTCTGGAGTCAAAAGGTGACCAATACTGACTGAAATAATCTAAAACATGAGCACATGTATACCTGTGATGGATTCATTTTGATATTTGGCAAAACTAATACAATTATGTAAAGTTTAAAAATAAAATAAAATTTAAAAATAAATAAATAAAACATGAGGCTCTAAATGCAGAGTAAATAGCACCTCCTCTGTGGGGAGCTTGTTCTGTTCCATATTCTGGGGAATGAATGCTCATAGGTTCCAGCATGACCCTCGTCTAGGGGTGAGGGTACACAGCAGTGACTCCTGAGACCTCTGGAGGTAAGAGATGTGAGACCCTCAGTTATCTTCTCACTGCCCTTCTATGAGATGTGACAGCCACACAGAGAAATGGTCATCTTTTCCTTGACCTTTGTCATCAAACAAGACTACTGCCCTTATCAGTACATACGTGGAAAATGTAAACCTCAAATGCTGTTTTTTAATGTTACTTTTAAATTATAGCTTTCAGAAAATAATGTTCTGTTTAGAAAAAATTTTTGGAGGCATTTAATTGTAAGTGTTCTTATAAAGCTTGAATTAAGGTTCCAAAGAGATCCTTGGAGGGTTGAATATATGCAGTATCACACTTTTGTTAGGCTGAATCTTTCTAATATTTTGTAATTTGTTAATATCTTAGCATAGTGTTGATAAATAAGATGTTCTTTTTTGCTCAGTTATACTGTACTGTTCTGTTCACATGTCTTGATTGTATTAACTATGTCCCTATTCTGAATCTGCTCTCCTGAGAAAAGTTCCCTAAGCCTGGTGCCGTCCTCAGAGACATTCAGGTCCCGACACCTTTCTCTAGGAGACTGTATCTCAAGATAAAACATGTTCCAAAAAGCATTCAGCAGACTTAATAGTCACTCATTTACTTAACATTTATGGGTCAGAATCTTTTTTTTACATATAGACCACTGATTGACTATAAATTAATGTAAGTCAATTTTGTCATGTGTAACTCTAGAGGTTTTTTGATGGACAGTAGTAGCTACCAATGAGGATTAGTTTGCTTTCTACAACCCAGCTGTCAGGTTATAATGAAAGCAAGTCCCAGCGCAAAATCTGCAATCAGAGTTTAAGTAAACTGGCACCTTCTACCTGTTCTGGGTGATTAAATCAGACCTTGCAGGAAAGGGTCACTTGAGTCAGATGAGACAGTATGATTAGCCTCAGGCAGCCAGAATCCTCTACCCAGTGTCGAGAGTGAGTGTAAAGGAGGGACCAAGACAGAATAGTGTCCTTAAGGGTCAAACTGTTTCCATTGTTTCCCCATCTATTTGCCATGAAGTGTTGGGACGGGATACCATGATTTTTGTTTTCCGAGTATTGAGTTTTAAGCCAACTTTTTCACTCTTTTCTTTCATTTTCATCAAGAGGTTCGTTAGTTCTTCACTTTCTGCCATAAGGATGGTGTCATCTGCATATCTGAGGCTATTGATATTTCTCCTCGCAGTCTTGATTTCAGCTTGTGCTTCATCCAGCCTGGCATTTCACCTGATGTACTCTGCATATAAGTTAAATAAGCAGGGTGACAATAAACAGCCTTGATGTATTCCTTTCCCTATTTGGAGCCAGTCTGTTGTTCCATGTCCAGTTCTAACTCCTGGATGCAGGTCAGGTGGTCTGGTATTCTCATCTCTTGAAGAATTTTCCACAGTCTGTTGTAATCCACAGTCAAAGGCTTTGGCGTAGTCAATAAAACAGAAGCAGATGTTTTTCTGGAAGTCTCTTGCTTTTTCGATGATCCAGCGGATGTTGGCAATTTGATCTCTGATTCTTCTGCCTTTTCTAAATCCATCTTGAACATCTGAAGTTCATGGTTCAAGTACTGTTGAAGCCTTGCTTGGAGAGTTTGAGCATTACTTTGCTAGCTTATGAGATGAGTGCAATTGTGTGGTAGTTTGAACATACTTTGGCATTGCCTTTTTTTGGGATAGGAATGAAACTGACCTTTTCCAGTCCTGTGGCCATTGCTGAATTTTCCAAATATGCTGGAATATTGAGTGCATCACTTTCACAGCATCATCTTTTAGGATTTGAAACAACTCAACTGGAATTCCATCACCTCCACTAGCTTTGTTCGTAGTGAAGCTTCCTAAGACCCACTTGACTTCACACTCAAGAATGTCTGGCTCTAGGTTAGTGATCACACCATGTGGTTATCTGGGTCATGAAGATCTTTTTTGTATAGTTCTTTTGTGTATTCTTACCACCTCTTCTCAATATATTCTGCTTCTGTTAGGTCCTTCTAACGTCTAAAGAACGTTTCTGTCCTTTATTGTGCCCATCTTTGCATGAAATATTCCTTTGGTATCTATAATTTTCTTGAAGAGATCTCTAGTCTTTCCCATTCTGTTGTTTTCCTCTTATTTTTTTGCATTGATCACTAAGGAAGGCTTTCTTATCTCTACTTGCTATTCTTTGGAGTTCTCCATTCAAATGGGTATATCTTTCCTTTTCTCCTTTGCTTTTTGCTTTTCGTCATTTCACAGCTATTTGTAAGGCCTCCCCAGACAGCCATTTTGCCTTCTTGCATTTCTTTTTCTTGGAGATGGTCTTGATCACTACCTCTTGTACAGTATCAAAAACCTCTGTCCATTGTTCGTCAGGCTCTCTATCAGCTCTGATCCCTTGAATCTTTTTGTCACTTCCACTGTATAATTGTATGCAATTTGATTTAGGTCATACCTGAATGGTCTAGTGGTTTTCCCTACTTTCTTCACTTTAAGTCTGAATTTGGCAATAAGGAGTTCATGATCTGAGCCACAGTCAACTCCCGGTCTTGTTTTTGCTGACTGTATAGAGCTTCTCCATCTTTGACTGCAAAGAATATAATCAGTCTGATTTCGGTGTTGACCATCTAGTGATGTCCTTGTCATCTCTTGTGTTGTTGGAAGAGAGTGTTTACTATGATCAGTGCGTTCTCTTGGCAAAACTCTGTTACCCTTTGACCTGCTTCATTTTGTACTACAAGGTCAAATTCGCCTGTTACTCTCAGTATCTCTTGACTTCCTACTTTTGCATTCCAGTCCCCTGTAATGAAAAGGACATCTTTTTTGGGTGTGTGTTCTAGAAGATCTTGTAGATCTTCATAAAACCATTCAGGTTCAGCTTCTTCAGCATTACTTGGTTGGGGCATAGACTTGGATTAATGTGATATTGAATGGTTTGCCTTGGAAACAAACAGATAATTCTGTCATTTTTGAAATTGCACTCAAGTACTGCATTTAGACTCTTGTTGACTGTGAGGGCTACTCCATTTCTTCTAAGGGATTCTTGCCCACAATAGTAGATATAATGGTCATCTGAACTAAAATCTCCTATTCCACTCCATTTTAGTTCA
Source organism: Bison bison bison (assembly GCF_000754665.1). Classification (NCBI taxonomy): domain Eukaryota; kingdom Metazoa; phylum Chordata; class Mammalia; order Artiodactyla; family Bovidae; genus Bison; species Bison bison. Next base: position 6,617,052 of record NW_011494846.1, read on the forward strand.
CTGATTCCTAAGATGTTGATGTTCACTCTTGCCATCTCCTCTTTGATCACTTCCAATTAAAAGACGCTTACTCCTTGGAAGGAAAGTTATGACCAACCTAGATAGCATATTCAAAAGCAGAGACATTACTTTGCCAACAAAGGTCCATCTAGTCAAGGCTATGGTTTTTCCTGTGGTCATGTATGAATGTGAGAGTTGGACTGTGAAGAAGGCTGAGAGCCAAAGAATTGATGCTTTTGAACTGTGGTGTTGGAGAAGACTCTTGAGAGTCCCTTGGACTGCCAGGAGATCCAACCAGTCCATTCTGAAGGAGGTCAGCCCTGGGATTTCTTTGGAGGGAATGATGCTGAAGCTGAAACTCCAGTACTTTGGCCACCTCATGTGCAGAGTTTACTCATTGGAAAAGACTCTGATGCTGGGAGGGATTTGGGGCAGGAGGAAAAGGGAACGACAGAGGATGAGATGGCTGGATGGCATCACTGACTCGATGGACGTGAGTCTGAGTGAACTCCGGGAGTTGGTGATGGACAGGGAGGCCTGGCGTGCTGCGATTGACGGGGTCGCAAAGAGTCGGACACGACTGAGTGACTGAACTGAACTGAATTTACGTTGATTCATGGACCTGACATTCCAGGTTCCCATGCAGTATTCTTTGCAGCGTTGGACTTTACTTCCATCGTCAGCGGCACCCACAACTTGGCATTGTTTTTGCTTTGGTTCATCTCTTCATTCTTTCTGCAGTGACTTCTGTACTCTTCTCCAGTAGCATATTGGGCCCCTACCAACCTGGAGAGTTCATCTTGTGGTGTCATATCTTTTTGCCTTTTTGTACTGTTCATGGGGTTCTCAAGGCAGGAACGGAGAAGGCGATGGCACCCCACTCCAGTACTCTTACCTGGAAAATCCCATGGACAAAGGAGCCTGGTAGGCTGCAGTCCATGGAGTTGCGAAGAATTGGACATAACTGAGCGACTTCACTTTCACTTTTTACTTTCATGCATTGGAGAAGGAAATGGCAACCCCCTCCAGTGTTCTTGCCTGGAGAATCCCAGGGACGGGGGAGCCTGGTGGGCTGCCGTCTATGGGGTCGCACAGAGTCAGAAACGACTGAAGCAACTTAGCAGCAGCAGCAGCAGCAAGGCAAGAATGCTGAAGTGGTTTGCCATTCCCTTGTCCTGTGGACCATGTTTTGTCAGAACTCTCCACCATGACTTGTCCATCTTGGGTGGCCCTACACGGCATGGATCATCGTTTCATTGAGTTAGACAAGGCTGTGGTCTGTGTGATCAGTTTGATTAGTTTTCTGTGATTGTGGTTTTCATTCTTTCTGCCCTCTGAGGGAAAGGATAAAAGGCTTATGGAAGCTTCCTGATGGGAGAGACTGACTGAGGGGAAAACTGGGTCTTGTTCTGATGGGCGGCGCCATTCTCAGTAAATCTTTAATCCAATTTTCTGTTGATGGGCAGGACTGTGTTCCCTCCCCTGTGCTTGACTGGAGACCAAACTATGGTGAAGATAATGGTGACCTCCTTTAAAAATTGCTGCAGCTGGTGACAGCAACCACGAAAGTAAAAGATGCTTGCTCCTGGAAGAAAAGCTATGAGCAACCTAGACAGCATATTAAAAAGCAGAAACATTACTCTGCTAATACAGGTCCATCTAGTCAAAGATGTGGTTTTTCCAGTAGTCATGTTATGGATGTGAGGGTTGGACTATAAAGAAAGCTGAGCACTGAAGAATTGATGCTTTTGAACTGTGGTGTTGGAGAAGACTCTTGAGAGTCCCTTGGACTGCAAGGAGATCCATCCAGTCCATCGTAAAGAAAATCAGTCCTGCATTTTCATTGGAGGGACTGATGCTGAAACTGAAACTCCATTACTTTGGCCATCTGATGCAAAGAACTGACTCATTTGAAAAGACCCTGATGCTGGGAAAGATTGAGGGCAGGAGGAGAAGTGGACGACAGAGGATGAGATGGTATCACCAACTTAATGGACATGAGTTTGAGCAAGCTCCAGGAGTTGATGATGGACAGGAAAGCCTGGCGTGCTTCAGTCCAAGGGGTTGCAAAGAGCTGGATGTAAGTGAGCGAGTGAGGTGGACTGGACTGGCCTGGACTGAATGGTCCGAGACAATGCTACCCGAAGTGTGATCTGCGGACTAGTGCCGACTTCTTAACAACTGTGGATGGCTTGTCTGTGACAGTTACAGAAACTGAGAGCAGGCACCTTAGAAACTTTTAAGATGGTTTAACGTTGCCGTTATGTCTTATAATTCCTTTTCATTGTATTTCACAAAAACACTGGTTTACAACAGGTTGGAAACAAAAATCCTGGTCTGTCACTACAGTTTGATAAATATCAGTCTCAGCTAGGGTGTTGCAAGATTTATTACCCTCTTTCGGCAAATGTTTCAGCCACTCGGCTGATGTTGAGAGTCACTGATTTCAGTAATGTGATCCCATTTCTACTATCTTTTATGCTGATCAGTAAGCACTTGTGTTGAGTAGTCAGCCATTACTTTCAGAAATCAAAATTTATTTCTGTCATTTATTATGCTAATTTGCAAAGCCTGTGCTGTTGACCAAAGATAAAAGACAGCTAAAATGTATCAATTATCTCTGGAAGGTAATCTTTCTAATTAAGTACTAGCAAAAGGTGTCTGTTCTCAGTTGTAGCTTAAAATAACTCATACAGTTTTATGTTACACCCTTGACATTAGGGTTTTCGAAAGTAACTTATAGAAGTCCTAACAGGGCCACATGAATCTTCAAACTTAAGGTTATAACTATTTTTTTGGCACATCCCTAAGGTCAGTAGATAACTGTTATTATTCTTGTGCTTCTGCAAGCTTATGGAGGCCAGAAAATATCTCTTAGTAATGAGCCTGGAATGTGGCTCCAGTGTATTTCAGAGAAGATAGAGTTTATGGTTCATCGAAGGGACCTCTGTGCTTGGGGTTTAGAGTCATAGACACTGTTATTTTCTAGCTCCATGACTCAGATATGTTGGGTAACTTCTAAGAGCAGATCTATTTTGTAAGTTTTGACACATACTACGTGCTGTAGACGTAGCCTGACACATCATGGGCGTTTCAATAAGTGTTTTCCATAACATTATGGTCTTGCTGTATCCTGTTCTCTATTAGCATTCTCCAAGCCACCCCCGCCATCCTTTCTCTTCACCCTTTGTACTTTTTTGGCTGGAAAGGTGCTGGTACTAGAATTTAAGGTTAGGAGTTTATCTGAGAATCATCAGCTCCTCAACTTCCTATTTCACTTGTTGAGTTTTAAGTGAATGTTTGATAAATAAATGGAGAAAAATTAATCTTAGTCTCACCCATAGCTTGTATAGCAGTCTTACTCAAAATATTCACTTCAGAAGCATTTTAGTATTTCAGTGACAGCAGGGTTACTTAAATGCAGGAAGTTCTCTGGCTGTACTGGAATATAATTCTAATTACTTCTCTCTGGCTATAGATGATTGTTTTGTAGAGAAAAAATGTTAATTTGGACCATGAATGAAGTGAAACTTATCTCAAAAAATTAAATGTGTGAAATTGAAGCATTCATGTCAATTTTGAACTTGTTACATTTTTGCTTTTATCCCAGAACTAGTTGTCCTGAAATTTGCAGCTTTTTTCATATCTTCAGTGAAACCCTAGATACCTTATTTCCACTTAACTATTGTGCAAATAAAATTTTAAAGTAATCTTATTTTTAGTGCATCATAAAAACTGTATTTGGGCAAGATCATTTATAAGAACAGTGGATGGCACTATTGGCTCATACCTGTGAAGTAATTATCATTAAGTTGCAAAATTTTGAAATGCAAGCCATTTTAATAAATGGCTTTAAGTGGCCCAGTTAAAAGTTTTAGGCAGTGTTAAGGTGGAGATTTATTCTTAAATTTTGTAACTTCTTTTTTATGTAGCATTATTTTATATAAACTTTGAAATGAATATATAACTTTTTTAGTAATTATATATAATAGCTGATTTTTAAAAGCCATTTCAAGTTCTAGCATGTTACAGTCTATAATGTCATTGTAACTAAACAGTGCATTTTCCTTACTATATTTCTCTGATCAACAAAATTGTTTACTTTGATGAAGCTAGAAGAACTCTGAATTTGGATAAAAAAGCTAAATTTAAAAGTATTCAAATTTTAGCAAGGAGATTAAACCCCGAGGAGATCAAGACATAAAGGAAATCAACCCTGGATATTCATTGTAAGGACTGATGCTGAAGCTGAAGCTCCAATACTTTGACCACCTGACACAAACAGCTGGCTCATTGGAAAAGACCTTGTTGCTGGGTCTTCCTCCTGGAAGTAGGAGGAAGTAGGGGACAACAGAGGATGAGATGGTTGGTTGGCATCACCAACTCAATGGACATGGATTTGAGCAAATTCTGGGAGATAGTGAAGAACAGGGAAGCCTGGTGTGCTGCAGTCCATAGGGTCACAAAGAGTCAGACATGACTGAGCAACTGAAGAACAACAAATTTCAACATATCATTAAAGAAACCTTAAAGTTAATTGAATAGAATGGTTCACAATTTTTTTCAGGTTTAGAGATTGTATAGTGAGGATATACATTAGTTATAGATACTTACAAATGCTTTTATAGCTTAGAAGGTTTATCATTTTATTTCATGTATAGAAGTCTTTTATATTTGTTCTTTAAGAAAACTGAAGAACCCTGTTTTTGGACATTGATTTATTCAACAAACATGGCTGAACATTTATTAAGTGCAGAGAGTTGAAAGGTGCGTTAGTTTGTTGTCTGCCCTTAAGAATTCCACAGGAGACAGAGTGAAAGAAGCGCAAAACACTTAAATGGTAATGTTGTAAGTACAACAATACAAGAGTGAATAGAGTTGTTACGAGCATGATGGATTGTTTGGATGAGTTAGAAGGAGCTTCCCTGAAAAGTGAATCCTGTCTCTCAAAGTGTATCTCATAGGTGGGTTCAAAAGTAGTTTAAGCAGGCACCCCCTCCTATTACCATGAACAGTGATATTGACTTGTGAAAGGCAGTGTCTCATACCGAGTATGATGAGTGGATCAGTGTGGTGGTATTTTGAATAAGGGAATGGTAGGAGAAAGGCTAGGCAGAGAGAGCTTGAGATTCCTTGGGGTCAAATATGGCCTCATCATTTTATCATTTGCTTTGTGATATTGTATGTTATTCAGCCCCTCTATAGATCTCAATTTTCCCATCTATCAGTTCAGTTCAGTCGCTTAGTCGTGTCCAACTCTTTGCGACCCCATGGACTGCAGCACACAGTCCATAGGCTCACCTATAAAAGAGGGTAGTAATTGTGTTGTGAGAATTTAAAGAGATCATATGTTTAAAGTAATTAACACAATGCATAGCATGTAGTATCTGTTCATGCAATGATAATTGTTTACTGCTATCTGAAGAATTGATGCTTCTAAACTGTGGTTCTAGAGAAGACTCTTGAAAGTCTTTTGGACTGCAAGGAGATCAAACCAGTTGACCCTCAAGGAAATCAACCCTAAATATTCATTGAAAGGACTGATGCTGAAGCTCCAATACTTTGGCTACCTGATGTGAACAGCTGACTTATTGGAAAAGATCCTGATGCTGGGAAAGATTAAAGGCAAGAGGAGAAAGGGGCAACAGAGGATGAGATGGTTGAATGGCATCACCAACTTAATAGACATGAGTTTAAGCAAACTCTGAGAGATAGTGAAGGACAGGGAAGCCTAGTGTGCTGCCGTCCATGGTCGCAAAGAGTTGGATATGACTTAGTGACTGAACAGCAACAACAGTCAAAACTACACAGAAGCTAGACCTCAGGCTTCACTAGATTGCAGTTTCCTTAAGACCATGGAGGAGTAAGTGACAGAGTTGTAACTTAAACTACATCATCTAACCAGTTCTTTTCCCAGTAAACCACAGGCTCACTGGCTTCTAGCATAGTTTTGTATTTTTCCTTGCATCAGAACCATAGTTGTTTGGTTAGCAGAAAGTGAAGCCAGTCTACAGAATAGTCAACTAAACTCAAAAAAGATGATCTGGGCCCCGTGATTTTATGAGGAGAATGGAAAACATGGGCTGTCAAGTGAAGATGGACTGGGAGAATTTCTGCTGTTAGGTTTTACTGTGTCAGATACCTCTTAAGATACATTAAGTTTATCTAGTGGGACAGAATCTGAGGTTCCTATTCTGATGTGTAAAGGCTAGGACTGCTCAGTCATACAGCTTTAGAGATGGGTGATAAGTACGCACTCCTCTCTGGTTGTTTGTTTGTTTGTTTTTGGTTTGTTTTGTTTTTAAATCGGTGCTTGAGTTAGGGTGCGCTTTGCTGTTGTTTAGTTGCTAAGTTGTGCCCGACTCTTTGCGACCCCGTGGATCGTAGTCTACCAGGATCCTCTGTCCATAGGATTTCCCAGGCAAGAATGCTGGAGTCCGTTGTCATTTCCTTTTCCAAGGGATCTTCCCGACACAGGGCTTGAACCTGCTCCTCTTGCATTGGCAGGCATATTTGTTACCACCGAGCCACCTGGAAAGTCCAGGCTGCACTTAAAAGGGCACAACAGGAGTGGATGAATGGACGTTCCCAAAGCACTGCCATTTGTCAGTTTTCCTGTTGCTTCAGGAAGACTTGTTTTCCAGTCTTGTCAGGAAGGGGAGAATAACCCCAATACTTGGGTTGCTCAACTTTAATTAAGTATAATTGGACACACATGTAATAAAAGCCTGTCAGTTTTTCAATACAAAAATAATATATATTTTATATTCATTTCTGAAACCACTTTATTTTTATTCTGCTACATCTCAGCAGGGTAGCACACTAGTTGTTTTATTTTTGCTAACCCTAACAAAGCAGAATGTTTTGTTTGGCTTTTTAAAAAGGCAATAGTGCATGTAGTTAAGACCTGTACTTTATCTGATGAAGTCATCTCTAAGGAATGTCTGTTTTTCTGTAAATCCACTAAGGAAACAGGATTTAAGACGAGGTCATCTTTACCTGTGGCGGATTCATTTTGATATTTGGCAAAACTAATACAATTATGTAAAGTTTAAAAATAAAATAAAATTAGAAAAAAAAAAAACTAAAAAAAAAAATCCTGGTTTTCTATTTTTAAACAATGTATATAGGTCTGTGATTTGTAATGTGTATTTTTGTGGTTCTTTTTAGGTTGTCCTTAAAATATTAATGGTGAGAGATAATACAGATTTCGGAAAGTCTTTGTACCTTGCAGAGTACCTTTTATATGTTGTTCCATTATTGCTCTTGAGGAAAACAAACTGTCTGAAATGAGATTTTTAGTCTGTTCTCCTCTTCCCCCACTTCCTTTGCCCATCTCTGTTTCTCTCCTCTACCCTTCTATAAATATTTGGGAACGAGGTATGTATGGATGGATCAATTTATTTAGGACTGATAACCCTTCTGACTGAACAATATCCCTAGTCATTATTGATGATCATATACTTTATTCATTGGTTTGTTCATATATTCATTTGTTTATTCTTCAGTTCGGTTATTCAGCATTTACAGGTATCTGTATGTATCAAATCCTCTACTAAATGCAGTGAAAGAAACAAGGTTTACCTATCTTATCACTGCCTCATGAGTCTTTTATTACTAATGTAGTTTAAGTTAACTGATAAGTAACCATGTTTTAATCTTCATTTAATATAATAATCATCAGGTTTTTTTTTTTTAATGTGTGACACACAGAGCTATGTGCCTAGAAATGGCTGCAAATATAAAGAATGAATAGAACAGAACTTGTCTCATATATGATGGCTGAAAATGGACTTGTACAACAGGAGGATATCACTTTTGTAACAAGTCAACTGGGTAGGCCTCTTTGGTAAATTGATTACTGTTGAGAATTGTGTCATCTGTTGTCACATACTATTTTCACTCTGGAATTCAGGAAACCCATGATCTTTTGAATGTTGATCCTCTGCCTACTCTGTGAAACACCTGATTTCACTTCTAAAGAATGAAACTGTTAAGACCCCTTTTTGCTTCCTCCAATTTCTCTCTCATTCTTATTTCTACTATTATGTTTATTTTTCCATTTTACTACCATAATTGTCAATAACATGCAAAGTAAGAAGCAAAACAATAACAGTAAAAGCAAACAAAATTTTGAAAAATTTTTCATGTATTTTTCTTTTGGTGCATCTCATGGCTTGTAGGATCTTAGTTCCCTGACCAGGGATTGAACCCAAGCCCTGGCAATGAAAGCTCCAAGGCCAAACCATTAGGCCGTCAGGGAATTCCCAAATTTTTTTCATATTAAAAAAAAAAATTTTGTGTCCAATGCCTATGAGGAGAGAGTGAGAATGAGGTTCTGTTGGTGCTGAAAGCAAATTTTAGTAATATTTAGTGACACCTGATGGTTGCGGGAAAAGGAGGACGTCAAGGCTGTATATTGTCACCCTGCTTATTTAACTTCTATGCAGAGTACATCATGAGAAACGCTGGGCTGGAAGAAACACAAGCTGGAATCAAGATTGCCAGGAGAAATATCAATAACCTCAGATATGCAGATGACACCACCCTTATGGCAGAAAGTGAAGAGGAACTAAAAAGCCTCTTGATGAAAGTGAAAGAGGAGAGTGAAAAAGTTGGCTTAAAGCTCAACATTCAGTAAACTCAGATCATGGCATCTGGTTTCATCACTTCATGGGAAATAGATGTGGAAACAGTGGAAACAGTGTCAGACTTTATTTTTTTGGGCTCGAAAATCACTGCAGATGGTGGCTGCAGCCATGAAATTAAAAGATGCTTACTCCATCGAAGGAAAGTTATGACCAACCTAGATAGCATATTCAAAAGCAGAGACATTACTTTGCCAACAAAGGTCCATCTAGTCAAGGCTATGGCTTTTCCAGTGGTCATGTATGGATGTGAGAATTGGACTGTGAAGAAAGCTAAGTGCTGAAGAATTGATGCTTTTGAACTATGGTGTTGTAGAAGACTCTTGAGAGTCCCTTGGACTGCAAGGAGATCCAACCAGTCCTTTCTAAAGGAGATCAGTCCTGGGTGTTCTTTGGAAAGGCTGATGCTAAAGGTGAAACTCCAGTACTTTGGCCACCTCATACCAAGAGTTGATTCATTGGAGAGGACCCTGATGCTGGGAGGGATTGGGGGCAAGAGGAGAAGGGGACGACAGAGGATGAGATGGTTGGATGGCATCACCGACTCAATGGACAGGTGTCTTCATGGGTAAAGAATCCACCTGCAATGCAGAGAATGCAGGCAACCTGGGTCGGGAAGATTCGCTGGAGGAGGACATGGCAACCTGTCCCAGTATTCTTACCTAGAGAATCCTGTGGACAGAGGAGCCTGGCAGGCTACAGTCCATGGGTCACAAAGAGTCAGACATGACTGGAGTGACTTGGTCTTAAGTGCAGTTAGCTTTGACATGTCTGACTTGTACTATTACATATTAAAGAGCATAGATTTTCAAATACATTCATAAATTCATTAGGGTGAATTTACAGAAATGGAATTTTATGTCAAGGTTAAGAACCTTTTTATGGATCTTGGAATATAAACCCAATTTGCTTTCCAAAATATTGTTATTTACAATGCTAAGGAGAGGTACACGTTTTACTTCACTGTAAAGTCTTCATTATTATTCCCATTTTAGAGAAACTGAGGTTGGAGAGATTAAATAATGTGCCCAGAACTACCACCTTAGTATAGATATAGCTAAAATTTGCAGCCTCATTTTATTAAAGAGGTCTGTTAGGCCTAGTGTTAAGAGTATAATTCTGGAGCCAAACTTCTTGGGTCTAAATCTTGGCTTCAGTGCTTGACTGTGTAATTCTGGGCAGGTTTCATTGTTAGTTTTCTCATCTCTCAAGTAGGAATAATAATGAAAATAATATGTTTCATAGGATTGTTGTAAGGATTAAGTATATCCCTGTATATATATAGCTTAGACAAGCATCTGGTAAATATAATTGCTGTATAAGAGATTGTTATCATTATCACCATTATTCTTTCTAAAACAACATAGGCATTTTGGGTAATCAGATTACTGAACCATTCAAACCATTTTGTGTGGATGAAAGAAAGCCAGCTAGTTAGCCAACCAGACTAGAACCCACATCTTTGGCTTTTATACAATTATGATGTTTTACTTATAGCCTCCTTATTTTGATACACTAGATGAGAAAGAACTAGTCTAGCTTTAAAATGTCTATTGTAAACATATGGATTTGTCCTTTGTAACATTTCCTTGCCAAGTGTTTGGATGGGTCATAGAGTCACATGATAGTTTGCGTTTTGAACAGCAGTTTCATTTAAGCTATTTAGTAATGGGTTATACTGCCTAAGATCTTTTGCCAATTAATGAGAATGGTCTGAGGCCTCCTTTTAAATAAGGGATGGAAAAAATAAAACCTTTTAATTAGGGATAGGCTCTGCAAACGATTTAAAATTTTCTTTATTATTTGTAGCCCCATGGCCAAATACCAACTGCCCACACACTTTCTTAATACGAATCTATTCTTGGATAATTAAAAATCCTTTTGGCAGATAAATGTATTCAGAGACTGTTGGAGCCAGAAAAGATTTTAGAGATTCAAAATCTTTTTTTCACAGGTGATGAAGCTGAGGCCCACAGGACACTCAATAGCCTGAGGTCTGGTGGCTTGCCTGTCACACTCACTTTTGGAGAATTTGGCTCATGACAAACAGAAACCACTTTGACAGGTGGTAGATCTTCACCTTTAGGATTTTGAAGGTTGGTGGGAGGATTAGAAGCATTTGTAGTCTGCTAGACATCATAAAAATGATATTTTATTTTAGCTTGTGTTGAGTTAAATATAGATCAAAACACCAGAAAGTGGTATCGCTTTGGCTATTAATGTTTGGCCAATAAACAATGGAAAACATTGACTCTACGAAGTGAATTGGATTGCATGAATTAACAAGGCTATTGAGACCTAAGATTTTCGTTTGATGAGTGAGAACCTTCACAGCAGCTCCAGATCTCGCATATCCTTGTGTTCCCCTTTTATTGACTCATTATTTGCCTTTTCTGTCAATATTTCTGGTTCTAATCTGTACCTTAATTTATTCCTGTTGGTTTATGTGTTTGTATCCTTCGCGCCTGTATGCTAATAGCAACTAGCATGCAGATACTCTCAAAAAAGATTTTATGACCCAGTAATGGTGTATTTTCATTTTCAAGTGTCAGTGTTTCCTGACTTGGCCACGTATTCCAGCCTTTCTCAGTTTGTGCTGAGAGAATTAAGCCTAAACTTACAACCCAAATGTTGTATGCATTCACTGTGGATTATCTTCTCTCCTGGGCATCTGGATTGGTAAACAGCCATGTACGAGTCTTGGGAGAAGTGAGAAAGTGATCACTTAGATTATTTTTTCTACTAATTAGTTATCTTGGCACACTGGTTGAGAAAGTCTGGTTTATTCAATTTATCCGAACCTCTAATACCCTTCTTAAAACTTACTTTTCTAAGAAGTGACATCATTGATTGATGGATCAATGATGGATACCAGTTTTTTTTTTTTCATTCCATATTCTTGTAGGTTGTGTAGACTTAAATTTTTACTAAGGGTGGTTGCTAAGTTTGCTTTTTTGCTGAATAGGTTAAAGAAAATCGGCTTATTCTTTTCAAAGAAGCAGCAGTAAGTGTGTAATGGAGTTCTCATGTTTCTGTATTTTTCTCCTGTAAAGCCTTTACTACTTGAATGTCAGACTGGCCACTCCTTGGGTGGGCTTGTATGTCAAGGTCGTAGCATGTCGTACATGCCAAAATATCATCCGTGTGTGTTATCCGTGTCACTGCTGGAGAAAGGAGTACTTTGTGTACGGCGCTTCCTGAGAGAGAAAACAGGAAGCTTGTCGTATGATGCCTCCAGTCTTCACGTAATAGGTTCTTTTCCTCTTGCTGATGGCTAGAATCAGCTCTAGCCCTGAGTGCAGCAGTCTCCCTGACAGTGAGTCACCAGGGCTGTGCGTGATTTTGGGTCTCCTTATAGTGAGTCACCACGTCTGAGCGTGGCCTTGGGTCTCCTACAGCAGGAGCTTACTGTGGGATATTGCACTGATGATCAGCATGTTACAATTTACAGTTATAACTAATTCAGTAGTGTTTTGAGACGTGTATTGCTGTTTTTATTTTGTTTTTGATATTTTTGATGATCAGAGCATAGCCGTCATCCCAAACAAAAGAAAGGTATACTTTGAATGTCTTACTGTTAACGGTATAGTGTAGTGAGGATAATTTTGTTACTAGATTAGGTGGCAGAGCGTTGTTTATTATCCCCTGGCACTGTGCCGAAAGAATACAGCATGCCTTGACGTAACCAGAGGGGGTGCTCATTACAGGTTTCCCAATCCACAGGAAGGCAGCAATCAGAAAAATTGGCAATTTAACATAAAATGTCTATTCACAGCAGAATTTCTTTAGAAAAAATGAAAAAATAAAAGTGAGGCTGCAAGCAAATTGTCTGATGAGCACTGTTGTTAGCCAAATAAGAAAAGCTGCTCATCAATAGTGACTTAATTAAATCATGTTTGATTGTAGCGCTAAGGAGATGTATCCAGTGAAAATAAACTTGTTAAACGTCAGGTGAGAACAGTTGCCCAAAGAGTTGAGGATGTGGGATGCTACATCAAGAGTTGATTAAAAAGCAAGACAAATAATTTTGTGTGGTTTTCTCTGGGTCTTTATTAGTCAACAGATGTTGCTAATGCTGCTTGGTTATGGTTTATTAGTAGAGTCACTGATGAATTTGTGGTGATGGAAGGATGAGCCTCTCTGAATAGACTGTGTGGAATGATCTACAGGTGAGAATTTTTACAAAGGAAGTAATAAAGCATTAATTCAGTACGAGCTGAAATGGAATCTGTGAAGATGTGTTCAAATCTTTGATGAAGTTACAAAGGGAAATTGTAAGATGTGTAAAGCATATAGTTATTTACTGTTTTATTCATCAGCAGATAGGATTTAAGGAAAATAATCTGAATCTTGGCATGTATTATTGCACTAGTGATGTCATTGGTGAACTTCATTTTTTGTCTCACACACTAAGCCTTTCTCATTTCCATGAATTTTTGTCAGAAACTAAAGCTAAATGTAGTGACTTGCCTTACTACACAGCAGTTGGCTACTTAGCAGTGGCAAAGTTGTACTGTGACTTTTTTTTTTTTTTTTGAGATGGGGGCTGGAATTGAAATTTTTTGAATGGGGAGAACCACTCCTAACTACTATTGCTGAACATTAAATGACTTTGGAGATAACAAATCTTTGCTAAAGATTTGATAATATTTCTTAAAATGAAAAGGTAAAATGGAACTTACATGTAAAGCTTACACTCTAGTAAATTCATTGTTTGCAACTAATGTTCACATCACAAGTAATCTCCGCCTACTCTCTGCTTCATGTGCCATCAACTTAAACCAGGAAGCACGCTCTCCATCCCCCACAGGTTTTGTAGCAGATACATCTTTTGATCTCCAGCTACCATCCGAGCAGCATTTTTTTGAACCACAGTGTCAGAGCAAAGGAAATTTCCATACTTCAGCATCCAGCTGAATGTGCAGTGAGGACCTCCCACCTGATCTTCATTGAAAAGGATTCATGTGTCTTGTAAATGACAAACTAAAAGGCAAATATTGAGAACAGAATTCTATAGATGCCTTCCAAGTGATGAGTATGCTCAATTAAAATCAGCCTTATGTGTGGTTCTTGGTATTTGCCATTACCTATCTATGTGAAAAGATGTTTTCAAAGGTAAAATAAAGTCTCTTCACATATCAGTCTTAACAAATGAACATTTGTAGTTGAATTTGATGATAAGGGGACATTAACTTTGAAATTAAGTAAAATGTTCTCTCTCATAAGTAAAGAATGTCACTCTTCTCATTAATATACTTTTATTACATTAATATATTAATGTATTGATTAGTTCTGTTATTTTATTAACAGAATTAATTTT
>NW_011494846.1:6631119-6637491 GCF_000754665.1 Bison bison bison
TATAAGTACTTACATATTGACCTCAATATTGCCTTTGGCCTGGAAAGCCTGGCCTGAAAAAATATTTGCTCTCTGGCCCTTTATTTTAAAAAAAAGTGTTCCATGCCTTTATTAGTTGATTGAATGTGGGGAGGGAATAATGGTATCAGAAGACATGATGCTACCCATGGTAGCAGGAGCAGCCCGTGGTTTCTGGTGGGACACTGCTATGATGTTCTTGCAGACAAGGCAAGAGAAGAGATTTGGTGGTGAGACAAAGATGAGCAGTTGAGTTTTGGCTCTGTGTTTGGGGTGCCTGGGGGAGATTTTCAGGAGCCAGTTGAAAATTTGGGTCTGGGTTTCAGGAGAGAAACCAGGACTAGATAGTTTTAAAGGTATTCTATAATCCTTTAGGAAATATGTATGGTTTTCTACTATGTTTTCTGTTTTGAAACAATGCTTATTTTTCATGAAGTTCCTAAAACATAGACTCTGGTCACTAAGTAACTACTGGTCTTTGATTTTATACTAAGAGGAATATTTCACATTATTTTCTTGACTACATGGTAGAATTCTCTTTCACTACACACACCTTTAGTGCTCAGCTACAGTACTTGAAGTAGCATCTAGAAGATCTTTTTCGAAGGCAAAAGGCATATATGCATTTTGGCTTCACCAGTGTTGCTTGCAGAAACCACAGTGTTTTTATCAGGGGGAAAGCAAAAACTTGTTTATAGTGGAAAGCATAACAAAATCTGTGATCTTTTTTGCCTGAGGACTCTTTCCAAAACAACTTACTGTAACAGACATCTAAGGTCAGTATTTCCTAATTAAGACTATTCAGCTAGCGCTGGGGCTCCCAGTCCCAGCCATCACCCATAGGGCCATTCCTAACACAGTCCCCACACACACTCCCCCCCCCCCCCCCCGCCACACACACATTCCTTCCATAATATGGTGTGTATTTCAAGCTATTAGTCAGCATCTGGGGGCTGTGCTTTTTTTAGCTTAAAATAATATGTTACGAAAAGTTATTTTACTTCATATCACAAGTGATTTTTAACTTTTATTTTTGCCCTTTTTTGAAAAAGTAAATTAGAAATTCAATGTGCTGAGTAGTAATATCTCTTCAATAGCCAACTGTGAGCAGAGCATTTAATGTATTGATATTTTTGCATCTGGAGTATGTGAGATGAAGCACTAGCCCAAGGAGGCAACACACTTTTTGTTCTTGTCTACTCTCATCAGAATGCCTCATTCTAGTGAATACTCAGTAAATATTTGTTCAGTTGAACTCAGTAAAATCAGCGAAATAGAGGATTAACAATTGAAGAATAAATACATTTTAGAAAGGGAGAAAGGAGACACTTGTAGATGAGTTGCTCTGGTTCTTGAAGAGTGACAGAAATTTGGGGACTGGTTTGGCTTATCCCTTTTAGCTAATTTTTTTTTTGTTTTCTTTGAAGAGTGTAACTCCCTGAAGAAAGGTAGTTTTATTTTTGAGATCTTAATGAAATTACTCAACAATATTAACTATGTTTAGTATTCCAATCTTGTCATGTGAAAAATGCAGCAAGTCAGTTTAAAGGTACATCTTAACTTCCAGGGCTTCCCTGGTGGCTCAGTGGTAAAGAATCTGGCTGCCAAGCAGGAGATGCAGGTTCCATCCCTGGGTCTGCAATGTCCCTGGGAAGGAAATGGCTACCTACTCCAGTATTCTTGCCTGGAAAATTCCATAGACAGAGGAATGTGGTAGGCTCCAGTCCATGGGGTCGCAAAAGAGTCAGACATGACTTAGCAACTAAACAACAACAAACTTACTTATAGGTAGACATCCCTATAGGCTGATAGTTATCCTTTATTTTGCGTCCCATTTTCCTACCTGTACTCTTCCACATTTCCTTTATTTATTTTTTCATTATGGAAAGTTTTAAGCATATAGAAAAAAAAAAGTAATATAATGAACCCTCAAGCATTCACCAGGCTGCAATGATTACCAACTAATGGGCAACCTGTATTATTTCATGTGCTTCCCACCACCCCCCGCCCCTTGTCTACCCTAGCTCAACTTGATTATTTTGGAGCAAATTTCAAACATTGTCTCAATTAATTGGTAAGTATATCAGTTATATATGTCTGAAGAAAAGATCTTGTTCATTCTTTTTCCTTATGTGGAGGGGAAGGGAAAGATAAACCAATCTAATATCATGGTTACACCTAAAATAAAATTAATAAATTTCCTTACTATCAACAAATACATAGTCAGTCTCAAAACTTTCTGCTGACGCCCTTGCTCATTCTTTTCCTCCTCTTCGCAAACCATCTTTACAGTTGGTTGTTTTGAATCGGGACCTGAAGGAGATCCTCACATGCTTTTAGTTGAAATATCTACCGTCACAGCACTGGTGTTACATGTCCAAGTTGGCTATCAGACTCATGAGTTTAATCTAATATGGCTTTTATTTCAGTTCATAGAAGGACCAAGGCCAGGAGACAGAACAGGTACAGCCTCTTCATCTCAGCAGGAAGCCTGGCCTGCCTACTCCATATACAGCTTATTTTAGCCTTCACCTGTATAGAGCATTTCACCTGCCATGGTCAAGAGTGTGGATGCCACATTGACACAGTGAAGCCTCAGCCTCAGTTTTTTACTAAATTTTTAAACCATTCAGTTGCGTAGGCCACAGCCATACTGCTTTGCTGAATACCAGGGACAGTTCTATACTGCAGATGAAGCAGGCATAACATTCTAATTTTATAACCCCAACATTTCCAAGTGGGAGAAGAAGGACACTGACATCATTCCCAGGATGTCAGACCAGGCCATTATTAACCCTTTATTCACATGTTCTCTTTAAGAATTTTTTAGTTTTTTCTTTCTTTTTGATCTTAGGAAATCATTTCATTTGTCCTCCAGTTTCTCACATTCTAGGTTTTGTTGATTATATCCTCACCATGTTATTTGATATGTTTCTTTATTTCCCAGTTTCTGCTGTAAATTGGAAATTAGATCTAGAGACTTGATCAGAATTTAGAATTTTGGCAAAAATACTTCATAGCAAGTGGTATATACTACTTATTGCATCATATCAAGGGGGTTATTTTTAGTTACCTTACTTTGGTTAAGCTGTACTTAGCCTGTTTGGGCTGTATAACAAAATACCACTGAATAGTTTATAAACAACAAAAATCTATTGCTCACAACTCCGGAGGCTAAGCAGCCTAAGATCAAGGTGTTAGCATGGTCACTTTCTGCTGAGGGCCTTCCTCTTGGTTCAGAGCTGTCACCTTCTTGCTGTGTCCTCACATGTAGAAGGGTCACGTAATCTCTCTGGAGCCTCAAAATTATAAGGGCGCTAATTCCATTTATGAGGACCCCACCCTCATGACCTCCCCAAAGTCCCACCTACTAATACCATCACTTTTGGGGATTAGAATTTCAACATTCAAATTTTGTTATTAATTGTGGGTTTAATGTTTTTGAGAGAACTTACTTCTGTTCCTAAATTTGCTAGGGATGTTAATCATGAATGGGTGTTTAATTTTGTCTGATGCTTTTTCTGCATTTATTGAGATGATCATGTGTATATTTACTCATTTTTAGTCTTAGTATGGTGAATTACATTAAAAGATTTTAAAATGTTAAACCAACTTTGCTTTATTGGTTGGTATAAATCCCACATGGTTAAGAAGTATTATTATTTTATGTATTTTTGGATTCAGCTTGCTTAAAGTTTGCAAAGAATTTTAAAATATATTTTCTTGTAAAATGTCGGTCTGTAGTTTTCTTGAAGTCTAGCTTATATATATGGGAAATGCTGACCTCCATCTTTTTATTGGTATGTTTAAACCACTCACATTTAATGTGCTTATTGGTGTGCTGGATTTAATTCACCCATTTTGCTGTTTGCTATCATCACATGTGTTTTGATTCCATTTGTCCTCTTATGCCTTCTTTTGCATGAAATGTGAATTTTTTTTATTCTACTCTTTTTTTCGTTCCATTTTCTTAGTAGTTGCTCTGCATACTTTACAGTATTTATGTGTACTATAATTCCAAGTCATACCATTTTAGATACAGATTAAGAGAAACCCAAGTAAGATGGTAGGTGTTGCAAGAGGCATCAGAGGGCAGACACACAAACCATAATCACAGAAAACTAGTCAATCTAATCACATGGACCACAGCCTTGTCTAACTCAATGAAACTAAGCCATGTCCTGTGGGGCCACCCAAGATGGGCGGGTCATGGTGGAGAGGTCTGACAGAATGTGGTCCACTGGAAAAGGGAATGGCAAACCACTTCAGTATTCTTGCCTTGAGAACCCCATGAACAGTATGAAAAGGCAAAATGATAGGATACTGAAAGAGGAACTCCCCAGGTCGGTAGGTGCCCAATATGCTACTGGAGATCAGTGAAGAAATAACTCCAGAAAGAATGAAGGGATGGAGCCAAAGCAAAAACAATATCCAGCTGTGGATGTGACTGGTGATAGAAGCAAGGTCTGATGCTGTAAAGAGCAATATTGCATAGAAACCTGGAATGTCAGGTCCATGAATCAAGGCAAAGTGGAAGTGGTCGAACAGGAGATGGCAAGAGTGAACGTCGACATTCTAGGAATCAGCGAACTAAAATGGACTGGAATGGGTGAATTTAACTCAGATGACCATTATATCTACTACTGTGGGTAGGAATCCCTTAGAAGAAATAGAGTAGCCATCAAGGTCAACAAAAGAGTCTGAAATGCAGTACTTGGATGCAATCTGAAAAACGACAGAATAATCTCTGTTCATTTCCAAGGCAAACCATTCAATATCACAGTAATCCAAGTCTACGCCCCAACCAGTAATGTTGAAGAAGCTGAAGTTGAATGGTTCTCTGAAGACCTACAAGACCTTTTAGAACTAACACCCAAAATAGATGTCCTTTTCATTATAGGGGACTAGAGTGCAAAAGTAGGAAGTCAAGAAACACCTGGAGTACAGGCAAATTTGGCCTTTGAATACGGAATGAAGCAGGGCAAAGGCTAATAGAGTTTTGCTAAGAGAACACACTGGTCATAACAAACACCCTCTTCCAACAATACAAGATTCTACACCTGGATATCACCAGATGGTCAACACCGAAATCAGATTGATTATATTCTTTGCAGCCAAAGATGGAGATGCTCTATACAGTCTACAAAAACAAGACCGGGAGCTGACGGTGGCTCAGATCATGAACTCCTTATTGCCCAAATCAGACTTAAATTGAAGAAAGTAGGGAAAACCACTAGACCATTCAGGTATGACCTAAATCAAATCCCTTATGATTATACAGTGGAAGTGAGAAATAGATTTAAGGGCCTAGATCTGATAGAGTGCCTGATGAACTATGGAATGAGGTTCGTGACATTGTACAGGAGACAGGGATCAAGACCGTCCCCTTGGAAAAGAAATGCAAAAAAGCAAAAATGGCTGTCTGGGGAGGCCTTACAAATAGCTGTGAAAAGAAGAGAAGCGAAAAGCAAAGGAGAAAAAGATAAAAGCATCTGAATGCAGAGTTCCAAAGAATAGCAAGGAGAGATAAGAGAGCCTTCCTCAGCTATCAATGCAAAGAAATAGATGAAAACAACAGAATGGGAAAGACTAGAGATCTCTTCAAGAAAATTAGAGATACCAAGGGACTATTTCATACAAAGATGGGCTCATGAAAGTAAGCCCATGGTAAGTCCCGTCTTACCATCATGAAGTAAGACGGTAGGTGTTGCAAGAGGCATCTTACTTCATGACGGTAAGACGGTAAAGGACAGAAATGGTATGGACCTAACAGAAGCAGATATTAAGAAGAGGGGGCAAGAGGTTGCAAGAAATATTCTTTTGTACAGAAGAACTGTACAAAAAAGATTTTCACGACCAAGATAATCACAATGGTGTGATCACTCACCTAGAGCCAGACATCCTGGAATGTGAAGTCAAGTGGCCTTAGAAAGCATCACTACGAACAAAGCTAGTGGAGGTGTTGGAATTCCAGTTGAACTATTTCACATCCTGGAAGATGATGCTGTGAAAGTGCTGCACTCAATATGCCAGCAATTTTGGAAAACTCAGCAGTGGCCACAGGACTGGAAAAGGTCAGTTTTCATTCCAATCCCAAAGAAAGGTAATGCCAAAGAATGCTCAAACTACCACACAATTGTACTCATCTCACACGCTAGTAAAGTAATGCTCAAAATTCTCCAAGCCAGGCTTCAGCAATATGTGAACCATGAACTTCCTGACGTTCAAGCTGGTTTTATAAAAGGCAGAGGAACCAGAGATCAAATTGCCAACATCCACTGGATCATAGAAAAAGCAAGAGAGTTCCAGAAAAACATCTATTTCTGCTTTATTGACTATGCCAAAGCCTTTGAC